>NC_090185.1:33727669-34060169 GCF_024679245.1 Pseudorasbora parva | reverse complement strand
ATGTGAAGGTTTTTATATGTTATAACATATAATAAAGTTAAAAAACATCACATGACACGACCAAGAGTGCTGTTTTCCTGAATACCATCACGAGTGAAAATGTGACACTAATTTCATGACAGTTCCATAAACAATTAATTAAAATTAGACGCTTACATTTTAGATGCAATATAAACCGCTTTTGTTCTTTTACAACAGCGAAAATAATTCCAAGATCAGATATATCCCATATTTCCACATCAGAACCACAACGCATCTCACAGCAATAGTGTGTTAGTGAATGATTCAGCGTTTGAATGAATCGTTTGAATCAAAGATTCAATGACCTGTTCGTAAACGACTGCCTCATTCATGAACGAATCAGCCGTTTGAACGAAACGACTCAATGACTCACTCATTAAGACCTGCCGCCACCTACTGGTAGTTTAATTTCATATTTAAACATTCTTTCCAACGTTTCTTATTGTATTAAAATATATATTTAAAACAATCTCATAACATTATTTAATTCAGTTGTAATTTTTCAGTGTAAATTATTTAATTTAACAACCATATAGCGTTATTGTAATTTAATGTATTGATCAAATTTAAGAATATAAAAGGAAAGCTGAAGCATATCCTATATTTAAGATTAATTCTCATAAATATGAAGATTTAAATACATCAGTGCTGATGAAAATGTTACTTCTGAATATTGATATTTAACTCTGCAGATCACCCTGATATTGTGAGTCTGAATGTAAACTGGGCAACAGATGATACGCACAATTAGCCTACATTAACCCAAAACTAACTTAATTAAAACACCACAGCCCATACCGTTTTCTTCTTTTTAATTATTAGAATATAGACATTAAGAGAAGAAATTGTTATACAAGTACTTTTACTTTTAATACTAAAAGTACATTTAAAATCAAGTATTTTTTTACTTTTACTTAAGTAGGATTGTCGTTGTAGTACTTCTACTTTTACTTAAGTAAATATGGTTCTGGTTACTTCTACTTTTACTTAAGTACTGAGATTCAGTACTTCCTCCACCACTGCCTGCGGCAAGATGCGGTCTTGATGCCTGTTACGAACTGTGAGGGAAATATCACGAGTAAAATGCTTGAGCATTCTGTCCTTTTAGGGTCGCATCTTGTGACATCATGCCCTGTTTTTGGTTCGAGTTGCATTCATATTTCAGTTAAACTGCACCAGAGTTTGTTTGTAAGACCCATCTTTTCAGCGTTCTTGTGTTTGAGACACAAGAACGCTTGTTTGTTGTGCATCAGAGTTCAGATGGCAGCGTTCACACTTATTCAAATGAACCAGAGTCTGTTTTAATTAAACCAAACATGGCTCAGTTTGAACCGACTCTTATTGTTTACCTTGTTTCAGTCCTTTTCCATATAAAAGTATTTGCTACTGAATCACTCATTAATGGCGTAATAATGTGACTTATCAGTACAATCAGTAGCGAACCCTTTCTCAATAAAGCATACGGCATATTAAAGTATTATTTATTGTAAAATAATATTTTTTTATTGGGGGGGGGGGTGTTACCTTCAGCAGCATCACGTCTCCTTAACGCCATCAGTGTGGGTTTCTCTGCCTCTGATTGATAGTTTTGCTTTCTGCGAACATTGCAAAAAAAAGGGAGGGGTCTCAGCTCAAGGTCTATCTATTACATATGATGAATTCACACCACAGTAATCTTTAAAAGATATCTAGCGTGGACAAAATGATCTTATTGAGCACGGTGGAACCACAGCTGAATTGCTCACATGAAATCTGCTGTGGTTTTATGGTATATTGTTTTATGGTATATTATGATGGAGTATGGTGAGATTTTTTCATTTTGGACTGTTGTAGTTGTCCCATATAGCCTCGTGATGCGAACATCACAGTGAATCACATGGACAAATACGAGAAAATGAATTGTGGTTGAGAAATGTTACTTAATTTATAAAATGAGGCCAATAAGAGCATTATTTTAATGAGAATTGAGAACATTTTTGTACAGTTGTAACGTTAATCCACTGATGGCAAACCCAAGTGTAGTTTTATTGAAAAATTATAAAAAGGATACAAAAACCAACAGAATTAAAATGGCCAAAAACCGAAGACTTAACATGAACGTGACATGAACAGGACTTGACAAAACTCACTAAGAGTGGGTTACAAAGACAATGACAAAGCTAGAGACAATAGACCCTTTTACTGTTTGTATACAATGATGAATACGTTGTTTGTGGGCATGTACAGAATGTCCAATACAATTTTCTACATTTATTCTTATTCTTCACACAGACATACATTTATCCTTTTCCTTACATTTTATGTTGTTATTGATTTGTATGTGTCGACACACTTCTGTTTAAAGTTTAATTTTGAAATGCTATAGTACTTTAATAGCAACTATGTTGCTCGCATACATTTCTCAGATGGTTATTTTGCAATTAAACTATTAATAAAATCATTACAAATGGAATTGATAAGTACTGTGATTATTGATATGATAATCTGGGGGTGGGGGGTACATTATACACACCAGTGGCAGCCAATGTTGGGAGGTTTATTATAAAGCATTAAGTTTCAAGTGCAGTAAATGTTTTACAAATGAAACTTTTTTATGCGAGCATTTTTATGTCCTCCTTCCAATCAATGCATTTAATCGCCTGCACTCACAGGTACCGCCGGTTCTTCTGAAACGGCCGTGATCCTGTCGAAATCCTATAAAACTTAAGCCCATTGGTGGAATAGCGATTAGTCCAACCGAGAACGCAACAGCCAGACATTTTGATGCTGGGAAGCCGTTTTGATAAACTTTCGGAGTTGCTAACACGTTAGAACCACTAGGGCACAACACCACTTCCGTTGCCAAAATGCGCGCGCAACTCTTTGATCACGTGGGCTGTAAAAGGGTCTATAGAGAGTCAAGGACTAATGACATAACAAGACATAACAAGACATAACGAGACATGACATAACAAGAACAAAACACATGAAGCAAAAGAAGCACATGACAAGAACACATGGGGAGCAAGTGAATGACATGACGTGATTATAAGAACGTGTAGCATGCTTATCATTCTTATTTGTGCATCCTCATTTCCTTTCCACGCATCCTTTCCTTGTGTCTTAGCTCCACACCCTTGCAAAGGATAAACCCATATGTATCCTCACTCATGACTCCGCAGGAAGCTTTCTCGCTTCTGTTGTGATTGGTCTACTCTTCTCTGATTGGTCAGATGGCCCAGTCTGTTGGGATTTGGTCTACTCTGCTCTGATTGGTCAGATGGCCCAGTCTGTTGGGATTGGTCTACTCTGCTCTGATTGGTCAGATGGCCCCCCTCTAAAATTTGTTACAAAACCTACATAGAGTAATACAAGGAAGACTGAATTACTGATGGAATTAAGAATTACTGATGACTTTTTTCAGGCAGTTCAGAATCACTTCTTTTTTTGGAATCTTGGAATCAATAAGTCCATTCATCTGCACTTTGCAGACCTTTTATATCCACAAACAGCTATACTGAAAGCTACACAGCTATAAATGAAAGGTAATGCTCGTAAAAAGTAAAGTAGATGAACTTTTTTTCCCTATTGTACTCATTCAGAAAACTTAAATACATCAAACTTTATAGATTTACTCTTATTTATTTTCTCAAATTTTTACAGAGGGGTTTGTTCATATATTATGTGCCTGATGTATTTAAATTTTCCTAAAAATATGTTTGTTCTTTGTTTGTTTTTTTCAGGTTTGTTGACAGTATTATTATTTTTTTAATGTATAGAGTGATAAACAGAGATCCAAAACCTTTGACTCAAATATATTTAACTTTATCTAATGTTCAGATTTCTGTTTCTATAAATGCATGCAAATTAGTGCATATTTAATTTGATTATGCTACATAAAACATAACATTTCAAACCAATATTAAAAAAAAATGTCTTAATGTTCTGGGATTTTATCAGCAGGGTCAATTATGGTGACATCTGTGGTGTCTTGTCTTAATACATCATAATTATTATTTTCTTTTTTTTTTATTAAATATGTTTAAACTCATTTTTGATATGTTTGTACTATGAATGACATCACTGGAAGTTAAAAACAACAACAACTGGCCAGTGTACGTCACTGTACCTTCATCCCTGTATCTCAGTAACAAAAAAATCCTCTGAAGTAAACTCTTCCAAGTCATCTTCAAACAAACCCTGACTTTTTTCTCCATTGAAAATTCTCCCTTCAAGTCACACAGGCTTTGACTGTTTTGAAGCCAGGCAGCTTTTTTGCAGTCTGTTGATTTTATGCTAACATCTGTACTGCTGGAGGCCTTTCCTGCTTGGATATAAGGTCTGAAAAGTGAAAGAAGCATGTGGCCTAACACATCTTATATATGCTCCTTTTAGAATTGGTAATTTCATCAATAAAATGACTGACAGCAAATGTTATTAATTTTTAACATGCTGCTGAGAAAATATATTACATGAAACAATAACACTTCAAGACAACAATACATTAATAATATGTTGTGGAAGATTGAATAAAGAATTGATCCCAAATCACATTTAGCAGTAAAGGCACGTTAATAAGGTTGCATTTATTGCTTTTTAGATGTGGAATAAACTGCTGAGGTCAAGTCAAGCACAAAAGACTTGATTTCATTCATAAAGATATCTACTTATGCAATTTCCAGTTCCATATTAGAATACTGAGTATGAAGTTTGGGTCATTTGTAGTGGACTTGAGTACCATGTGGATGAATATTCAATGATGAGGAGAGCTATTTCATGAATATTCAATACGGTTGCTTTTTTGCTCCATTGAAATATCTGTGGGCACTGTAATTTGCCATAGACAGCATCAGTTAATGCTGATCGGGACTGACAGTGGGTGTTTCCTTGATGATTTGCTGCAATATGCAAAGTAAGGACTCAAGGTCTGTAAGGGCAAATTGAAAGCCAACCTCAAAATAAAAATGGCCAGCACGTCTACCAAAACACATCCATTTCTCGCACTAGTGTGATGGGGTTTTTTTGTGTGTTTTTTTTTTCATAACGAACGCTTTCTACGAATGCAGTGCAAGATGATTTACAATCTTATAAGGTCAAACTAAATGTTATATGAGTTGTTTTTTTCTAATCATTTTATATTCTTCTCCCATACCCCCCAAATCTGGGACATATGTTGATTTTTAACACAACAATCTCTCTTTAATTAGAAAACCATAATTGGACTAAAATAAAACTGAACAAATCTCCACATTTTAGATTTTCCAGACATGGCACTTTTAAAAATAATCTCATTCATAACTTATTCTGGTAAACTGGATACTAGGTGTCAACAACTTTGATTGATTGTGATTGTGGTTTCCCCAGTTTTAAATCATACATTGTGTGATGTGGTGTAGAAATCTTGGCCCATAATGATAGGATAGCATCTTGCAGTTGATGGAGATTTGTGGTTCACATCCAGGGCACAAAGTTCCCATTCCACCACATCCCAAAGATGCTCTGTTGGGTTGAGATCTGGCATTTAAACGATGCCAAATTGGCACTAAGGGGCCTAAAGTGTGCCAAGAAAACCTCCCCACACCATTACACCACCAACAACCTGCAATGTGGTAACAAGGCATAATGGATCCATGTTCTCATTCTGTTTACGCCAAATTCTGACTCTACCATCTGAATGTCTCAACAGAAATCGAGACTCATCAGACCAGGCAACATTTTTCTAGTCTTCAACTGTCCAATTTTGGTGAGCTTGTGCAAATTGTAGCCTTTTTCCTATTTGTAGTGGAGATGAGTGGTACCCGGTGGGGTCTTCTGCTGTTGTAGCCCATCCGCCTCAAGGTTGTGGGTGTTGTGGCTTCACAAATGCTTTGCTGTATACCTCGGTTGTAACGAGTGGTTATTTCGGTCAAAGTTGCTCTTCTATCAGCTTTAATCAGTCGGCCAAATCTCCTCTGACCTCTAGTATCAACAAGGCATTTTCGCCCACAGGACTGCCGCATACTGGATGTTTTCCCCTTTTCACACCATTCTTTGTACATTTAAATTTACATTTTACATTTATGCATTTGGCAGACACTTTTATCCAAAGCGACTTACATTGCATTCAAGGTACACATTTTACATTACTGTCAGTTCTTGATTTCCCTGGGAATCGAACCCATGACCTTGGCGTTGCTAGCGCCATGCTCTACTGGTTGAGCTACAGGAAAGCCGTTTGCTGGGTTTGTAAAAATACTCAGACCGGCCCGTCTTGCACCAACAACTATGCCACACTCAAAATTGCTTAAATCACCTTTCTTTCCCATTCTGACATTCAGTTTGGGGTTCAGGAGATTATATTGACCAAGATCACACTCCTAAATGCATTAAAACAACTGCCATGTGGTTGGTTGATAAGATAATTGCATTAATGAGAAATTAAACAGGTGTTCCTAAAAATCCTTTAGGTGAGTGAATATATAAAAAGTAAAAATTAAACAAATTAAATGGTAAAATTTTAAATAAATAAATACATAAGCAGCAGGGCTGCAAGATAACAGTGTTGCCAGTGCATAGCTCTGTACATATTGCATATCAATATATCAATATATTAATCTTATTTGTGTTTTTCAAAACCTAAAAATAATATATGTTTTTTTTTTTTTTTTTTACAAAAATGTGGGTAACACGGCAAAATGCGTGGGGTGTTTGAATCTAGCACTTTTCATACTACGTTAATTTAATGTTTAAATGTATGTTTTAAAATTAAGAAAATGCTTATTAGATAATGTTTTTGATAATATCTTCAGTAATAGGGATGAATCGTTGAATTTGATGCATACAGTCACCATATTATTAATATTTATAAATATATCAATCTTTTTTGTAATTTGCAAAACTTAAAGAAAATATTTTTTCGATTTTTGAACAATACCTTGGGTAACAAGGCTGAATGGACGGGGGTGTTTGAATCTTTCTGCTTTTCATACTAAGTTAATTTTATGTTTAAATGGTCCAATAACTTAGTTATTAAAGATTTCACACAATTAATGGAAGGATTCCCATTCCTTCAAATTATGTTTCTTCATCTCAGTAGCTGGGGGAAGACAAGCTTGGTGTTTTATAGATCTCCCTGCCTTGATATATCAGCCTCTGGGGTTGCATGTTAGCCCTTGAGCTTCTGTCAGACCCGGAGCGCGTGTGAATCCAAACAGCACGCCGTTTTACCATTGAAACGTGAACCAGTGGTCGACTGTTTTTGAGCTGTGTTCTGCTTGATGTAGCATCACTGTTTATTAACCCTCTTGTGTTCTCTTTTGCCCTTGTTTTCTCTATGACACCTTGTACCCAGATGCTTTTTACATGAAACTAATAGGCTGGCTATATTTGACCACACCATTAATCATAGCAGCGTCCAGGGATCCTGTCAATGGGTCCCAGGCTCTAAATGGTAAATTATCTTATCTCTCCACAGGCTAACCAAACAAAAGGGATATTTATAGATGCTCTCTTGGACAGGTATGATGTTTTACATAACCCAATAAAACTGTCTGTCTGTAATGGATATTAAAAGGTTAATATATAAATATAAATGCTAGAGCGCCATGATGTACTGTTGGATGGGAATTGCACTTGGATTTTGCAATGCACCTACATGTCAAAATCAGATTGATATTCAGCATGGACTGCGGCATAGACAATGGATGTGAATGGGGTAAATTTGTAAACATTACATTTCAATTATATAGGCACAATATGTGAACAACATGCATCTTAATATTTTAGTGTGAAAATTTACCTTTTTTATACATTTAAATTATAATCTTTAAAACATATTAACTATTCAGGCTTGAATATTCCAACATGAAATTATGAAAATGTTATTCTTGTTGGATAACGTGTACTAGTGAATCATTCACAATGGCAGCAGCAACATGGATTAAGAAAGTAAGTTGTTTTAATTTCATGTTAATTTTAAACATAATACTTTTGGTTTATTGCCAATTACAGTTATAAAACCACAAATGTGCTATAATGAGGCTGAATTGAACACCTCTCCAATTCTCAAATTATCCAAGCTTGGCAATTACACAACAATCATACTCATTTTGGTACAACAGACACCAAGGCATCACATAAATATACTCATGCCATTACTGAAGTTGTGGTTTCCCTCTCGAGGCGAGCAGAATAATTCAGACTGGGTGCAATATAATGACTCAAGAACATTTCCGTCTGTGCCTACTTTTGGAAGAAGAACAAAATCTTTAGGACATTATGCAGCTCACGCCAGAGACAGAATGCAATGAAGAGCCTGTAAAGCACCCCCCCCCCTCACACACACACACACCCCATCAAGCGGTTTCAGTTGAACACGTGAGTGAGTGTGAGTTATGATTCAGGTAGTCAGTAGCCAGAGTTTATTGCGCTTTGAGCAGTATTGTCTGAAATGGCACATTTGCATGTATAAAGATGTAGTGTGCATGACATGCAACTGTGTCTCTTTTGTCAGAATGCTGCAGCTTTCAATCAGCGCTAGAGAGACTCTAATTTATGGTTGATAATTAGAGCCATTTGCATGTTGAATGTCGTTTGAATCACAGTTATGATGAGCCAAGTTCCCTTGTTTACAAAGTGCTCCAAACTTAAATATTCTTTTTTTAAAGCTACACTGTGTAACTTGTTTAGTTTATTCTTAGCTAAAAAACACTTAGTTCAAAAATATATGTGCTCATTAATGTATATTTACTTCTCTCAAGTAATAAAGTATTTTCATAAGTTTATAATATGCCATTGAAAATACATATGGGTGAGGGGTTCGAATGCCGGTCGCCATGTTGCC
The DNA here is from genome assembly GCF_024679245.1 of Pseudorasbora parva. Taxonomy (NCBI): domain Eukaryota; kingdom Metazoa; phylum Chordata; class Actinopteri; order Cypriniformes; family Gobionidae; genus Pseudorasbora; species Pseudorasbora parva. The sequence goes on along the minus strand of NC_090185.1, from coordinate 34,051,348 downwards.
CCTCCATCTTGAAAGTACATTAGCCAAAGAGGGACATACCCATAAATTCAAGCTTCGCTTTTCGCGTTTTAACACTCGATGGCAGTCATGAACGAGGTCGAACTGGGAGCCATGTTAATCTTGGACTAAATCGCCCACCGTAGGAGTTGCACCGTAGGAACAGAAACGTCTCGGTTACGTATGTAACCCTCGTTCCCTGAGGAGGGAACGGAGACGTAACGTCAGTGACTGACGAATGGGGGGTTTCGCCTAGAAGCCAATCATCTTCGAGATCTTAGAAAGCGCCCAATGGCAGTGCCAATGCCATGGGCATGCGAATTTGCATGCGTAACTCCGCCTACCCACCTGGGTATATAAGGAAGTAGCTGGCATGAATCGCATTATGTTACCTGCTGAGGAGCCAAGACTGAACTCTCGGCCGTTCCAGCGGTACAGCGGAAGTGGCAGTGGGACGTTACGTCTCCGTTCCCTCCTCAGGGAACGAGGGTTACATACGTAACCGAGACGTTCCCTTTCGTTCAGTCACTCCGACGTAACGTCAGTGACTGACGAATGGGGGTCCCAATACAATCACGCCACTCGGCTGTCTTCCAGTGCCCTGCGCAAGCGTGAGAACCCTGATGCAAGCAGAACGGTCAAAGGCCTCTACTTAACGCAGGAATACCAAGGTACACTGGGAGGCATATTCCAGGAGGAGATATGCACCAAGATGCCTACCCGTAGGGAGGACTTAGGGAAACACGTATGACCCCGGGGGGCTGCATACGGAAGATCACTGGGGTACCAGCCGAAGGTGGATTTTTAACCCCAGGAGGTGGCAAGGTTGCCAAGGGAATACACCCGCTCAGGGAGGCTTACGGTGGAAATACACATGTGGGGGTCGCCGGAGGGGAACCATGCACATGGGGCACCTGGCCGGACACGAGTGTCTGGGCTAAGGGCAGACTTACTGGCGTCGGCGTCGTCAGTGCTGGAGGAGCTCAGGGCTCTCGGGGAACTCACCTGAGAAGAATATCGCACGTATCCAGTCCGTGGAGTGGAATGGCGAGCAAGCGAAGACACCTGAGCCAATCCATTACCGGCCATTTGTAGAGGCGAGTACATAGTCGGATACAGGCTCCACTCGGAGGTTATAAAACCTGGCGAATGTGTTTGGTGTCGCCCAGCCTGCAGCTCTGCAGATGTCTGTCAGCGGAGCGCCATGTGCTAAAGCCCAAGAGGAGGCCACACTCCGGGTGGAATGGGCCCTGACCCCAAGGGGACATGGGCGTCCCTGCTGCTGGTAAGCCAAAACAATGGTGTCCACTATCCAGTGAGACAGCCTTTGCTTTGAGAGAGCCTTCCCTTCAGCTTCCCACCATAACAGACAAAGAGCTGGTCTGAGGTCCTGAAACACTGCGTCCTGTCTACGTAAGCGCGAAGGGCGCGTACTGGACAGAGCAATGCCAAGGCTGGGTCTGCCTCCTCCAAAGGCAGCGCTTGCAGGTTCACCACCTGGTCTCTGAACAGAGTGGTGGGAACCTTGGGCACATATCCAGGCCGGGGTCTCAGGATCACGTGAGAGTCAGCCGGCCCGAATTCCAGGCACGTTTCGTCAACCGAAAATGCCTGCAGGTCCCCTACCCTCTTGATGGAGGCCAATGCGGTCAGGAGTGCTGTCTTCATAGACAAGAACTTAACATCTACTGACCGCAAAGGCTCAAATGGGGCCCTCTGCAGAGCACTTAGAACTACTGAGAGGTCCCAAGAGAGTATGAGAGGAGCACGAGGAGGAAGTAGTCTCCTCGCACCCCTCAGGAACCTGATGACCAGGTCGTGCTTACTTACCGGTTTCCCGTCCAAGAGGTCATGGTAGGCGGCGATAGCGGCCACATAAACCTTCAGGGTGGATGGAGACAGCCTTCGATCCAACCCTTCCTGGAGGAAAGAGAGCACGGACCCGATCGGGCATTTCCAGGGGTCTTCTTGGCGAGAAGAGCACCAATTGACGAAGAGGTTCCACTTCAACGCATAGGCCTGTCTCGTGGACTCGGCCAGAGCGGAAGTGATGGTAGCCACCACCGGAGGTGGTAGGGTACTCAAACCTGCCGCGTCCCGTCCAGGAGCCACACGTGGAGGTTCCAAAGATCGGGACGCGGGTGCCACAGGGTGCCCCGTCTCTGAGAGAGTAGGTCCTGTCTCAGAGGGATTGGCCAGGGAGGGGCTGTCGCAAGGAGCACTAGTTCTGGGAACCAGGTCCGGCCGTGCCAGTGCGGGACGACCAAGATGACCTGCTCCTTGTCCTCCCTGACCTTGCACAGAAAACGTGCAAGAAGGCTCACTGGGGGAAACGCATACTTGCGTAGGCCCCGCGGCCAGCTGTGCGCCAGTGCATCCGTGCCGAGCGTGCCCTCGGTCAGGGAATAGTACAGGCTGCAGTGGGACGAGTCGTGAGAGGCAAACAGAACTACCTGTGCATCCCCGAACTGATCCCAATCAGCTGGACCGACTGGGGATGGAGTCTCCACTCCCCAGGGATTGGCTGAACCCGTGAGAGCTCGTCGGCTGCACGGTTCAGGATCCCCGGGATATGGACAGCACGAAGGGACCTCAGGCGCTTCTGACTCCATAAAACGAGATGGCGGGCGAGTTGAGACATGCGGCGGGAGCGTAGACCGCCCTGGCGGTTGAAGTACGCTACTACGGCCGTGTTGTCCGATCTGACTAGTACGTGTTGACCCTTCAGCAACGCTCGGAAGCGGTGCAGGGCGAACCGTACTGCCAGCAACTCGAGGCAATTGATATGCAGGCGGCTCTGGCTCTCTGACCAAGAACCGGCGGCTGCATGTCCATTGCACATGGCACCCCAACCCGCGGTGGACGCATCTGTTGACACAACAACATGCCGGGAAACTCGTTCTAAGGGCACTCCTGCCCGTAGAAAGCTGAGGTTCGACCACTGGGTGAGTGTCTGTCTGCAGGCCTGAGTCACTGGGACCCGGAGCGTGCCAGACTGCCATGCCCATCTCGGGACTCGATCGCGAAGCCAGTGCTGAAGCGGTCTCATATGAAGCAATCCGAGCGGCGTCACCGCGGCTGCAGATGCCATATGCCCCAGGAGCCTCTGAAATAGTTTCAGTGGAACCGCACTCTTGCTCTCTATCTGCCTAAGGCGAGTCAGCAGCGACTGCGCGCGCAAGCCGGTAAGCTGCGCGCACATGGCGACCGAGTCGATCTCCATACCGAGAAAAGAGATCCTCTGCACGGGGCAGAGTAAGCTCTTCTCCCAGTTGACCCGAAGGCCCAAACGAGCTAAGTGGTGGAGAACCAGGTCTCTGTGTTCGCACACCCGGTCCCGAGAGTGGCCCAGTATGAGCCAGTCGTCGAGATAGTTCAGGATGCGAACCCCTTGTTGCCTGAGTGGCGCAAGGGCTACCTCGACAATCTTCGTGAAGACGCGAGGGGACAGAGCTAGCCCGAATGGTAGTACGGCATACTGATATGCCCGCCCTTCGAACGCAAACCGCAGGAACGGTCTGTGTCGCGGAAGGATGGACACATGGAAGTACGCGTCCTTCAGGTCGATCGCTGCAAACCAATCGCATGGACGAACGCATTCGAAAAGGCGTTTCGCAGTCAACATCCTGAACGGAAACCTTGAACAGGGATCGGTTCAGGACGCGAAGGTCCAGGATCGGTCGTAACCCACCGGATTCTTTGGTACAATGAAGTAAGGGCTGTAGGAGCCGGACTTCATCTCGGCTGGAGGGACAAGCTCGACCGCAACCTTCGCCAGTAGGGTCGCGATCTCCGCACGCATGACTGGGGCATTGGACCCCACCACGATGTACCGGACACCCCGGAAGCGGGAAGGAGCTCGCGCGAACTGAATCGCGTAGCCGAGCCGGATGGTCCGTGCGACCCAGCGGGACAGACCCGGCAGCTGTAGCCACGCTCCCAGGGAGTGTACCAACGGGGTCACGCGGAGCACCGGCGTACCCTCGGTGGGGCAGCGAGGCAGCGTTACCGGCCCGGACTCGGGTGGCGTAGCGGCCCGGTGTCGGGGCGGCGGTAACGGCTGCACCCTGACAGAGGAGACCAGGGAAGGACTCGCGTTCCACTGGGGTCTGCTCTGAGAGGGGGCTGGCGACAGAGAGGGACGAGAGCGGCGTGGCCCGGGGGCGGCGCACACTGCCGTCACCGGTCTCTGGGTGCTCAGGGATGGGTTAATCAGTTCTTTCTACAAAGGTTGCTGCTGACCCGTGGGCCAGCAGCTGGACAAAGGATTCTCCCCCGGCCCTCCACCGGGGGAAGGGGCGGACCTGCCACCGTCCCATGAAAGAACTGCCCATCCCAGAGCTGTCCGCGTCCGGAGCGCCGCTGGCCTATTTTCAGCAGGCTGCGGGGCTGGCGCGGACTGGGACGGCTTCCTGCAGCGCGCCCTGTGGCGTGGCCAGGGTGAAGGCTGCTGCTGTGGCCACGCGGGAGGGGGTCGCAGGAAGTCGCCCAGGCGGCGAGGAGGCTGAGGCAACTGTGCCGGCGGCGCTTAGGTGCAGCAGCGGGCCGCCGGGGCAGATGGCCTCAGTCTGCCTCTGGGGACAGCCAAGAACTGTTGGGCGCAGTCCCTAACTGTGCCGCCGATAAGGCCGGCCTGGGATATGGGCGAGCTGAGGAGGCGGGCTCACTCAGCCGTCCCACATCGACCAAGTAAGGCCAGTTGTCTTTCCCGGACCACAGCTGTGGACATCTCCTGACCCAGGGGGCGTGTGGTCACCTATGCCGCGCTGGGCGGGATCGGTGGCGGCACGCCTTCCTCGAGGCAGTGTTACCGGCCCGGACTCGGGTGGCATAGCGGCCCGGTGTCGAGGCACTGGTAACGACTGCGCCCTGACAGAGGAGACCAGGGAAGGACTCGCGTTCCACTGGGGTCTGCTCTGCGAGGGGGCTCGTAAGCCCTGGATCAGCTCTGTCCTCGTGCATACGCATCGGGGCGGCAGCTTACCCCATAACACTGCTGGACTACGCCACCGAAGTAGACGAGCCAGCAGGCTTGGGAGGGCGCTTAGGATAGCCTCACCGCGTCAAGTCAAAGCACTCAGTGGACACCGAAGTGCGCAACAGAGCACCTGACCGAGGGGGAGGGACCCCAGTGTACCCTTAGGCCGCGACCCCTCGAGGGCAGAGAAGGCGGAGGAGGCCACCAAACGGTCGCGGGAAGACCCGGAGATCTCCCGGACCGCGTGCACTCCTCATGCATCTCGGGAGCGAAATGGCATTGGGGGCGGGGCCCGCAGCTGTCGGGTGCCACCTCCAAAAACCAATCGCCCAACCGCGAGCACTCGTGACAGGGCGGAGATTCACACCAGCCCGAGGCTCGCGGCTGCCCGAGATAACATGGCTGTCAACTCTAGGTCAGATTCTACAGTGCTACCACACCCGGAGGCGGAGCATAGCCGAATCGTCATCCCCAAAGGACTCTAGCCCACCTTGAGATGCGGCAATCGACCTCTCGCCGCTATCTGGAGTATGAACTAAACGAACGGGGCGTCAGCAGACGGTCCCGCTGTTTCAGTCCAACACTCACTGGAAGCGATGTGCAAGAGGGCGGGAGTGGCCCGAGGAATGATCGTCGGGGTTCTTAATACCACAGCACCGCCCTCAGGTCACCCTGGCCACCAGCCAAAGTACCACCTCTCTCGGAGATGGTAGATCGGGGTGTGGCAGAGGGGACTCTCTCTCTTTACAGAGATCATTGAGTCTCGACCACAACATCGCGATGGTCATGTTCCCACAGAGGGAACACAGCACATCCACAAACACTGTCCGAACGTGCTGGCCCAAACACGTCGAGCAGTGAATGCGTCCCAAAGACAGCAACAGATATCGACCGCACCCGGAAGTGCGCGGGCAACCCGTCTTGAAAAAGACGTGCCACACGCAAGCTCTTTTTGTGAGAGGAAGCTCTGCAGAGTGCCGAAGCGCCCAGGGAAAACACACACAGCTGTTGCAGATCACTGCACAGATCAGCAGGCAGGCAATGTGAGATCGCTGGAACGCGCCGTTACACCAACACCCTGGAGAACCGCTCGTCTCGAAGACTGAAGAGAGGACTTCAGAATTCAGGCTTGCCGGAGTGAAGAGATGCTCTTGGCTCCGAAGCAGAAACATAATGCGATTCATGCCAGCTACTTCCTTATATACCCAGGTGGGTAGGCGGAGTTACGCATGCAAATTCGCATGCCCATGGCATTGGCACTGCCATTGGGCGCTTTCTAAGATCTCGAAGATGATTGGCTTCTAGGCGAAACCCCCCATTCGTCAGTCACTGACGTTACGTCGGAGTGACTGAACGAAAGGGAACTAATATTCACTGGATTGTCATATACCTTTGCACCACTAGATGGGGGAAAATATCACACAGTGTAAATATGCTTTAAATATTATTTTTTAATTTTACGACCTTAGCTGCAAATTAGATTTGCTGCCGCTATGGTGCGTCTAGATTTTTAGGCTGGTAAAAATGTTTGCATCATTTCCTATCACACTAAAATTTTCAGATTATGTACACTGTAAAAATTATAGATTTTGTATCACTTCAGTCTTTCTAAATAACACATTTAACTCAATGTCTTGCTGTTTCTTTGCGATTATTTGTAGTTATTATTTATTTATTTTCCATTTTAATCCAATATTGTTCAAAATGTCCAATTCCCAGCAGAAAATGCTAATAAAATACAACATTCAAGATGAAATGGTGCTGTGAATTTTCATTAATTTCAGAACAAAAATGGCTCCTGAAAAATGTTTAGTAGGCATCTCAAGCTGGCTGTTAAAATCTTTTCCTTGAATTTCGTAAAAATGCATGGTTACCCCTGCCTTGCGTGAAGAACATCTTATATGTAAACAATCTGTCTTGTTTGCGAGCCGGCGTCTTCAGAAGAGCACTGAAGCTATGCAGCTAAGTTTAATGGGGCGTCCCTCAGGGCTCCGTGTCTGTCACTTTCCACTTTTGTGTGTGCGGTAATGGCATTCTCACACTTACCCTTACTAAAAACGACTAAAAGCTCGCCACTATAACCTTTGCGAACTGTTTATGTTGCAGAGGCTGTTCTTTGGGGGTTTGCTGTTGCAGTACAAAACTCTTTGACATTGCTGTGGAAGAGAGATTGTTCATGCTCGTCAATCTTGCTATTTTATATGACCGTCTCTATGGCAACAGCATGAAGGCCAGGGGGGAGGAGGTAGGGAAATTTATGAATGTTTGATATTTACTGAAGGTTTGATGGTGGACTGAAAAGTATTACATGAAACTGAGAGCAGTTCAATTGAAATGAGTCTGTAACAGTACTGTTTGAATTGTTCACATGCCATCATTGAATAGATGGATGTGATGCCCTAAAAAAGATTTCAGTCTGTGCAATGTGTGCATGTTCCCATTTATTTTCAGTTTTTGAAAACAGAACTCAGTCTTTGACTCTTTGAAAATCAGAGAGGACCTTAGAGAGTGTCTCTGCTGGAGTGTGACCCAAATTCATTAGCCGCACGTTGCCTCCATTAGCTTCCCTCGCTTGCGAGCACGTTTAAAAGCAGAAGCCGTTAAAACCAGACAATACAGAAATTTGCCTGAACATACAGTATGTGAAGAAAGCTGCTATCAGCAATTTATTTTCTTCTGCACCTAAATCTAGTGAATAGATTTGTTTTTAACATTTGTAGTTCCTGTAGCTCAACTGCTAAAGCAATTATGCTAGCAGTAGCCAGGTATGATCCCTCATGTAGACTACTGACAAAACTTTTAAATACAAATGTGTAAATGCAAATTGCAGTGGTTGAGCTGTAACGTAAAGTAAGTAAAGTAAAGATGCAAGCTATTAATGTAATGCAGTATATTTTTTATATAATGTATGCATTTTAGCTTGTCAGTAGTAGCTCAGTTTGTGTGTGTGTGTGTGTGTGTGTGTGTGTGTGTGTGTGTGTGTGTGTGTGTGTGTGTGTGTGTGTGTGTGTGTGTGTGTGTTTGTGTTGTTTTTAAAATTTGTAGCTTTTCTGTTAATGACTTTTCCAACAAACTGTCCTATAGTGCAATAGCTCACTATATTGAACTAAGGCAATAATCACACACGTGTCCACTGTCTTTAGGCCCATTCACACCAAGGACGATAACACTACAGTTCTAAAAAAAATTCTCAATATATAAGAATTACAGAGTTCAACAGCACAGAGGTACGTTGGAATCGGGTTTAAAATATATATATATTTTTTTTCAGCTGATGAACGATAAAAACATTGATAGCCAATCAGAATCCATCCTGCTCTAAAAAGCTCAAGCATTTAAAGCGATGGGCGACTAAAATTGTAGCATCCACTGCTGTGATTGGCCGCAGTGTGTCCAGTGTAAACACCCACTGCTGTGATGGGCTGTCGTGAGACTTCAGGGTAAACGCTCACGGCTGTGATTGGCTTCAGTGAGACCAGTGTAAATGCCGACTGCTGTGATTGGCTGCTATGAGACTTCAGTGTAAACGCCCACTGATGTGGTTGGCTGCTGTGAGACTTTAGTGTAAACACCCACTGATGTGGTTGGCTGCTGTGAGACTTCAGTGTAAACGCCCACTGCTTTGATTGGCTGCTGTGAGACTTCAGTGTAAACGCCCACTGCTGTGAATGTCTGCTGTTAGACTTCACTGTAAACGCCCACTGCTGTGATTGGCTAATATCTTTGCATATGAATTAGTATTACATGTTTAAATCTCTTAAAAACTTTGAGCACATTTTTACTAATACAGCGCTAATAGTAAACTAATCGTGAAAAGTGTTGATTATAGCATTATATTTAGATCTATGGCATTATATTTAGATTATGGCATGAAATGTTGCAGTGACAGAGACACACGGAACATGCAGGAGTCTTTTTGTGGTTTAATATACACAGACACTAGTCTATATAACTGATTGAACTTTTTATTTATTCATCAAAAAATGTAAACAAAATTGCGTTATACAGTAAATCTCGTTTTGGCTCTGTTCGTCTTTTCACCATCAAAGATTTCATACAGTGATGAGCATTGTAGCCGATCACAGATATGTTGAGCACATAAATCCAACTATCTCGACTTGTCATAGATTTCTGCACACTAATGAATGCTTTCATTATAACTAACCATGCAAACACAATGTAAATAAGATATTTGATGGTTTATTACTGGAGTTTTGGCGAGAGTGCAGAAGTGATAAACTCGCTCTGTTTGATTGACAGCTCCAGTGATTGCAAAGGGAGCGTTATTTTATCGCTCTCTATATATAATTTAATCACAGATTAAATAACTAATTATTTTGATCCTACTAAGAGACACAATGTGAAGTTGAATGTTTAGTCCCTGGTTTAATTTATTGACACATAGACAAAGAACATCTGACTACACATGAATCATATCAGAAAGCACTTATCTCCATTACTTACATGTAGTGGCATTTCTGTCGAGTCCATACCAGGAAAGTCTATTTGTAAATCTTGCACTGAAATCCCAATGATTTACCAAAGAATCCACAGTGAAATGTACCGAATATAAATAAATTATGCTCAATTGAGTCATTCACATTGTTGAAAATATATAAGAACATTCCTAGCATTAGGATCCTTTGGAAGTTTTTTGTTATTTGTCGTCCATCCTGTATCGCTATTCTCTCCTCGTCATCTCACTAACACTCCAGTGGGCGGAGCAAAGTTGCAATGATAAAGTAGATTGATCTTTCACAGATCTTTTACAGGCACTTTCCACAACGAGTTGTTCTCTGGGCTTGGTTTACAAGAAAATTTGTTTTTGGGGTTAACAAGGAGAGATTTTAGTTCTGAAACTTGCAGGATATTCTTATAGTATGATGTATATATTATAAGAATATCCTAAGAATATCTAAGAATATCCTTCGGATCCTAATATTAGGAATGTGTGGTTGAATTTTATTTTTAATGAATTTCAGCTCACCTGGGGAATACATGGGGCCCTATCTTGCACCCAGGGCAATTAACTTTGTACACCGACGCATGTGTCATTCCTATTTTGCACCCACGCAAAGCGCGCTTTTCCCTCCACAGAAGCACGTCGCTAAACAATTGCGCCACTGACCAGAAAAAACCTAGTCTAAAGTCAGTGGCGCGTTGCACGTTGTTCATTATGCTATTTTAAGGGAGCATGCTTGACCGTAATGTATAGCGTGCACAACGCGCATACACTTTGCTCATGTAATCTACACAGATGCAACAGTTATTTTTGCAAATCATAAATTGTTACACTAAAAAAATATTAACACATGAAATGACGGAAATCATTGTGGTGTACCACGAAGATGTGAAAGAATAGGCATAAATCTAGCTTACAAATTATTCAGGCTAATTGTAGTAATTAACGATCAGACCTGTTTGCCCAATAGTGGCAAGACATATATGTATATAAGGACATCTGACAAATTGGTTTGTCCGTCAAGAACCAGGAAAAAAAATCGACTGAAAAACTGTTTAACCGACGCTATTTTGGGTGGGTTTCTCCCATCCCCATACAACACAACTTCTCTGTCTTTCACTGCTCTTATAAGAACATCAGTCTCCTAGGCTGTGAATCGCTCCTGGCCTGCGCCTGGTAAATACGCCATAATAATAGCAATCCATAATGGAACTTGCGCACCTGCTTTTAAAGGGAATGTTGGATGACGCTCTGATTGGTTTATTTATGTTACGCCCAAACCACACCTATGAATAATGAAGCTACTTCAGACCAACCCATTTTAGATTTGCGCCGGGCGCAAGAGCCATGTATCCCGCCGGGAAAATAGCAAAAGCGCCGAGACCCGCCCACAAAGTTACTTGCGCTTCGCGCTTTGACACTTGCGTTTCAGATCGTTAAAATAGGGCCCATGGTGTTTGCTTCATTTCACTGCAGGATCGTTTGTAAATAAATCTCACGTCGATGCTGGATTTGTAGATATTTGAGATTAAAACACAATGTTGTTTCTTCTATATTGGATCCGACAGGCGGAATGGTGCAATACACTTATGTGAGTAAAACATGTTTTTTCGATTTTTTTTTATAGTATTGCATTGTTATAGATCAGTTTGATTATGTGTATGTGTCTAACAAAACATACCTTTAACACGCTGGACAAGTATGGGCCCTAATGTAGGTATAGGACCAAAACGTAAGCCCTTCGGCAGGCCGATGAATCTCATAATATTCCGGTCTTGTTCTGCGGTGTTCACTCTCTCTGGACTTGACATTTGAACGCGTTGCTCGCGCGCATGTGTGTGCACGTGGTTCACGCTTATATCGACCGATCGGGCGGGCTAGGTAATACAAAAATAGTCTGATCAATAACGGGTGGATGAGAAATAAATCATTGTGTTTGTTTGATAAAGACGTTTACGAGCCCTGTGATCGAGAGATTCATTCTGGTTGCCACTTTCAAAACAATCCGTTCTTCATGTGAACTGAACTGACAAGGGAGCAGAAGCTCGTTAAATATACAAATATTATCCAATCCTAGCCTTGGGTGTTTACTTCCAAGTCTTCAGTGCATCACGTCCATCAAAACCAGTGTAGAAAATAGCCTATTACTTATTAGTTATGATGTTTTTAAATGTAAAAACCACACGAACATCATTAGTTGACCTCAGACAGCAGTATAAAAAATACATCTCGTCAGATAAAACACTTTTTGTTAGTAGCTTGTAATGTAGCTTGACTACTTTTAATAGTGGCAAGCTTTTAGTTTGCAAAGCAACATTTCCAAAGCAGCTTCCTCAACTGTGGACTCTATTCACCAATGCCAGTGCCTTTTGTGACACATTGGCAAGGTACCCTGCACTCATGAAACACAGAAATGTTGCTCGCTCTCAAGAAAACATCAAGGAGGAACTGAGCAAAGATAGAGAAGCTTGGATTTCAGGTTGATCTCTCTTCTTTTGTGTCTTTTTTCTTTCTTCTTACTCTTGAAGTGGCCTAGTTCCCCAACCTGGCCCAGTGAAGCCTGGCGCAGCGCAGGGAAACACAGCAACTGAAGGGTTCAGACAGTGAGTCTTTAGCTCAAGGAGGCCTTGGGGGTGTTTTTCATCAGCCGCTGTGAATGCGGGACACCAGCACATAGATTAGAGCGGCAGACTTGTCACTGATAGAGTCTTGTGTGGGATTTCACTGATGAGGGCTTGAGACTGAGGCACTTTAACAGTGCTCTTCTGGGACGATGCCAAATGCAGAGACAAATAGGCTGACTTTGTGTACTTGCACGTAGTAGGAAACAGCTGCACAATAAATATATTGTATTTTAAGTTGTGAAAACAACAGTTTGTTTCAGGGGTGCTTTCTAGGATTAAGGGTGTTTAAATCAAGACTGGGCTGTATTGAGAAACCAGAATATCTGGGACATATGGAGGACTCTTTTGACAATTAAGCAACCAGCTAACAACCACCCAGAAAATGTGTATATTAAAGGTGGGCTAAGGGTTATTTCAAAACTGTTTTACAAAACAGATTCAGGCCGAGTCCAATACCAAACTTGTAGCCAATCAGCAGGTAAGGGGCGTGTCTAATAATGATGGTGAGATGAGAGGCTCAGTGCACTTCATTATTCAAAACACACATGACGGACATTAGCCGATAATTAATATATGCTGGCATTTGCATGAATATGCTCATGTGTCATGGTCGCTTGTTTGTCAATTTGCATCCATATTGTGGCTCACTTCAGCGATGATAAAGAACCGTTCATTTCCACACCTTATGGAGCTTTTACATCTCCTCACTGTCTGTTTCAAGCGTCAGCTCACAAAATGTATCCCACAAGTAAGATACTATACTTCTCATACATGTTTGTTTCTTCTTTTCATGATCTATATAACCCTAATCCGGTCATAATTGTAATATGTCCTTAGCTGGACTGTCGTGCTCGTGTACTATCGAGTTGTCATGAGAACGGTTGGAGTTTTTGTGATTGCTATAGCTCTCAAATCTGGTCATAATTGTAATATGTTGTTAGTTAGACTGTCATGCTTTTGTACTTTTGTACGGGTGGCAGTGGCTCAGTGGTTCATGTAGGTTGTCTACAAACCGAAAGGTTGGTGGTTCGATCCCCGTTTCCACCTGACCAAGTGTCAAGGTGTCCTTGAGCAAGACACCTAACCCCAGCTGCTCCCAATGAGCTGGATGGTGCCTTACATGGCTGACATCGCCGTCTGTGTTTGAATGGGTGAATGTGAGGCAAAAATGTAAAGCGCTTTGGATGGCCATAGGGTCTGTTAAAAGCGCTATATAAATGCAGTCCATTTACCATTTACTATCTAGTTGTTCATGAGAACGGTTTGTGTTTTTGTGATGGATATTCACTTTTTCATTGAATATTCGACCTGGATTAGTAACACAGATTCTGCCATAGTCGTTGACTGGGTTACGTATGTGTGGGGCGGAGCTATCAAAATAGGGGCGAGACCCTTTTGAGGGTAGGGGCGTGTTTGTTTTGGTGAATTGAAATATCAATAACGGTAACTAGAAAGCACTTACCACACCTTTAATGATGTATTAAAGACACTCTGAATAATTGTTTCATCATTTTATTATTAACATAAGATAATTATAAACAGTAGCCTATGGACTGTTTATAATAATAATAATAATAATAATAATAATAATAATAATAATAATAATAATAATAATAATAATAATAATTATTATTATTATTATTATTATTAAAATTATAATAATAGTTGTTGTTGTTATCCATGTTATCTCTTTTTATATCCATGTTATTATTATTATTATTATTATTATTATTATTATTATTATTATTATTATTATTATTATTATCGTCGTTGTTGTTGTTGTTGCTGCTGTTGTTTTGCCATACTCTTAATAAACAAACAAACTAATAAATAATAATAATAATAATAATAATAAAAATAATAATAATTATAATTATTATTATTATTATTATTATTATTATTATTATTATTATTATTATTATTATTATTATTATTATTGTTGCTGTTTTTTTGCCACACTCTTAATAAAAAAAGAACATATAGAAATATAAATTTAGTTTTGATGAGAGCAGCTGTATGTGCTTTAAGATGCAAGACTGTCATTAGCCTGCGACTGAACTTCTCTTGCCTTAAATGAACAGAGACATGCTGCAGATGGCTCTCAGCGGCTGTCTGGTACTTTCAGCTTTCTAAAATTCCCGAGTTTTATTGTGTCTGTGGTCTGAAGGGGGTGACATACCGTGAAATGTACCTCTCCAGCAACTCTCAAGGCTGGGGTGGATTAAATTACCCGGACCTCATTCATTATTTTAGAGCTTGTAGCTGTTTTATGGCTGTGTAGGTGTATGAATTGCAGGTCCATTGTGCTTTGCCACAAGGAAAGTTCATGTAAAGTTAAGTGCAATTAAAGATTTGCTTTTTTCATATCAAAATGTCTGACCTGGATGAAAGTAAAAATGCTTTGATTGCTAGAAGATCTGATATATGAACAAACCTATATATACATAAACCTATGTATGTATATATATATATATATATATATATATATATATATATATATATATATATATATATATATATATATATATACATACATACATACATACATACATACATACATACATACATAGATAGATACATACATACACACACACACACACACACACACACACACACACATGCTATTATTGTGTATTCAAATATACATAAGTACATTATACATACATTATACACAGTACAAGCACATATATTATGTAAGCACAAACTTTTATTTCGGATGCGATCATTGCGATTAATCTATTCAACAGCATTAATATGTAGTTTTATACATTGTATTTATTTGTTTGTTTCATAGTTTTTTTTCATAACAAAAATAATGATTTAATGTTTTTATTAAATTTAAAACACATTCAGCCAAATAATCACATATTAACCACCTTTGTTATTTGTATGAGCAAAATGACTTGAATGAAGACTGGAAAAATGTTGCCTAGTCTGATGAGTCTCGATTTCTGTTGAGACATTCAGATGGTAGAGTTAGAATTTGGCTTAAACAAAATGAGAGCATGGGGCCATCATGCCTTGTTACCACTGTGCAGGCTGCTGGTGGTGGTGTAATGGTGTGGGGGATGTTTTCTTGGCACACTTTAGGCCCCTTAGTGCCAATTGGGCATTGTTTAAAGGCCACAGGATAATGCACAATATCACAAAGCTTGAATAATTTCAAATTGTATTCTTGAACATGACAATGAGTTCACTGTACTAAAATGGCCCCCACAGTCGCCAGATCTCAACCAAATAGAGCATCTTTGGGATGTGGTGGAACGGGAGCTTCGTGCCCTGGATGTGCATCCCACAAATCTCCATCAACTGCAAGATGCTATCCTATCAATATGGGCCAACATTTCTAAAGAATGCTTTCAGCACCTTGTCTCCATGCCACATAGAATTAAGGAAGTTCTGAAGGCCAAAGGGGGTCAAACACGGTATTAGTATGGTGTTCCATAATCAGTCTGAAGCCAATCTATGCAAAGCCACTAATCTATGCTGACATTTGAACAAGAATAAAAACCAAAACAGTCATCAAGTAGCCAGTCATAACACATTTGTTCAATCACAGTCTCTCAATTCCCTCTGCTGAATATGCTTTTAAAAAGGCCTGGTTAGCGTTTGTCTCCTTGGGTACTGATTCCGAACATAATCGCCAATCATACCCTTAGCAGGTGCGGGCTGTTTCAATAAATCTCATTATGTGTCTTTTATGCATTCATTTGCATAATCCCAGCCTACATTTGCTTTCTGACTGGAACATCCGTAATTATAAATGCACAAGGATTAACCTACACCAAATTTTCACTTCGTCACTGATTTAAGGAGAACCATTGAGCAACTGCACGCTGAATTAGTCGCCTTATATCTGCTTGTATTCACGGTCAGCATGTAGGCCACCTGCGCTGATGATGAGTCACGTAAATTGCACATGTAGAGCAGGTGTGAAAATGACAAAGGTTGACAAAGGGACAAAGTTTGCCTGACCCGCAGGTGTTGTTGTCGAGTCTGAATTAACTTGCATAAACAGACACACAGACACAGACGTGTGCTGACCAGGTGCAACAAATAAGGGAAAGTTGAAAGCAAAAATGAAAATGAAAATCAAAATATGTTTGTGGGCAGAGGTACCCAGAGTGAAATGGGTCACTGTTTGGTTTTGGTTTGGGAATGAGCATGTTTGTTGAAAAAAAGTGAGAAAATGTTTTTGAAAATGTAAAAAAAAAAAAATTGTCAAGCTCATGCTAGTAAGCTTTAAAGGGATCCCCTGGTGTTAAGACTTGTATGGCTTATGACATAAATGATGTCTCTTACTGAAATATGTAGTAGAAAACCCCATGAAAGATCTACGTCATTTAAAAAAATCGTTTTCAGACCATGGGCGGCGCCATTTTGTTTGTGTTCTAGGTTGAGTAGAGTAGAGTGGTAGAGTGGTTGAACTCCTCAATCAGCTGGCGCTACGCGTAGCTATTTTTTCCACAACGCAACTTGAAAATTGTTTCAGAGTTAAACAAAACCAATTAATTGCTTTGTAATTGTACTTAAAACACACTCAAACATACATGTGCACACAAACTCCCCTACACAAGTCACAAAGAGATGTACACACAACAGCTTTCCGACTTCATGAACTCGTTTTCATTCACTCCTTCAAATGTATTAGTGAACTAAAGTAGGGAATGTGTTATTTGTGTCTTAAAGATGAGAGTTTAAAGATTGAGGTTTTAATTCACACTGAGATTGTGCTCAAACTTTAATGTACGGACAAACAGCATCACCAAAAATCCTGCCTCTGCTCTTCCTCATGTCCCCCTATCCCATGGCCGTCCTAAACCTAGATAGTTCCCTCTGCTGGTCACATCAGGTATTACAGTTAAGCTACTGCATATCAGCCGTCTATGATATCAACACACGGGATAGTGAATGAGGGTGATTTCAGATTCAGTCATGCTGGCCTGCTAAATCGACACCAGCTGACAATGAAATGATGTAAGTATAACCCTCATGCATTACAGCTGTTTGAGCATGTGTGTGCACACACAGTGCGTAGATGTGTGTGTGTGTGTGTGTGTACGCACGCAGTGTGTGGATGTGTGTGTGTGTGCCGATCTGTTGGGGTGTGTGTGAGTCTGTGTGAGAGAATGTTTGTGTGCACGTGTATGTGTGTTTTAAGTACAAATAAAAAGCAATTTATTGGTTTTGTTTAACTCTGAAACAATTTTCGCGTTGCAATGTGGTAAAAATAGCTACGGGGAACGCCAGCTGATTGCTGAGTGCAACCATCCCTTACGAAAGGAAAATATATTTACCAATATATTTTCTTGAAATATATTTTAATATATGGAATAATATATTGATGGTATTATAAAATAAATTATATATTCATGCAATATATTGCAAAATATACAAATGATTGCCGCTTTCAATATATTGCAATATATTGGAAAATATAAATATTAAATCCCATATATGTGAATATATTGCATGATATTTTCAAATATATTGCAATATATTTTTGTTTCGTAAGGGATTCTACGTCATCAACCTAGAACACAAACAAAATGGCGCCGCCCATGGTCCAAAAACATATATATATTTTTTTAATTAATTTGTATTCTACTTCAGATTTCAGTAAGAAACATAATGTATGTTATGTTAAGCCATACAAGTCTTATAACACCAGGAGATCCCTTTAAAAAAAAGTCTTCCTAAATGTTAGACTTCTGCTAGCATGTTGGTCTTTTCTAGCTAATAATGGGTTTCAAAATTTAAAGCGTCCAGTCTATTAAAGGGATAGTTCACTCAAAAATGAAAATGATCCTATGATTTACTCACCCTCAAGCCATCATAAATGTATATGACATTCTTCATTCCGACTTAAATATTTTTATAATAATAAAAAAATATCCTGGCTAATCCAAAGTTATTTCCATCTATTTATTTATTTATTTATTTATTTATTTATTTATTTATTTATTTATTTATTTATTTATTTATTTATTTATTTATATTATTATTTTTTAACCTACTATGATTCAGGTACTAATCAATATATTCTTTGTTGTTGTTGTTGTTGTTGTTGTTGTTGTGAACGGCGTAAATATATGCATGGAAAGCCATATGACATGAATGTTTTTATGTAAAATATTTAGTATTGTTTAATGGGCACATAAAATTCACCAAAATGTAGGAATGATCCACATTTAAATTAGTAACTGATTAATTGTCTTAGTGCTTAATATGGCGGAGTATAATGTATACTGCCTGCTATCTTTAAAATAATGTATACTTTGAATGAATATTAAATGTGAGTGCACTAACATCCGCAATGAATATTAGTGACTTCAAATTCGGCAGTGTACTGTTAATCTACAACAAAGCAGGTGCTTTTTGTAAATGAATATGAAGCTTCAGTGAAAATGCATCCGATGCTGAGTTTAGGATACTGTGCATGCATGAGTCTTGACCCATGTTTAATGCAGGGGGCTGCTTTATTTATGCCATCTGCGGCTTTCCCATGTGGATTTAGGTCAGTGAACGCAGGTGCCTCTGATTTTATAGAGATGTTACATGCTGTCTCTTTAGTCACACTGCAGTGTACACATGCATGCACTTGAAAGCATACGATCAGACATATGCATGTGTGTCATGCAGAAAAGGCCATATTTATGTGTTGGTACCACCAATGCTTAGTTTTGTTTGTTTCATAAGGATGCATGAAATTCTGGATTGCAATCAAGCAAAATTATAATTTATGATAGGTAAGCATTTATTCCTACATTCTACATCCTTGCATACGGCTATTTTAAATGTAAATTGACATAAGGGATTCCAAATAGATCCAGCCATCACCCATCATGCTGAATTAAATGGGTTGCTATGTGTTGTCAAGTGGGTTTCAGAAAAATGCAGTGTTGCCACTGAAGTGTTTAGTGTTTACCACCTTTTGTCTTGATCAGACCCCTTTTGGTTTTTTATTTTTTTGAATGCACAATGCTGGTTTTATTCTTTGCTGTGTATAATTTCAAACAAATATATATTCATTTTTTATAAATTGGGAGAAACAATTGCAACTTCTTTTCTTGTAATTGTGAGACACAAAAGGCCCAACTACAAGAAAAGGTTGAAGTGAACATAGATATAGTTGCAATTGTGAGATATAGGTACACTGTGAGATATGAACTCAATTATAACAGTTAGAATTGCAAGACATTATTTGAATTGTGTGATATTGAAAAAACGAGAAACAGTAGAAATGGGAAGATATAGAGTTGCATTGAGATATAAAGTAGTGGTTATGAGAAAAAAGTTCAAGAAACAATCATAAATGCATGATAGAAAGTCAAACTGTGATATATAAAGTCGTAATTTTGAGGTAAATTACAGGAAACCTACAATTAGAAGAAATAGTCAAAACTACAAAAAGCAAATGCATGATTAATAGCCACATTGTGATGTATATATAGTCTTGATTACGAGAAAGGAATTGAAAGATATATAACTTTAAAATACAGGGGGAAAAATCACAGCTGCAATATATATTGTTATACTGAGATAAGTAGTAATTACAAGAAACAAAGTTGTAATTGTGAGAAATTAAGTCATTGTGAGATATATAAAGTCACAGTTACAAGAAAGTTTCAATTATTAGATATATAGTCATTATAGTCAAAATATAGATTGGCAATTATGATAAACAAAGTCCCAATTGCAAGATATAAAGGAACAATTACAAGAAAAAAGTTAAAACTACAAGAAGCATAGTTGCAAATACATAATTAATAGCCAAATTGTATAGTCTCAATTACGAAAAACAGTTGTAATTGTGAGATAAGAACTGACAATGAGAGATGTCAAGAAAAAAAAAATGCTACACTGAGACACAAAGTTGTAATTGTAAGGTATGACGTAATTTTTAGAGATTTAAAGTTGCAGTTACGAGAAAGTTGTAATTATATATATATATATATATATATATATATATATATATATATATATATATATATATATATATAATTCACATTGTGAGATAAAGTTGACATTACAGGAAACAATGTTGCAGTTACGAGATTTAAAAATACATTGTGATATATAAAATATAAGTTATGAGTAACAAAGTTGGAATTGTGAAATATAAAGTCACAATTACAAGAAACTAGGCATGTGCCATTTTTCGGTAATTCGATATAACACAATAATGAATATGCACGATATTGTTATCGTGGCCACTTCAAAATATCGTAAGTAATAATGTATTAAAAATTATAAAAAATTTTATAATGCACTCTAGAATACGTTGCCCCTCAATCGTATAAATGCTCAACACCGCTGTACTCTGCGTCAAATGGACACACTCAGATGTAAATGAGAAGCACATGAACGAGTGACACCGCATTCACACGGGGTGTAGGCGTTAACGCTTCGCAATTACTTTGAATGGGTGACATCATCCGTTGCCGAACTGAATTGTGGGTTCCGTCGCGGCGCTTCACTCGCGTTGGAAGCGGCAGAAGTTGAAGAATTCTCAACTTTTCAAGCGCCAGCGCAGGCGTCATCCAATCAGATCGGCGTATGCAAATATCCTACAGCAGACGCTAGCCAATTGCATTCATTACTGCTCCGTGAACCATCCAGACCATAGACCGTTAAAAATCCAGACACAGCTCCTAGACCACAATGTGATATTCTTCCCGCTGTCGGCGCTTTTTCAGGATTTCATGTACTTAACAGCTTCGTGCACCTGTGCAGTGCGCTGACAACAAATACACGGGCAATCGCACTCGCACATACAACCAAAAAAGGCGCTTTTTTGTGTTGTGTTTTGGTCCAAGCGGCAAGTTAATGTGATTGGCTGTTGTCACTATGACGATCGCGTCAGCACCCAGCTTCAGCCACGCCCTCCGTCAAGCGTTAACGCCTACGCCCCGTGTGAATGCGGCGTGAAGGAGACGCGCTGATGAAGTGCCGCTCAATGACAGCAGAGGGCGCTGATGAACTGCAGAATGCCGCGGTTACCCCAGAAACCCCGCAAACAAAAGCAACTGCGCTAGTGACGTTTTTAAAACAGCCATTCGTTTTTGTAATCTCAATGTTGTTCATCACAGCACCAAATACTTAATACTTAAAGACTTAATTGGCTATTTATTTTCAAATTTAAACATTATGTTTTAATCTGGACTACAACATGCCCTAATGATTAGAATTTTTTTTTTTTTTTTGATTATTTGTCCAAAAGACATACGACTTCATTAGTTAACATGTTAATTCATTATTACCAAACTGACAATGAAAAATACATATAAAGAATTAATTATCGTAAGTAATGTTAATTTCTTAGTTACTGTTTAATAACAAAATAACCTTTTTAATGGAAAGAAACCGGAAGTTTCTCCGGAACCGGATTTTTAACACAGAAATACTCCATCAAACGTCCAACATTAGTTTTTGAAACTTTGTCTATGTTTAGGATGGGAATCCAAGTCTTTAACAGTGTAAAAAGCTCAGTATGCATGAAACAGCATTTCACCCCCCCCCCCCCCCCCCCTTAACATTACCAAAAAACATTATACTTTCTGTAAAAAATGTAGCTGTTGCTCAATCTTATTTAATGCATTAAATAATGAGACCGTATATTAATTTGTTAACTGTTGTTCTTTATAGCCTAATTCTTTGGCACTTTAATCTGTTTGAAAATTGTACTTTTACAGCTCTGGAAAAAATTAAGAGACCACTTAACATTGATTTCTCTTAATTTTTCCCAGAGCTGTATATATTTTTGGTGTTTTGGTATTATTATATTTCAACATTTAGTTATTTTTGTTTTTAAAAAAAATAGTTCTTAAAGCTGTTGCTATGACAACTTTTTTGCACCTTATTTAAATATCGTGATAATATCGTATACCGTGATAAAAGCTTCAGCAATTAATCGCAACATGAAAAACTGATATCGGCACATGCCTACAAGAAACAACGTCATAAGTTTGTCAGGAATGGGCTTCCATCACACACACATTTTCTTTAGTAAATGCAAAAACCGTGTTGCAAGTACAGCGGGATGTAACTCTCGTGTCAAATCACATCATGATACAGCTTCTGAAATGCTGCTAAATTAATTACAAGCATGTTTGAGGTGACGACCGAGGAAGGCTTTATTTTTCCGCCAAAGGGACGTTCCTCTGGTTGACGTTGCCAGTGGATAGCTGAATGCGGAGAAAATGAGTCAGTCTTTGAGAATGCGATCAATAAGCTCATTGTGTTTTTGTGTAGCTGCCTTTGCCAGTTTCAAGCTGAATTACCCACTGACACCAAACCAAAAAAATCTGTCTCTTAAGGAAAAAGAAAAGGATCTTTAGATGACAAAAGGCATTGTACTTTTACACACAAGGTGATCCAAGAGAAAATATGAAAATTGTGCCTTTCCACCTACTGTATGTCTCCCGCGATTGCATTTCTTGGTAGTGCCAAATGTGTCACCTTCATCCAGTGTGATGGTGAACTACATCACAGTGCAGTTTGAGTCGACTTCCTCTGTCACTTTATGTATGTCACTTTATATAATAAGTCCCTTCCTATCTGAAGCCGCTTGACGGTTGTGTGGCGTTCGGGATGCCTCTCATGTGACACGCGTAGGATGTTTTGCTTCCTCTATAGGTGTGACTCTCTGAACACATCAAAAACCATCCTTTTAAGGATTGTTTTTCAAAAACGCCGTTTTAAGGCAACGTTGCTTAGAAGAGGGTTCAGCCTTGGGTTGAGTGTAGACTCAACGACAGCACAAAGCTGAAATGCATCTTCAGTGCCTATTCCAGCATTCCAGGTCTTTGTGTCCTTGTTTGACAGTGGAAGAACATTAGAAAGAAACAGATTGCATGAATAAATAAATTAAGACTGAAAACCTGGCTGATAGATTGCCAGGATTAGCATATGATCATGGCAGGAGTCGGCATACCAATTGATTTCTTATCTATTTAAATTGCATGTTGTCATAAGGCGGGGGATTGTGAATTTGTCTGTCACTGGTGTTAATGAGGCTGTCATAGGTGATGTGTTCAGGTGATTTAAAGGGGACCTATTATGCAAAATTCACTTTTACATGGCGTTTCAACATAAATGTGTGTCGGCAGTGTACACACTATACCACCCTATAATGGTAAAAATTCAACCATTCCTTTTTAAATCCCAATAAATGATAAGCAGTATCTCAGAATAAGCCATTTGCAGTTTATATGCAATGTAACATCACATAACAGAACAAATTCAAAATCAAATTAAATTCTATAACAATATCAAATTCTATAATAATGTAATGCCCATGACTAAGGGCGGACTCCGCCCTATTAGTGAGCTGAACACAGTCCGCCATGCCATATCTCCCTACCAGAGCATTTAACAGCAGCATTTAAGTAAGAAATGTAAGAGATTTTCTGTTTTTCTTTGGTTGTTTGGTTCATATTCACAGCATATACAGCAGTATGTATTGCATATTAAGCTGCTGTCACTTTAATACTCAGATCTAATATACACATGTGATTTCTTCACTTGCTGAAAAAACTTGCTGTTTACCTTCACAGACATAACTGACTGTGTTTATGTGAACTTTGTGTGTTTTTGACATAACCTTGTGTGTATTTGACAGTTTATGCGCAATAAGACGTGAAAGAGAACCTAGTTTAATATGGCCGCACCAGCTGACAGACAGCTTTCTGTGTGTGTGATTCGGGTGTGTGCGCTTAGAAAATATATAAGGAAGATAAGACTGATATGGCTTTAAAACGCATCATAAACGTTCATGATAATGAAGAACTGCAATGCCACATGAGTGTGATCGCGATAGAGATGATCATCAAAACCAAACAGATGTTTTAGTTTTTGGCAGAGTATCCGGGGTATGAGTTGTGCAGGCTCCGCCCCTAAACTGGACAGGGGGCGGGAAGCAGCAGCTCATTTGCATTTAAAGATAATAATATGCATGAAAACAGCATGATTGTCCTCCCCCTCAAAAAATGACAACATGGTATAATAAATATACTGTTGGTTAGTTTGAGCTAAAACTTGAGACTTAAATTACATCTTGTAAAAGGGGCCATAATAGATCCCCTTTAATACGGCAGAAACTAGTCTGATGGATGTAGTTTAGTGTGGGATAGTGTTTGTCTAAGCTTTGCAATGGTCAAAGTTTGATGTCACGAGTTTGAGGTGTTGATAGGCCTCCAAAATCCCCAGATTTCAATCCAGTCGAGCATCTGTGGGATGTGCTGAACAAACAAGGTCTTTTTACAAGATCATTTCTGTCATACTGCCCAGTCCATCTTGAATCTATAGCATGGATGTTTTAGACCACTTCTTGTTCGTTCGATTTTCAATCTTTCTGCAGTGTTTTACAAACTCTTCTCTGCAGAATCAGTGTTCCTCGTATATCGAGCTATTTATTTCCAGGCTGCTCCAGTTCTTGACTGATCCATTATTAGCCCAAATCACATCCATAAACTCTCCCTCTTCGCCATATCATCCTTCACATCCAAACGTTTCAGATGAGAGAGAGTGTTCAGACTTAATGCTCTGTAATTAACGCTCTGTCTCTGTGTGTGTGTGTTAGTTACACAAGGTTATTTGCTGTGTGCACCACGTAACCTACTCAATATGTGATATATATGTCGATAAGTGGTATATATATATATATATATATATATATATATATAGAGAGAGAGAGAGAGAGAGAGAGAGAGAGAGAGAGAGAGAGAGAGAGAGAGAGAGACCCAGGGTCCGAGGCAGGGGGGGCCCTTAGAAGTCACTTTTCTATACATATACATGCACTAACATTTGTATAGCATTTATATACAATTTTTAAGTGTTTTTATGATAAAAATGCAATACCCCACCCATTGGTATCACTATGGTATTTGGTACATGGGCCCAGCAAGATGACTTGTATCTAGGGCCAAAAATGTCCTGCAAGGCTCAGTGATGCACGTGGGAGCAAAGGCTGGCCCATATGGTCTGATCAGACTGTATACTGTAGCTCAAATTGCTCAAAAAGTTAATGTTTCTGATAGAAAGGTGTTGTTGCGTATGGGGCTACATAGCCACAGATCAGTCAGGATGCCCATAGTGACCCCTGTCCACTGCTAAAAGCACCAACAGTGACACGTGAGCATCAGAACTGGACCACGGAGCAATGGAAGAAGGCGGCCTGGTCTGATGAATCACATTTTCTTTTACATCACGTTGATGGCTGGGTGCATGTGTGTTTCTTAGCTGGGGAACACATGGCACCAGGAGGCTCTAAGAAGACAAGCCGGTGGAGGCAGTGTGATGCTTTGGACGATGTTCTTCTGGAAAACCATCTCGGAAACCCTGAAGGAACGGAACAGAGACGTTAAGTCAGTTACTGACGGAATGACGGTTAATCGCTCACATAACTCGTAGTGTACTGACTGAAAGGGAACTTGGGTCCTGCCATACAAAAAGCTTCTTATCTGTTTTATTCTCTCAACAATGCAATTTTGACCTGGTACAACTTATATAGTAATGATATTATAATGACAAATAGTATATTATAAAAAAAAAAACATGTAATTATATTTTACTCACTTCACTAACTGTGGATCATGCCATCCTCATCCCTCGTCTTCAAGCTGTTGCTGGTCTGCAGGGTGCGGTGCTAAATTGGTTCCACTCATACCTCACTAACAGAACTTTTTCAGTAATGCTTAATGACTTTTCCTCCTCGGTTACCCCTATGTCATCTGGTGTGCCTCAAGGTTCCATTCTCGGTCCTGCTTTGTTCTCATTTCTATGCAGACGACCTCCAGATCTATCTCCCTGGGATTCTGAGTAAATCGTTCTGCATTGGACCCTCACCATAATTGCCTTCAGTACATCAAACAGTGGCTTTCCCAGAATGTCCTTCATTTGAATGAAGAAAAGACTGAGTACATCCTGTTCAATCAATCAATCAATCAATCAATCAATCAATCAATCAATCAATCAATCAATCAATCAATCAATCAATCAATCAATCAATCAATCAATCAATCAATCAATCAATCAATCAACCAATCAACCAATCAATCAATCAATCAACCAACCAACCAATCAATCAACTTTATTTGTATAGCGCTTTTACAATCACGATTGTGTCAAAGCAGCTTCACAGTGTCAAACAGGATAATATTGCAACAAAATTTGATTTGGCTGTACAGTCGTTCTGGAGAAAACAGTGATGTCATCAGCTTATTTTAATTTATCATAAAGCGACATGTTGGCAGATCAGTATTATAGTTTATAGAACTAAATAAAACCTAATTCATACTTTCATAGTTTATTTAGTTGAATACTTTTGATCATCATTTTAGTGTTCAGCCTGGATTAATCCAGCAGTTCTTTTAGTTTTGGTCCTCTCTCACCTCAGTTTGCTCCCACTGTGCGTACCCTGGGTGTTATTTTTGACAGCAAATTTGCAGCAAGATAAACAAATTGGTGCAGTAGTGAAGGCGAGCTTTTACCAGCTAAGACTGCTCAGTAAGGTCAAATCATTCTTGTCCTGAGCTGACCTTGAAAATGCAATTCATGCCTTTATCAGCTCGAGGATAGACTACACTGGACTAAATCTATCATTCCTCAGTCGGCTTCTATTGGTACGAAACGCGGCAGCTCGTGTTCTCTCCATCTTCGGCTCCCGGCATGGCTTAGGGTGGAGTATAAGGTCTTGTTGATCGTGTTCAAGGCCATCTATGGTCTGGCCCCAGCCTACCTCGCCGAATTAATAACGTTCTACCAGCCAGCCAGAACTCTCCGCTCCTCTGAATATACCTCTCTGATTATTCAAGTATAGTTCAATAGTTCAAGTATAAAAAGTTTGGAGGCCGGTCATTTGCCGTCCAGGGACTAAAGCTGTGGAACGCACTTCCAGCACACCTACGAAGCATCACTGTGTTGAGTGTTTTTAAATCGCAGCTGAAATCACATTTATTCATACAAGCTTTTAACATGTAGACTCAGACTTGACTGCTATTTTATGTACAATTATGTTACTTTCTGTTATCCATTGCTGTTTTTACTGGAAAGCGCCTTGTGCTCCTTTTGGTTGTTGTAAGGCGCTATATAAATACAATTTGATTGATTGATTTATATACATTTCTTTCTTTCTTTTTTAAAATACCGTAGCAAATTTGGCAGTGAATTACATTAAATGTGAATTTGGGCCTTGTAGAAAGCAATTTTGAATTGCAGTTGGGTTGTTTTAAAAGTGACAGAAGCTTGAATTAATGCAACAGAAGTAGCTTTTATCACTCACATCACACATGATGTGGACAAGGTGTAGGAGGTGAATATGGTTTCTGTCAAGTCAAGCGTACTGGATTCTCTCATCTATCCCAGAGTCAGCATCACACATCTCACCGGCCAATGAAAAGCTGAAGAATTAGGTGTCGATCTCTGTCACAGAAAGGCTCATGTGTCAGTTCACTGCATTTGCACTTTGGATTGGCAAATTAATTTAACACCCTTGGAGGTTTTCACACTTTTTCCTTTAGAATTTTTAAGGATATGTAATTCGAGATCCCACAGGAATTCAGTTATCCCGGCTGTTCAGGTTGTGATTGTGGCTCTTATTTTCTAAAAATAGGAAAGGTACAAGTCAAATATGGGCCGTGCAATTCCGATCAGAATCTACACATATTTTTCCAGTGATAGCGTCCACAGACCAAAAGTACCCATTGTAGGAACACATCAGAAGGGCACTTCCTCATGTCCAAGGAGGTGGTTTTTGGCCTGAATAAGCTACAAAATGGACCAGAACTTTAGTTGTTTCACTGGCTTGTTATATGTTTGTAGTAGAAATGCAGTAGAAACTATTTGGGAAATAATTATTTTTTTGAATGATTTTCACAATTCATTCAAAAATGGGTCCCGTTGCCTTAATTGAAACACACCCGTGACCTTCCTAACAGACTTTGAACTCGCAGCACATTAAAGATTAAACACACTGAGGATAACGGTAATTACATACTTGCCAGAGTGCCGTTAGCAGCCACATGAAATGAATCTTTGCCGTAGTACTAATGTGATATGGTCGTGGCATGAAAGCCTTCATTATAATACTTTGACAAGCTCCTTTTTTCATACAAGAAAAGTACATTCGTGCAAGAGCTGTACTCTCAGGCAATGACAGCTACTCAAGTTTTTAAGGAAGATTATCATCCATTTGGCTTCAAATTCTCCCACCAGGACGTCAACATTGAGTGCCTTCCGAACTGACCTCTTTAGATTTGACTTTTTTCTTCATTTCATCTTAAATCCCATTCTGAAGTTCCCAGAAATACCTAATGGACTACATAATTCATGAACTACCAACACTATACTTCCATAGCTCTTTTTTAATATCTTTATAAAGCCTTTTTTTCACTTGCTATGACTTTTTGGGGAATTCCATTGCTGCTATATACCATATAACTATAAATAATGTTAACTAATTAATTTCTTTCTTTTCAAAGCTCTACATCCAGACCACCACGCTGACCATCTCCATGAATCTGAGCGCATCTGTGGCACTGGGAATGCTCTACATGCCCAAAGTCTATGTCATCATATTCCACCCAGAGCTCAACGTGCAGAAGCGGAAGCGGAGCTTCAAGGCCGTGGTGACAGCGGCCACCATGTCCTCACGTCTATCGCACAAACCCAGCGACCGACCAAACGGCGAAGCCAAAACCGAACTGTGTGAAAATGTGGATCCCAACAGTAAGTAAAATATTTTTTTTCGCCATCAGCGACGGACATTGGGGAATTTGATAAAATACATTCGCTCATGATGAATTCAAATGTCTTCATAGTAAATCTGGTCAACTCTGAACACAATTTAGTATTAAAATCATAAAAATAATGAGATTTTTTTTTTTGGATCGCATGAGCAGATGTCAGTTATCAAAATTAAATAATGTGATTTTTCACATTATTATGCATGTTTTCTGGCTTTTTGCACCTATCATGGCACTGTTTTATAAATGTGATGAAAATGACCAGATTATTTCAATACAATGTAATATGTTTAAGATTGATGGCATTTTTTTCATTTTCGAGTAAACTAACCCTAAAATTTACTAATTTACAAGAATGTTAATTTATTCCAGGTATTTATAGATTTGCTGTACAGGTGTGATCCGTGGTACAGATCTAATAAAGTAGTAGTTATCTGACTTATATTAAAATCACTTACAAATGTGTAACCATTATCCCCAACCATGACCCTTAAAGTTGCTCTCCCTTCAGCCCCAGGGGTGTAATGGCGAGCTCATGTCCCAAGGTGCAGTGCTTGCAAGATTCATTGCAGAATGTCACCATGAGCTGAAATTCTGTTGCTTTGGCCTGTTGATGTTGCAGCATGAGCTCGTGTCAGATATAATGGAATGAAGTCGTCTGCTGAGAATGACCACATTTCCTCTAATGAACACAAGATGGTGGGCCGCACACCGCAGAGAGAGAGTAATAGCGCAGGACTTGTTTGAGCCCAGAGGATTAGCATGTCGTCACTGTCAAAGGAAAGCCACGGGTCTTTGAAAAAGAAATGAAATTTCAGGAGATGAAAAGTACTTTTGGTGTTTTTTTTGGCTTTGACTGGAAAAATTGCAGGTCTTTGCAATCTTTCAGCCGCTTTTGGGATTCTCAAATAGCTACAGCACATACAGAAATAATAATTATGGCAATTTCAAAAATGATGCCGTCAAGGTTTTTTTTCTGACAGTGGCAATGCTTTCCCAGCATTATTAGATATGCCATTCTTAGTTGTGAGAAATGGCATATCCAAAGTCACAGATCTCTCAATCATCTTAGCACTAATACTTATGCTAAAACACACCCACCTTCTAACCCAGCTTGAAATTAAACTGCCATTTTAAATTTCATTCCTGTTTGACCAATCAGAACCTCTGCTTTGCTTCTACTGGACCAATTAGAAACAGCTCACCAAGTACTGTTTTTTTCCCAACAGGCTAATTCTCATAATTTATCAGGTAAGACCAAATTAATCTTCTACTTTTGGTTATGACCTTGCTCGCTTTTTGAATGCTGGGGGAAAGGATGAGGTGGAAATACTAATCGTTCTTTTGTGGCCATCAATCAAGTTTAAAAACTTGATGACAATCCCCCAGTGTCACTCAGTAGCGTTAGAGAATGAAAATCATCTTTATTGTACCATGTAGAGTTAGACATCAACAGTTAATTTATTTCAAAATTGAATAGTTCTGTTGTAGACCACTTAACGCGAGACCAAGACTAAGACCAGTTTGTGTTGAGACGAAGACAAAACCAAGACTTTGAGGTATTGAGATCAAGACAAGACCAGTGTGTGTTGAGATCAAGAAAAGACCTAAACTTTGAGGGTTTGAGATCAAGACAAAACCAAGAACAGTGTGTGTTGAGATCAAGACAAGACCAAGACTTTGAGGTATTGAGATCAAGACAAGACCAGTGTGTGTTGAGATCAAGAAAAGACCAAAACTTTGAGGGTTTGAGATCAAGACAAGACCAAGATCAGTGTGTGTTGAGACAAAGACAAAACCAAGACTTTGAGGGATTGAGATCGAGACAAGACCAGTGTGTGTTGAGATCAGTGTTGGGTGTAATTAGTTACTAAGTAATTATTACTGTAATTTAATTACTTTTCCTTTTCCCTTTCCCACTCTTATATTTTCTGT
Source organism: Pseudorasbora parva (assembly GCF_024679245.1). Taxonomy (NCBI): domain Eukaryota; kingdom Metazoa; phylum Chordata; class Actinopteri; order Cypriniformes; family Gobionidae; genus Pseudorasbora; species Pseudorasbora parva. The sequence goes on along the minus strand of NC_090185.1, from coordinate 34,020,607 downwards.
AATTTAATTACAGTTACTTTTGATGTTATTGAACTAAATACTAAATATAATTATACATAATTCAACAGTGGACTTAACATCAACATTAAAAGTCTAACTTTAAAATGCATGTTTTTATGTATCCTTCTCAGATTTGCAATACTTTTGTCAGTTAATACGATTAATTTATGTAGTTTTATATTATGTATTTAAAATAATTAAAATAGCCCTTTCAGGTCTAACCTTGAATTGCTTAACTCAAGGTTGATATAGGATTTAAAAAAGTAATTAAAAAAGTAATAAGTAATTAAATACTTTTTGGAGAGTAATTTGTACAGTAATCTAATTACACTATTGAAGATGTAATTAGTAACTAGTAATTAATTACTTTTTTAAAGTAACTTTAACCCAACACTGGTTGAGATCAAGAAAATACCTAAACTTTGAGGGTTTGAGACCAAGACAAGACCAAGACCAGTGTGTGTTGAGATCAAGACAAGACCAAGACTTTGAGGGATTGAGATCAAGACAAGACCAAGACCAGTGTGTGTTGAGATCAAGACAAGACCAAAAAAAAAAAAAAAAAAATTGATATTATAAACGTGCGGGCACATTTTTCGGACCCAGAGGGTTAAAGTTGGCATGAAACGGACGTTGTGATCTTTTCTTTCCCATTGTGACATATACCTGAGTGAAATGGCTTTATCTGAGTAGGGCTTCTATTTTTAAACCCCACACCTGCAAACTCACCCTGTGTCCCAATGAAATATAAAGTAGATAGCACTGAATAAATATATTTTTATCAGGTTATATACTTATAATTGATCACTCAAACCTTTATCTGAGGGTGCGTTTACACTTGTCATTTTGGTTCAATTAAAACGAAACCTGGTATGATTGCTCGTTTAGTGCGGTTAATTTGAACATATGTGAATACGCCGTCGGTGTATGAATGGGTGAATGTGAGGCAACATGTAAAGTGCTTTGGATGGCCATAGGGTCTGTTGAAAGCGCTATATAAATGCAGTCCATTTACCATTTACCAATGCTGCCATCCTTGGTGCGCACCAAACAAGCGAACCGAGACCGCTAAAAAGATGGGTTCGATTGATATATGAACACAACACAGACCAAAGACATGTAAACAAACCAAAAACCGGACGTAATGTCACAAGATACGACACATAGTCAGCTGATTTGACGATGCGGAAAGATCAGTGTATCAAATGAGTAACGCTAAAGTTAGAGGCCAAACGTAGAGCACAGAGGAAGTGCCTCATCAATATTTGGTGCGACGAGCATGTTTCGAAAATGCTAGAAAAAACACACAAAAAGCATACCTGCTTCTTCTCATCAAAGGACCTGTGTTGCCCATTTGTTGGTAGAGACGACAGAACTTTAACTGCATTTGCAGTCTCTTTTCTGCATATAATGGAGGAAATTCTGCTGCTGTTTTGAATGTTTTGAACATTTTATGAGCTCTTTATTAGTTCTCAGCAGGTAAAAATAATGCCATATGTACACGCATAAAATGATGGTGTTTAATCCGGCACAAAGCATTGTTTTGAATGTTCGGTAAGCAAGCTCCTACGTCATATAAGCCGACCAATCAGGTTGTGACCGTCTCCCTATGTCTTTAGTTCTATAACTTTAGGTTCACTGTTAAAAAAGCCAGCGTGAACTCTAAGCGGACCAGGACTATATGTTTTGTTTTTGTTTTTTGGTCCGGACCAAACACAGCATACTCTCTTTTGGGACATACTAATTCTATTTTCAAATACTATTAAAAGTCCTGTTCTTCGCAATTCCATCTTTCAAACTTTAGTTAGTGTGAAATGTTGCTCTTAGAGCATAAATAATACCTGTAAAATTATAAAGCTCAAAGTTCAATGCCAAGCGAGATATTTTATTTAACAGAAGTTTACTTTCAAAGCCTACAGCGAACGGCCGGTTTGGACTACACCCCTGCACTTCCTTCAGGAATGACGCCACTAGAACCGTTTGTTGACTAATTCTCTGCCAACAAGTACACGCAAAATAGGGGGCGTGGTCTTGTTGCTCTCCCACGTGGAGAAGAGCGTGCATTCAGCGCTTGCATCTCCCCGTTATGGTAAGAGGTGGGGCAAAGTTGCTGTCTAAGCTGCTGTCCAATCACAACACGGGAAGCGCTGGCCCAATCATAACTCGTTACATGTTTCTGAAGGAGGGACTTCATAGAACAAGGAAATCATCAGGCCGTTTTTAGGACAGAGGAAACAGCGCTGTACAGATAAGTCAACTGTGTGAAAAATACTGTGTTTTTTTACACGCGAAACATGAACTCATGTTATATTGCACACTGTAAACATAATCAAAGCTTCGAAAACAAGTGAAAAACGGGACCTTTAAGTGTGGATAGTATGTGAATTGGGACGCAGGGTCACAGACATATGCCTTCACTTTTGAGTGCCACACCCTTATTTCAAAATCCAATCAACAACCATCATAATCATAATCCCTTTCACTCAGATGTATGTCACAATGCACTATATTATGTTTAATTGCAAAAAAAGAAAAAGAAAAGACAAATATACTGTTCAGATGTTGTTCATTATTAACTCAGGAGAATTAATAGGGTTGTCAAATACATTCAACCGTAGCTATCTTATTGCCATCCAAGAAAAAAACAATTGAGACTTTGAATGGAGATATTATTTGCAAAACCAGATGAGTTTGTCTCCTCTAGATGCAACGAGTATTTTACATATTTAATGTTTCTTAGAAGAGTGTCTAAGCAAAAGCAGAACATAGTTATGAAACGGTGAACTCAACTGTCAGAGGTAATCAGATGACACATGGAAGATCCCAAGCTTCAAACGCAAGTCCCACTGCTCAATTCCCCAAGCGCCACGGTGATGGCATGGCAGACTCCATCGCAGGTCCCAAAAGAGCCGTGAACCATCTGTGTCGGCCTTCCCTCGCAGTTCTTTCTCTCTCCCTCTTTCTCTATATAACACACTCTGACTCTCTAAATTATTTTTATGGATGTGTATGTATGAATGTCCTGAACCCTGAAATATCCGACACCCAGGGGAATAGACCCTAAAACTGTTGAGCCGAGATGGCAATGCCAAGAGTGGAATGCCGTAATGATCGCCCTCATTCCCAACAATTTCGGTGGCACATGCAAATTCGAGCCTATTTGATATGCAAGTTTCATCGCTGAGACTGAACGACGCTGGGTTTCACTGCAAGAACGCAGCACAAGTTTTGATGTCAAATAAAACGGCTGGATTTTATGCAACTCTAAACATTTTGCATCAGAACCAATGTATAGATTTGCTCTGACAACAGTGATGATTCATATTTTATTTATTCATTTTTACAGTGACTCAAAAACAAAACACATCCGATGCAGCGTTTGTGAGCTTTCAACAGCACATCCAAAATCTTAATGATCCTTACCCTTGCAAAAAGAGAGAGCGAGTGTGCAGTATTACCGATGTTAATGGCCCATATTATAATCTCATCCTAATAAAATAATATAAATGAACACTATAAAATTTTTCTTCCATTGTAAAGATTAGCCTGTGCAAAAAGCTCAGACACCTAAATACTACTCTGATAGATATATTGAGTTCTCTTTTCCAGTGACGCTCACAATTATTTTTAGCTATAAAGGGACAGAATTTTTTTTGGTTCAATGAGCCTCATTCACAGGCAGAAATAATTTCTTTGAAAATTGTTCATCAAACCATTCTCTTTGTGACAACACTCTTTCGGTATATCTTTCATAAATGTTGCTGCATTGTTGTTGCATTATTCAATGTAACTCATATATCATATATAATCATATATAACCATTCTTAACTTGTTGGATTACAATCAACTTAATTTTTCTTGTTAGCATTTCTGAACATAGTTTATACCTTTTGTTGTATTATGTGACATAATTGTGACAATATAATGTTTAAATTCATTCCTACATAATTATTGCATTCTGCACTGTAATTGTCATGCTACTGTTAATAAGCCCACTTTCACCCAGTAAATTGTTATTGTAACAATATTGTTCGTAAAAACATTTAATTTTCACATTATGTGATGTTATGTTTTAAACCATTGTTGCGTAATTATTGCAAACATCAATGTAATTGTAAAGCAATCATTTGTAGATCCACTCTCACACAGTTGTTGCATTATGGGACGTACTGTATATACAGTAATTGTAACACTATTGTTCGTATAACTATTTGTACATATTTATTTTGTTTTATCCTTGCATAATTTGTGCAATATGCAATGTAATTGTCATGCTATCGTTCATGAAACCACTGTTACACAGTCGTCGCATGCAACATAATTGCAATGTAATTCACTGACTCTAAAACATGTCTTAAACACAAGACCTATTTATGTTAAAAAGTAAGAATATCAACACAATAAAAATAACATCCGTGTGTGCGTGTGTTTGCTTGGAAACGCATGAAATCTAACCTGTCCTCAGCATTAGGTCACAATGTAAAACTGCCAAACAAAGTATTTAAAATGCAACAAAAAAATATACAAATACAGTAATGCAGAGATCTTTAAGATATCAAACAATATAAAAAGTAAATATTGCATTATATTTTCAAACAACAACAACAAAATATCTATAAAAGTTGTGTCCTCACTTTGCCTTACTTTTTTAAATAATAGAACAGGCAGTGTCATGGGCAGCTTTAACTTTGAGGAGCACTTACTATTTCCTACTCATTGTGGATCTCACAGTTGGACACAAAGTCCTGAAAGTTATAGATTTTAAAAGTATTTTATACAAACAATATTGAAGTCTCTGTGGTCACAGAGTAATCGCAGTGTAATTGTTCCCTTTCTCGAGAGAACTCGCACTGCATCATCATAGATGACACTTTGGGGTCCCCCAGTGTGCCGCGCCTGAAGCATGAATGAAAAAAGGCCAATCCTGATTGGTGTTGCGTCATGACGTAGCGAGTGAAGGCATACCCGGAAGGTACAAAGAGACGCCGGCACATAGCACAGATAGCTTTCTGCTCTTCAGCGAAGCGCTCTGTGTTTGAATTGTTTGTCTATTTGGTGTTTTTTGTCCAAATGAGTATTATGTGGCAGGCTCGCAGCCCCATAGTTCTGTCCCGCGTCTGTTGAGGCAGCATGGCGGCGTAGGTCAGTGGGCTCGCAAATGAACTTGTCAGCGGGTCTTGGGACTGCTGAGGCAGTTTCTCGGTCCTCGCTGACAGTTCAGATGTTCTCCTTTCCCAAATGAAAGCCCCCGCTGCGGCCTCTTCCCCCGGGGTGGAGAACCCGATGCTTGAGCCGTCTGGTTCTGAGAAATCAGACGTGCACAGCATTGAGGCGGGTGATATTAAGCACCAAACACGCTGCTTCATTCATAAAATAAGGGCGCTCTGGCAGTTCTTGAGGGGGCTGCCTTTAGTGACCCAGTGTTCTCTGTCCCCGCGCGGAAGCCCGGGTTGCGGCTTCTTCCCCCGGGTGGAGAACCAGATGCTTGAGTGATCTGATTCCGAGGAATTAGATGTGCTCAGCATCTACGGAGTGAAGTAAACGAGAGCTCGCCACCTCACAATGCAAGATTCCATCTCACGTTGCCGAGGCAGCGCATGGATTACGGGTTTGCAACAAGAGTGAACACACGCGATTGGTGTACATGTGAGACTGTTTGGTGCAAGCCATGCAGTCAGCTCCTGAGGGTGATGGCTGTGTTGGTTGAGAAATATCTTGAAGCATACAGCCGTACGTTTTTCGAGTGTTTCAGCCTTGCGCCTGTGGACTTTCATCTCGACAGATGAAAACCAAATATGTTGTAAACAAATCGAATCTTGCATTTTCAGTAGCAGACGACTTGGTTAAATGCATATTTAAACAGTATCGTCTGGTGATTATGGCTGCATTTAATTCTGAGGAATTAAAAGGAAACATTATCTGACTTTGAGGAGTTAGATATGTTTATTCAGCCTATCATTCAGACCATGTTCAGTTGAGGGGTGATTATGGTGGCATTTAATTCTGAGGAATTAAATGGGATTTATCTAATTTTGAGGAGTTAGATTATCAGCCTATCATCCAAATTGTGTTCACTTGGCTTATTCATCTAAAGATTCACAGTGGCCGCCCTAAGCTGTTGCTTACCCTGTCGGGTGAGATGAAGTCCCCTCTCCCAGAGAGGGATCAAGGTCGCTTCTTCGGAGGGCTTCAGCATGCTCTTAGTAGCACCCCGGTGGCAAGTCCCTCTTAAACCGGGTGCACACTGTGCGATTTTGGCCACGATTTGGCCGTCTGAGACAAATTTAGGAAATCCTAAAAGATTCCTCAGATCCTAGGCTAAAATCTGACGTCTTTGGTCGTTAGTTTGACATGTTCACCGGCCGCCGATTAATGAGCTCTGCGATCAAATTTTACCTCAGACGAAATTCTGGCAGTGGCAGAAGATTTGGCACAGAATCCTGCAGTGTGACTTCTCCTACGACGACAGTCAAATATCTCGGTTTTTCAAGACAAACTATCACCAAAACGAGAGCTAGAAATGTACTTGTAGCCAGCATTTCAGTCCCGCGTGTAATGCAGCTCACTGTCACTGAACGCGTCATTCATTGATGATATAAAACTCCGGGTGTGATTTCTTGCGCGCGTCCGTTTTTAGCGTGCCTTCACTATCGTGCAGTCTGACATTAATGACAACTGAGATCTTACAGTGTGACACGGGGATCATGTTCGTACAGTCTGACAAGGGACATTCGCAAAGGATTTTGAAAAATCGCACAGTGTGCAGGACCCATTAGGAGGGTGGCATGAATTTCCACCCCCGGCCAGAGAAGGCACCATTTGGTTGTACGGTTCCTCCGAGGATGGCGGAGGATGAGGCCTGTGGCTCATTCCAGGGTCCCAACCTGGGACTTGGCAGAAGTGCTCGAGGGGTTGGCTGAGGCCCCCTTCGAGCCGCTGGAGCTGGCTGAGGCCAAGAATCTGACCCTCAAGGTGGCCTTTCTCCTTGCCATCACTTCTCTGAGGAGAGTGGGGGGCCTCCAGGCATTGGAAATCACGCCAACCTGCTTGGAGTTTGCCCCTTGCGGAGTCATGAGGCCATCTTGCACCCGACCCCGGGCTAGGCGTCCAAGTTGCCGTCTAATGTGGCACGGTTGGTGGTTCTCCAGGTATTCCATCCCCCACATCATGTGACGGCGGAAGATGGCAGACTTCACCTCCTCTGTCCGGTGCGGGCATTGAGGATTTACTTGGAGAAGTGTGCGAAGTGGAGGAAGTCAGACCAGTTGTTGGTGTGTTTTGGTCCACCTAAGAAAGGGCTGCCTGCAGCAAAACAGACACTCAGTAACTGGATTGTCCAGGCAATAGCCACGGCTTATCAGGTGCGCAACTTGCCTTCACCTATAGCCGTGAGGGCTCATTCTACCAGGGGCATGGCCTCCTCGGTAGCCCTCCTTTTGAGAGCCTCTTTGCAGGATATCTGCGAAGCAGTGGATTGGGCTACTCCCCACACCTTCATCAGATATTACAGTCTGCACCTCCCAGCAATGCCAGGTGCCAGAGTGCTCGCTTTCTGAGTATGCCCAGTTTGGCTTCATACCAGGGGGTTGCGATTCGTGTGGCATAGTGGGTATTCATTCCCCAAAGTGTCATCTACGATGACGCAGTGCAAGTTTCCTTGAGAAAGGGAACGTCTCGGGTTATGAATATAACCCATGTTCCCTGAGAGGAAACGAGGCAATGCGTCTCGTAGCCACACCTATCGTCAGAACACTCACTTCAAGCAATCTGTGCTATGTGCCGGTGTCCCTTTGTACCTTCCAGGTATGCCATCCCTCGCTACGTCATGACGCAACACCAATCAGGATTGGCCTTTTTTCATACATGCTTCAGGCGCGGCACGCTGGGGGCGTACCCCAAAGTGTCATCTATGATGATGCAGTGTCTCGTTCCCTCTCAGGGAACATAAGTTATATTCATAACCCGAGATGTTTCTGTAAATAGTTGTGGGATAAATCTTGCCATTTTGATAAGTTTATTAACTCTTTCCCTGCCAAACACAGAATCTTTCATTATTTGTGAGAAAACACTTCCCCACCAAACACGTAATTTTCCATGTTTTCACTGTTAAATGCTAGGGGGGCGTTATTAAGAATCTCCTGAATGAGTACAGAATCTCCTGATCAAAACACAGAAAAAGAAGATGCAAAAAATAAGTGATCTTTTAAGCAGATAAAGATGCAAAATAACATGATTATCAATATTAAATATCATATAAATCAAAACCTAATATGCCTAATATTACTGAATGAAATGTTGACCCAGGATGAGCTATAGGACTGTGAAGCTTTAGGGATGTTGATGGACTCGATTGACTCATCTGTGTTTGATCATCGTTCTGAATCTGATCTGGATGTAGTCTTTGACAAAAACATGATTTTCTCAGCTTTTTGCTCAAAATGTTGCTTTTTTATGAAACATAGCCATATACAAGTGTTTGAAAAAAAGGAATTCATGAATCTAGAATAAAACTTTTTGTGTTAGTTAGTATAAAAACAAAAGGTCAGCTCTTTCTTTTGATATATTGCATGCTCAGATATTCATAAAACAAAATATTTTATGGGCCATTACATTTTTGTGAAAATGATCAAAAACCCTGACGGTGGCGGTTTGTTTTTAATTTTTATAGGCAAGACAAATCCAGTGTTGATTTGAGAGGCTAAGCGGTGGGTTAACTCACTGTTGTGCTGGCGCTATAAAAAGGCTAGTGGGGAAAGAGTTAAGGCAGCTATAACTGAGGAAAAAAATGAAGATATCCCGTTAAAGCTATTCTTACATTTATTTCATTGTGCAAAGTAATTGGCATGATATCATTCATAAAACCACTCTTTCTTAGTTTTCAATTATGCAACTTAATTGTAAGACAATAATTTGTAGAACCACTCACACAGTTGTTGCATTATGGGATGTACAGTAATTGTAATGCTATTGTTTATAGAACTATTTGTATGGAATTTTTGCATTATGTGACTTAATTGTGATGTCTGTCAACTGTCATTTGTTAAATGTTTTGGAACACTTTTCATATCATTTTCATTTTTATTATCTTTTGTCAAACATTTTTATGAAATTGTCACATTATATGGCATAATTGTCACTCTTTGTGACAATTGCCATTATCGCTCATTATATTACACAATGCAGTGCATGTGTAGTGCGCAACAAAGTTGAATAAAGTACTGTGCAAATGAGAAGCCTATCATAGCCATTTAGACATGCGAGGAACACAAAAATATTCCCATTTGCCATGCCCTGGTTTCCATCCATATCTGACGTTATGTCGTCAGCGCAACATTTCCAACACTCTTCCCATCCCATAAGGACTGCAGATCTGAAGCAAGAGCCATTAAGATGTTTACAATGTGCCATGCTGTAAGGATGTCCTACAGTAGGGCCAGGGATATGTAATGATAATGTGCAATATGCAATGTGTGTGTGCGTGTGTTTGTGTGTGTGAATTAGGTCACCATTATCTGAGCTCCTATTATGTGTATTATAATATATTTATATATGTGTTTGCATATTGAGGTCACTTTCCTCAGTTCACATTCATCAATCCAACATTTCTGAATAGATGACTCTCAGAGTGACATTTAACTCAAATACTAAAGGGGCTACTGACACTTAAAGGCCACAATGATCTCTCTACTTGGTAACCTTTACTTTTAAATATTTAGAAGTTCATTTACATGCAAAAGAGCACAACAAGCATCTGTGGATAAGTGCTGTAATTTGAGACTGGAGTCATTTAGTTACATGGAGTCTCTGCAAACACATCAGTGGCAGCTTGTGAAGGTCATGCTGTTATGACTGTAGACATTTGAGGCTTCTTACATAAGAATGATGCGATATTCATCTCCTTTTTAATTTTGAGTTGCTCTTTCATCACATAATTAAAACAGTTATTCACATTTATGTGAGTTTAAATTGCTGATACTCTGGGTTAGAAATTTATAAGACCCCCTTACTGTAACTTTTAAAGCATTAAGTACTGTGTGACTCTACAGCAGTGCCCTAGAAAATGTCCTGAGCGCCCTGGTAGTAAACCTCTCAGAATGCCCTAGTAACAACCTACCTAAACACCCTAGCAACCACCCAGAACATCCTAGCAACTACGCAGAGCACCCAGACAACCAGCCAAACCAATTAAGCAATCATTCAGAACAATCTAACCTAAACACCCACCCTTCCACTCAAAATACCCCACAACTATCCAGAACACCCCCAAAACCACTCAGAACACAGCAGCAACCCACTAGCAACTTATAAAAACACCACACAACGCAACACCCATGCAACAGAACACATTTACAAACCTTATTACACAAACAAAACCCTTACAACCACTCAGTACACCCCACGATTACCCAGAAACCCATTCACAACCCTTATTACACAGAAGCACCTTACAACCACCCAATACACCCCACAGCTACATAGAACCCCCTTGCAACCACCCAATATACCCCACACATACCCATAACCCCCTTACAACCACCCAATACACCCAACAACTACACATAACCCCATTACAACCACCCAATACACCCCACAAACACCCAGAACACCCGAACAACCACTCAATTTGCCCACAAATACCCAGAACACCCTTACAACCACTCAATACACCCAACAAATACCCAGAACCCCATTACAACCACCCAATACACCCCACAACTACACATAACCCCCCTTACAACCACCCAATACGCCCCACAAATACACATAACCCCCTTACAACCACTCAGTACACCCCACAAATACCCAGAGCACCCTTACAACCACCCAAATACACCCCACAAATACACAGAACTTCATTACAACCACCCAATGCATCCCACAAATAAACATAACCCCCTTACAACCAATCAATAAACCCCACAAATACCCAGAACACCATTACAACCACTCAATACACCCAACACAGTAGTAGTTAGGGCAATCACCTAGTAATCTAGCAACCTCTCGAAACACCCCACAACTAAACAGAACACCCTAAAAACGTCTCGGGTTACTATTGTAACCCTTGTTCCCTGAGAGGGAACGAGACACTGCGTCGTTGAGTGACGACACTCTGGGAACGCCCCCAGCATGACAGCTCTGAAGTATGAATGAAATCAGCCACCAATCCGATTGGTGCAACGTCATGGCGTAGTAGGCGACGGCGTACGCGGAAGCTATAAGAAGGCGCCGCCCCAAACAATAGACAGCCTTTGCGATGAAGCGAGCGCTCTACGTGAAGGTGTGGCGATGAGACGCAGTGTCTCGTTCCCTCTCAGGGAACAAGGGTTACAATAGTAACCCGAGACGTTCCCTTTATCGAGAGAACTCAACACTGCGTCGTCGAGTGACGACACTCTGGGAACGCAATACCCACTATGCCACACCGAAACACGCACATCCTGGTGTGAAGCTGAGTACCAGGCACACTCAGGATGCGAGCACTCTAGGTCCAGCTTATAGAATCTTATAAAGGTGTGTGGATTAGCCCATCCCGCTGCCTCACAGATCTCAATAAGTTAGGCTCCCCAAAGGAGGGCCACCGAGGAGGCCAAACCCCTCGTGGAGTGAGCCCTCACGGTTATGGGTGAAGGTAGATTGCTCACCCGATAAGCCGTGGCTATAGCCTGAACGATCCAGTTACTAATAGTCTGTCTCGCCGCAGGCAACCCTTTCTTAGGGGGGCCAAAGCACACCAAAAGCTGGTCCGACTTCCTCGACCAGGAAGGTGAGGCGGAGGATGAAATGCCTGAAGAAACACCGACGGAGAAAAGCTACCTTGAGGGTCAGATTTCTCGCCTCAGCCGACTCTAATGGTTCGAAGGGGGCCTCAACCAGCCCTTCGAGAACCACTGCCAGGTCCACAAGCTGGGACTCTGGGATGAGCCGCAGGCCTCAACCTCCTAGCCCCACGGAGGAACCGTACTACCAAGTGGTGTCTGCCCAGCGGGCCCACGTCTAAAGGCAAGCTGAAAGCCCCTATGGCAGCCACATACACCTTCAGAGTGGATGGGGTCAAACCGGCAGAGAAACGGTGCTGGAGGAACTCCAGCACTGAGGCGACTGCACAGTTAACTGGGTTCACCCCCCCCCCCCCGTTCTCTACACCAGCTAGTGAAGACATTCCACTTAAGGATATACAGTTTCCTCGTAGAGGGACCCCTAGAGCTGAGAATGGTCTCTACGACCTCTTGTGGCAGGCCATCCTCTAGGTACTGTGCCCCCTCAAGGGCCAGACCCAGAGGTCCCACAGCTCTGGCCTGGGGTGGAATATCATTCCACCCCAGAATGATATGGGGGGGCCTGCCATGGGGGGGCCGTCTATAGTGCCACAATGTCGGAGAACCAAACTCGGGACGGCCACCGGGGTGCCACTAATAGGAGGCTGATGCCCTCCCAGCGGACTCACTCTAGAACTCCCGGGAGCAGAACGATCGGGGAAAATGCGTACAGATGCCGCCTTGGCCACGTCTGTGTCATGGCATCCAGCCCCAGCGGGGCCGGAGGCCTGAGGGCGAACCACAGCGGGCAGTGGGTCGTTTCTAGAGATGCAAACAGATCCACTTCCACCGGGCCGAACCTCTCGCACATGGCCTCCACCACCTCGGGGTGGAGCAGCCACTCCCCGGGCCTCAGCCCCTGCCTCGACAGGACGTCCGCTCCCTGGTTCTGGTCCCCTGGGACGTACATCGCTCGAGAGACGACAGTTTCCCCTGGGACCACAGGAGGATCTGATGCGCCAACCTGCATGGTGGGCGCGACCTCAGACCCCCCTGGTGATTTAGATACGATACTACCGACATGTTGTTGGATCGTATCAGGACATGGTAGCCATGGAGGTCCGGGAGAAAGCTCCTCAGAGCTTTGTAAACCACCAACATTTCCAGGCAATTTATGTGCCAGGAGGAATGCTGGGGCCCCCACAGACCTCTCGTAAACCGGCCTTCCATGACCGCGCCCCAGCCCGTGAGGGAGGCGTCTGTTGAAAGGATCTTCCTGCAATATGATGCTCCTAACACTAGCCCTTGGGACAGGAACCTGGGATTTTTCCATATGACGAGGGAACGGAGGCATTTGCGCGCTATCCTGATCATACGGAAAGGTTTTCCCCTCGAGGAGAACCCCCTGGTCCCCAGCTACCACTGGAGGGGCCTCATGTATAGCAGGCCGAACGGAACACGTTGGACGCTGCTGCCATGAGACCCAGCAGTCCTTAGAACTGCTTCACAGTGCGGCTGCCAAAAGAAGAACCCGATACTGGCATGCTCTGCCCCCAACAGCGAACCTCAGGAACTTCCTGTGGGCAGGGAGGATAGGGATGTGGATCTAAAATGTGTCCTTTAGATCTATCATGACGAACCATTCCTCGAACTGGCTCTGACTCATGATGGAATAGTGAGCATCTTGAACCTGAATCTCCTCAGAGACCGATACAAGTACCTCGGATCTAATATAGGATGCAACCTCCCCATCCTTCTTGGGAACAATGAAGCATATTCCCTAACCTGCCTCTGGGCAGGGGGAACCACGGTTCAGACCACACCGTAGAATTCGGTGGTGGAATACTGAACTGCAGTCTGTACCCCCTTCCCACTGTACACAGGGCCCCAGCAGAAATATTCAGGAGGCATAACCATGCGCCGAGATATTCCACTAGGGAAACCAACCTCTCGGGGTTGGTCTCTGGTACCCACCGAACCCCCTGCCCGACCCCCTGAAGCCGCCACCCGGCAGAGCTTATTCGGGAAGGATATTCGGTGTGCGAACGCAGTCGCTGCCCCGCTGCAAGTCTTTCTAGAGGCAGCTGGAGCAGCATGCGTCCGCTGGAAATCGATGTGGCCCGAGCGTCGTAGACGGCGGATCGCAGCATCGACTTCCAGAAAACTCCACAGAGGAGGCGACCTCGATCGCTCCCCGGGAGAGGGGGCTGGCCCGCAGGCCACTGGGCTGGGTACACCCCAGTCCAGACCACACCGATGACTTCGGTATTGGAACACTGAACTGCAGTCTGTACCCTTTGGCCACGGTACACAGGGCCCAAGTAGATATATTCGGGAGCATAACAACGCGAGATTCGATTCGTTACAACATATTTGGCTTTCATCCCTCGAGATGAAAGACCACATGCGCGAGGCTGAAACACTCGAAACGCACGGCTGTACGTTGCGAGATACTCAACAAACACAGCCAGCACCCTCAGGTGCTGCCTCGGCAATGCGCGATTAAGCCTTGCATTATGAAACGCGAGCTCTCATTTACTTCGCTACCTCGATACTGAGCACGTCTAATTCCTCGGAATCGGACTGCTCAAGCATCTAATTCTCCATCCCGGGGGAAAAAAGCCACAGCGTGGTTTCCACACGAGGAATGAGAACATTGGCCAGCTACAGACAACCCCCTCGAGAGCTGCCGGCGCGCCTTTATTTTATGAATGAAGTAGCGTATTTCCTGGCTTAACGCTTCGACAGCCTCAATGCTGTGCGCGTCCTCAGAATCAGACGTCTCGAGCATCGGGTTCTCCGCCTCGGGGGAAGAAGCCGGAGCGCGGGCTTCCTCACGAGGCGGAAGAGCGTTTGAATCATCGGACGAGGATTGGGAAGATGCCTCAGCATGCCCGCCTCCCGTCGCGAGACCCAGTTGTGAGCCCCATGATCTACGCCGCCGCGCTGCCTCAACAGACGCGGGACCGGATCCCTGTGGGCTTGCGAGCTTTGCCGCTCTCCTTAGACACGGCCAGCCGTGAGCGCAGCACCCGGAGTGGCAGCTTCTCACACCCGCTGCAGGCGGCACCCTCAAACGCCGCCTGAGCGTGCTGCGCCCCGAGACACTGCACACACAGCTGGTGTGTGTCCGAGCCCGAAATGAACACACCTCCTAAACAGCTCGCTTGCTTCTTTTTAATGTGGTGACAGACTTACAATATCACACAGAGTGCCTCGCTGAAGAGCAAAGACTGTCTATTGTTTGGGGCGGCGCCTTCTTATAGCTTCCACGTACGCCGTCGCCTACTACGTCATGACGTTGAACCAATCGGAATGGTGGCTGATTTCATTCATACTTCAGAGCCGTCACGCTGGGGGCGTTCCCAGAGTGTCGTCACTCGACGACGCAGTGTTGAGTTCCCTCGATAAAGGGAACTATTCAGAGCACTGTAACAACCACCTAGCAACTTTTCAAAATAACCCATAACTACCAAGAAAACCCTAGCAACCATCCACATCATCCAAGAACCCACTCAAATACGTTCAGGAAAATGCACAGAATGCCATAGCAACTGCTTTTACTTTGAGTCTGTTTCTTATTGTTTTTCTGTTCCATGCCATTGTCCCTGTTAGGCCTCCTGACAAGAATCAATGAATTCCTCTCATTTTTAGTGAGAAAAAAAGGGGGAAAATCAAATAAAAAGCAACCTTTCATCTTTCTCTCCTCTCAGGTCCGGCTGCCAAGAAGAAATACGTGAGTTACAATGACCTTGTGATCTGAGGGCCTCCATCACAGGAGGAAGGTGATCGATGGCAGTTCCTGGTTTCTCTCAGCTCTTTGGTACAAAAGTAAAGCAGGAAAAAGGCTTTCGGTGTACCTCTGTCTCCATCCTTCTTTTGTCCGAGGGCCAGGACAGTGACTGGGCCCTCAGCTAAACCAATGACAGAGGATCTCAGCTGATTTTCGACACCTGTAAGAAAAATGAAAAGGCTAAACCACCCCCAAAAATATTTTAAAAAATAAAAATAAATTGACATCTGCAAAAAACACCGTAGCAGGAATCAAAGGATTGTACAACTGGAGGAAATACATTTTGTTGTTGTTTTTTTTCTGATAGAGGTGTAACTGGCACAAAACGACTGACCGCTTGTCAGTCAACGATTGAGGTTGCACATGCCGTGATGGACCTTCGACAAGGCGTTTGTTCTGATAATCCATCACAGACTTTATTCAGGGCGCTGATGAATCGACATGGCTTTGGAATGCTGGGCCGAGAGGTCCTCCTCATCTTTACATGTACTTCCAAACTGCAAGTTTTTTGGGATTTTCTGTGCAAATTTGTGTGGTTCTTTCAGCATTTCCGTTTCCTTTGCTGTTGGGATTTTTTTTATGTTTCCGTTTTTTTCTTTCATTTTCCTTGCCTTTCTGGATGCACATTGTATTAAAGCCATATTCTTCTCTATGAGATCTCATTCCTGAAATATTTTATGTTTTATGCTCTTCATTTTGAGGAATGCCATTCGTTTCCCCCCTTTAACATGATAAATGTGTATGCCTCACATTTTTCAACATTCCCACCATGTATGTAAGGGTTCGTAGACCATCGACTGTGTTGTTAGTGATTTTGAGAGATGTTGCATTGGTTTTACAGTAACTAAACCCCGGTACCGATGGTGTTTCAGAATTCTTTTTTAAAGAAAGTGTTCACGTAGCAGTTGTCAATGCATGCTTGATATGTTTGATGTTGAAGTAAATGAAAATCTCACCACAGTTCTCACACTGGCCTGTTAACCGAGGATTTTAAAAACCTTTATTGAGTTCTCTCTTTTTTCCTTAAGTACTATCTCATGAATTTCTCAGACATTCACTCACTCAAGGCAGAATATGGCTTTAATTTGTCTTGGAATTTTTAACTGCCCCAGAACTTATGGAGAAATTGTGCAAAAGATATGAATATATATTTAAAAAAATATAAAAAAATAAAAAGCATGTATGTTTTATACTGTTTGTACTAAGTATTCATGTTGCCCTTGCTGCTTATGTGCTGATATTGTGGAAGACTTTTATGTTTGGCCACTCATGCAACTATACTGTGGTGTTGTCCAAGAATGTACCAACATGAAATAAAACCATTTGGTTATTTTTTATTACTTTATTATTTATATTATTAGTATTAGTCTTGAATTTGCCTGAATTTTATTTGTTAAAAATATTCATAGTCCCTCAGTTCTAATTTCAGGTTATTTTAAAACACCATGTGAATAATCACATTGGAGCCACCAGCGCAAGACATTAGCCGTTTCCAATCATCCAAGCTGATTTGAAAAAATTGGAATACCGCATAAAACATTTGCAAAAAAAAGCAGCGTTTCCATTCCCCGTTCCCAAATGTTCACAAGAAAAAAAAATTGTCACTTCCTGGTCATATTGGTATTGGTAAATATTTCTTAAAAAAATCTCTGTTAGATTGATTGTGCTTTTTTAATATTGAGATAAATACATTTATGGAATCTGCCTTAACTATATTTGTCACAAGAACACATTTTTTTTTATTTTAAATCCATTTCACGGTTTTAAGAGCATTAAAAAAAGAATCAGCAACTGGGAATATCTATAACAATGAAATTCTAGCAATATATGTGCTTTAAAAAAGAAAAGAAAAATAGCTAGTATTGAATGGCTGTTAAAGGAACACTCCACTTAAAAAAAAAGAAAAAAAGGCTTATTTTCAAAGTCCCTTAGAGTTAAACTGTTGAGTTTTACCATTTTCAGCCGATCTCTGTATCTGGCGGTAGCACTTTTAGCATAGCTTAGCATACATCATTGAATCGGATTAGACCATTAGTATCTCGCTCCAAAAAATTACCAAAGACTTTCAATATTTTTCCTATTTAAAACTTGACTTTTCTGTAGTTACATCTTTTACTAAGAACAACGTAAAATGAAAAGTTGCCCCGCTGAACCACACATCGTACGCCAGCAAAGTTCTGTGATTATTATGCAGGACAGAGAGAATAGTTCCTATCTATATCAGTCTAAAAATCTAAACTTTTAATTTTCCGTCTTAGTACATGTGGTGTGGCAAGCAGCGGGGCGAGGGACCGCGAGAGCGGGCCGGTGATTAACGTTCACGAGTGCCAGCTGCGTGGCACACCGGTCTCGTCTCGCGGCCATGTGACGGGAGCATATAAGGAGGAGCAAGGACAGCGGAAGACGAGAGAGGACCAGGCCTGGAATTTTATGTTATGTTTTGTTGTGTGTGTTTGCGGGCAGTCGTCCGTGAGGGGCTGTCCGCGGTTTTACTTTCGTTTTGTTTATTTATTTTGAGTTAATAAATGTTTGTAACGTTCGCCGGTTCCCGCCTCCTTCCTTCCCATCTACGAACTTCATTACATTGGTGCCGAAACCCGGGAGGAAGGAGGGACGCGCTGTCGGAGAGCCCTCGCTGCTGAGGGGGATCGCGGTGCTGAGGAGTTCGGGCAGCGCGGATGATGAAAGACCGCGAATGGCTGCCCGAGGCGATGGTGCTGGAGCGAGTGAAGACCGGTGGGACGGAGAGCTCGCTGCCGTGCCCCTGGGTCGAGGTGGGGTGGCGGCCGTCCTGGAGGGAGCGGAGGAGTTGCCGGCGTTCGCCGTGGGCCGGAGCCTGCTGCCATCCGCCGGAACGGGGAGGAGCAGGGAACGCGGAGCTCGCTGCCGACTGCCCTCAATAGGAGGAGCCACCGCCGGCCGCCAGGGGGCGGAGGAGGATCGGGCCGTCCACCGGGCGTCCAGCACCATCGCATAGCACCGCGAGGAAGAGCCTCTCGGCTGGTGAGGACCGAGCGGCAGTGTGTCGGGGAACCGGACCAGAATATTTTTTCTCTTTCTTTTTTTCCCTCTCTCCCCTCTCTCGTCCGCGGGCTCCGTGGGCTCCTCGTGCTCCCGTCTACATTTCTCTCGCCTCTCTGTCCTTACCCCCAGGTGCCGCGGCCGCCGTGATCGGCCCCCCCCCGGGAGAGGGGGGGGAGGGGGAGTAGAGCGCCGTCTCGGGAGTGCCCCCCGGCCTGCGGGGGGCGATGGGGGTATGTGGTGTGGCAAGCAGCGGGGCGAGGGACCGCGAGAGCGGGCCGGTGATTAACGTTCACGAGTGCCAGCTGCGTGGCACACCGGTCTCGTCTCGCGGCCATGTGACGGGAGCATATAAGGAGGAGCAAGGACAGCGGAAGACGAGAGAGGACCAGGCCTGGAATTTTATGTTATGTTTTGTTGTGTGTGTTTGCGGGCAGTCGTCCGTGAGGGGCTGTCCGCGGTTTTACTTTCGTTTTGTTTATTTATTTTGAGTTAATAAATGTTTGTAACGTTCGCCGGTTCCCGCCTCCTTCCTTCCCATCTACGAACTTCATTACAGTACACAATGTAATTAAAGAATAGTCAAGTTTTAAATAGGAAAAATATTATCTTTGAAAAAATAAAGTATTGGTGCTACCACCAAATACAGAGATCAGCTGAATGGACTTGAAAACAGTAAAACTCTACTGTTTAACTCTGGGGGACTTGGAAAATGAGCCTATTTCCAAAAAAGGGGAGGGTTACTTTAATAGAAAAAGATTATTGTAAGGAACTTTCCCCAGGAACTAGGGACTTTGGGGTGATACTCACAGGGATGTGTTTTGACCACAGGGACCAGGGTCTAAATGAAGTTCCAGGTAAAAAATGTCCGCCTCATAAAGTTCCTGCTCGCGAGGTAGTACTTTTTCGTACTGCCGATTGTTTCAAAGCAGCTTTACAGTGTTCACAAACAATAATGCAACAGAATTTGATTTGGCTGTACAGCCACTCTGGAGAAAACAGTGATGTCACCCAGCTCAGTTGTAGCAAATTAGCTTAAAGGGGAAATATTACTATGCTCAAAATTCCCCCCAGAAGAGAGCGTATGTTTGTTGGTACATCCAACAACAGAACATTTGTAATGTTTTTGGCACCGTCATTGTAATACTCTAGCGCTGATACAGCGAGTCATTCAAAATGGCGGTTTCTGTGTTTCTTACTCAGGGGTGTGTCTATGCTAAAAGAGCAGATCATCATCAGTCATGGATGAGGTTTCCCTACCCTTACGTAGGAGTAGGAGCAAATATGAAACAGCGCATTATGAGAAATTGTCATAATTTCTCCCTTTTTTACCCCTTTTTGCCCCTCCCCCGACCCTGCTACCCCATTCCACCACCCCCTCCCACCACCATATACAGTGATATAAATGCAATATTCCAGTGTCATTAAATTAATTATACATGCTGGAAGCAGCCCAAAGTGTCTGCAGGGTCCTAGAGCACACAGGGCCTGAGTTACACACTTTCAAAAAGTAATTTATATAAAAAAAATCAAAAAGCGCCTATTTTTTTTTTGGGGGGGGGGGGGTTAACAGCTTACACAACATATACTTACATGTTTATCACTTTTAGCAGTGTTTTATATAACTTTAAAGGGTTTCCTGTAAAATGACACCAACATTTTGAACCTAGACCACGGTATGTGTGTATGGGAGGCTTTTCAATTTGGGTAGGCCAAATCCAGGTGGAAATGACATCAGAGTAATTTAGTGTAAGTACTTAGAGACTCTAAGCTTTCTAATGGTACCACATATAACATCATAGCTCCTCCACAGACATTTAAAATGGAAAGTAAATACATGACGATGTCATTTCCGACCCTTTACAGAGTCCTCGGAGTTTAAGTGGCTAGAGCAGATCTGGCAACCCGGATGCCAAAACACTACTGACTTTGTGATTGGTCGATAGGTGGAGGGCGGAGCTTCAGGCCAAAACACAACATGTCAACATCAACATCAGTTGAGGGCTGAAACAACAACTTTTAAATGACAATATCCTGGCCGGATTACTGTTGTCAGTGACATAAGTATTTGAATTTAACATGATTTCGTAATGTCTAGTGACATATCAGGACCAATTTATGATTCATTGAAATATATTTCTTACATATAGTTCTTTAAAGCTTATAATGAGATGGACAAAATCCAGCAGGAACTGTAAAGTTGAGCTCAGTCCTATGTCACCGGACTGATTTAGACCGAGATGGAAACGCAGACAGCAACAGGTCTTGGGGAATAGTTCCTGGGAAAAAAAAATGTTCTAGGTAATTTTGGTGGAAATCTTAAGTAGTAAGATATTGTCTTTACATCATCTGCCAGCAGGTGCTAAATGTGCTATGCAAATTATTATAATTTTTTCCTTGATTTTGGTTTTTGGCCTCTACTAGACTAAGTTTCATTGTCTGGCTATCACCAGACCAAGCTCAATTAAAGTTAAACATTAGTCTGGGGAGTCTGGTCTGTATTTTCTACTGCACAAGAGGTATGATCACTGGCATTATTCAAATAACTCTGTATGCAATTGGATAGTCCTTAACCAATCAAACCACAAGAGGCGTGATCAATGGGCAACGACCCATAGTTCTCTGTCATCGTGTTAATCCCGCGAATAGCATGACAGGTGGATAAGCCAGTCTGTGATTGGTTCCAGCAAAAGTGTAACAGAAGCAGTAAAAGTGAATGTACGGGTTTCCAGACTGAGCAGCCGGGCGAAATCAAATTGCTGGTAGATCTGGCTGGGTTTACCCAGTCTATAGGTTTCAGGCTTATTTGACATATTTGACCTCTTTTCCCAGTCTGTCAATAACACTCTGATTTAAGTTTATGTTACAGCGCATAACGTCTCGGTTACGTATGTAACCCTCGTTCCCTGAGGAGGGAACGGAGACGTAACGTCAGTGACTGACGAATGGGGGTTTCGCTTAGAAGCCTGTCATCTCCGAGACTAGAAAGCGCCCAATGGCAGTGCCAATGCCATGGGCATGCGAGATTTGCATGCGTAACTCCGCCTACCCACGTGGGTATATAAGGAAGTAGCTGGCATCATCGCATTATGTTTTACCTGCTGAGGAGCCAAGTTGAACTCCGTTCCAGCGGTACAGCGGATGTGGCAACGGGACGTTACGTCTCCGTTCCCTCCTCAGGGAACGAGGGTTACATACGTAACCGAGACGTTCCCTTTCGTTCAGTCACTCCGACGTAACGTCAGTGACTGACGAATGGGGGTCCCAATGCAATAACGCCACTCGGCTGTCTTCCAGTGCCCTGCGCAAGCGTGAGAACCCTGATGCAAGCTAGGACGGTCAAAGGCCTCTACTTAACGCAGGAATACCAAGGTACACTGGGAGGCATATTCCAGGAGGAGATATGCGCCAAGATGCCTACCCGTAGGGAGGACTTAGGGATACACGTATGACCCCGGGGGGCTGCATACGGAAGATCACTGGGGTACCAGCCGAAGGTGGATTTTTAACCCCAGGAGGTGGCAAGGTAGCCAAGGGAATACACCCGCTCAGGGAGGCTTACGGTGGAAATACACATGTGGGGGTCGCCGGAGGGGAACCATGCACATGGGGCACCTGGCCGGACACGAGTGTCTGGGCTAAGGGCAGACTTACTGGCGTCGGCGTCGTCAGTGCTGGAGGAGCTCAGGGCTCTCGGGGAACTCACCTGAGAAGAATATCGCACGTATCCAGTCCGTGGAGTGGAATGGCGAGCAAGCGAAGACACCTGAGCCAATCCATTACCGGCCACTTGTAGAGGCGAGTACATAGTCGGATACAGGCTCCACTCGGAGGTTATAAAACCTGGCGAATGTGTTTGGTGTCGCCCAGCCTGCAGCTCTGCAGATGTCTGTCAGCGGAGCGCCATGTGCTAAAGCCCAAGAGGAGGCCACACTCCGGGTGGAATGGGCCCTGACCCCAAGGGGACATGGGCGTCCCTGCTGCTGGTAAGCCAAAACAATGGTGTCCACTATCCAGTGAGACAGCCTTTGCTTTGAGAGAGCCTTCCCTTTCAGCTTCCCACCATAACAGACAAAGAGCTGGTCTGAGGTCCTGAAACACTGCGTCCTGTCTACGTAAGCGCGAAGGGCGCGTACTGGACAGAGCAGTGCCAAGGCTGGGTCTGCCTCCTCCAAAGGCAGCGCTTGCAGGTTCACCACCTGGTCTCTGAACAGAGTGGTGGGAACCTTGGGCACATATCCAGGCCGGGGTCTCAGGATCACGTGAGAGTCGGCCGGCCCGAATTCCAGGCACGCTTCGTCAACCGAAAATGCCTGCAGGTCCCCTACCCTCTTGATGGAGGCCAGTGCGGTCAGGAGCGCTGTCTTCATAGACAAGAACTTAACATCTACTGACCGCAAAGGCTCAAAAGGGGCCCTCTGCAGAGCACTTAGAACTACTGAGAGGTCCCAAGAGGGTACGAGAGGAGCACGAGGAGGATGTAGTCTCCTCGCACCCCTCAGGAACCTGATGACCAGGTCGTGCTTACTTACCGTTTTCCCGTCCAGGAGGTCATGGTAGGCGGCGATAGCGGCCACATAAACCTTCAGGGTGGATGGAGACAGCCTTCGATCCAACCCTTCCTGGAGGAAAGAGAGCACAGACCCGATCGGGCATTTCCAGGGGTCTTCTTGGCGAGAAGAGCACCAATTGACGAAGAGGTTCCACTTCAACGCATAGGCCTGTCTCGTGGACTCGGCCCGAGCGGAAGTGATGGTAGCCACCACCGGAGGTGGTAGGGTACTCAAACCTGCCGTGTCCCGTCCAGGAGCCACACGTGGAGGTTCCAAAGATCGGGACGCGGGTGCCACAGGGTGCCCCGTCTCTGAGAGAGTAGGTCTTGTCTCAGAGGAATTGGCCAGGGAGGGGCTGTCGCAAGGAGCACTAGTTCTGGGAACCAGGTCCGGCCGTGCCAGTACGGGGCGACCAAAATGACTTGCTCCTTGTCCTCCCTGACCTTGCACAGAACACGTGCAAGAAGGCTCACTGGGGGAAACGCATACTTGCGTAGGCCCCGCGGCCAGCTGTGCGCCAGTGCATCCGTGCCGAGCGTGCCCTCGGTCAGGGAATAGTACAGGCTGCAGTGGGACGAGTCGTGGGAGGCAAACAGATCTACCTGTGCGTCCCCGAACTGATCCCAAATCAGCTGGACCGACTGGGGATGGAGTCTCCACTCCCCAGGGATTGGCTGAACCCGTGAGAGCTCGTCGGCTGCACGGTTCAGGATCCCCGGGATATGGACAGCACGAAGGGACCTCAGGCGCTTCTGACTCCATAAAACGAGATGGCGGGCGAGTTGGGACATGCGGCGGGAGCGTAGACCGCCCTGGTGGTTGATGTACGCTACTACGGCCGTGTTGTCCGATCTGACTAGTACGTGTTGACCCTTCAGCAACGCTCGGAAGCGGTGCAGGGCGAACCGTACTGCCAGCAACTCGAGGCAATTGATATGCAGGCGGCTCTGGCTCTCTGACCAAGAGCCGGCGGCTGCATGTCCATTGCACATGGCACCCCAACCCGTGGTGGACGCATCTGTTGACACAACAACATGCCGGGAAACTCGTTCTAAGGGCACTCCTGCCCGTAGAAAACTGAGGTTCGACCACTGGGTGAGTGTCTGTCTGCAGGCCTGAGTCACTGGGACCCGGAGCGTGCCAGACCGCCATGCCCATCTCGGGACTCGATCGCGAAGCCAGTGCTGAAGCGGTCTCATATGAAGCAATCCGAGCGGCGTTACCGCGGCTGCAGATGCCATATGCCCCAGGAGCCTCTGAAACAGTTTCAGTGGAACCGCACGCTTGCTCTCTATCTGCCTGAGGCAAGTCAGCAGCGACTGCGCGCGCAAGCCGGTAAGCTGCGCGCACATGGCGACCGAGTCGATCTCCATACCGAGAAAAGAGATCCTCTGCACGGGGCAGAGTTTG
This sequence comes from Pseudorasbora parva, assembly GCF_024679245.1. Taxonomy (NCBI): domain Eukaryota; kingdom Metazoa; phylum Chordata; class Actinopteri; order Cypriniformes; family Gobionidae; genus Pseudorasbora; species Pseudorasbora parva. The sequence continues at coordinate 33,996,071 of NC_090185.1, read as the reverse complement.
CTCTTCTCCCAGTTGACCCGAAGGCCCAAACGAGCTAAGTGGTGGAGAACCAGGTCTCTGTGTTCGCACACCCGGTCCCGAGAGTGGCCCAGTATGAGCCAGTCGTCGAGATAGTTCAGGATGCGAACCCCTTGTTGCCGGAGTGGCGCAAGGGCTGCCTCGACAATCTTCGTGAAGACGCGAGGGGACAGAGCTAGCCCGAATGGTAGTACATCGAGGGCGGAGAAGGCGGAAGAGGTTGCCAAACGCTCGCGAGAAGACACGGGGGCCCTCCACGAGTGCGCAACCTCCTCATGCACCTCCGGGAAGAAAGGAATTGGGGGCACGGCAGGACGGCTGTCCTGTCGTGGCGCACCCAAAAACCAATCATCTAACCGTGAACGCTCCGGCCGGGGTGGAGGGTTCCACTCCAGACCGAGCGCCGCGGCAGCCCGGGCAAGCATGGCTGTCAACTCCGGGTCCGACTCGGACAATGCTGGCGCGCCCGGAGGCGGCAGCACAGCCGAATCCTCATCCTCGGAGGACTCTAGCCCACCTTGCGATGCGGTCACCGACATCTCATCCTCCTCTGGAGCGCCGAACGAAACCCGCGGACCGGCCGAGACCGAGGCCGCGGGCTCCATCACAACGCTCGCGGGTACCGGTGCAACAGAGGGGGGTGTGGGCCGAGGCGTGAGCGTCGGAGCTGTATTCCACACCATCACCCTCAGGTCACCCTGGCCACCAGCCGAAGAGACGCCCCGCGGACCGGATGAGACCGAGGCCGCGGACACGTCAGATCGGGGGGTGACGGAGGGGACTCTCACTCCGGCGGCCGCACGGAGATCATTGAGTCTCGACCGCAACACGGAGATGGCCATGTTCCCGCAGTGAGAACATGACTCATCCACAAGCGCCGCCTGAGCATGCTGGAAGCCCAAGCATGCCAGACAGTGCGAGTGCCCATCAGAGGAGTGTAGAGACCAGCCACACCCAGAAGCACACGGGCGAGACATCCTGAAAAGGACGTGCCACGTGTGAGCTCTTTTGTGAGAGGATTAACCTCGCAGTCGATGCCGAAGCGCCCAGGGGACCACACACCAACTGGAAACCAATCGTCAGACCAGCAGGCAGGAAGTATGTGACCGCTGGAACGCGCCGAACACCAACACCGACTGGAAGATCCTGATCGTCTCGAAGAACTGACTTAACTCAGAAGGCTTGTAGGAGTGAAAGGTATGTAACCCTTGGCTCCGAAGCATTAAAACATAATGCGATGATGCCAGCTACTTCCTTATATACCCACGTGGGTAGGCGGAGTTACGCATGCAAATCTCGCATGCCCATGGCATTGGCACTGCCATTGGGCGCTTTCTAGTCTCGGAGATGACAGGCTTCTAAGCGAAACCCCCATTCGTCAGTCACTGACGTTACGTCGGAGTGACTGAACGAAAGGGAACTGCATAACCACCATAGTATGCATCACTGGAAAAAACGAACTAGCGAGACACAAAACATATTGGTTCAAGAATTGTTAATGCGTCATACTAATTAATTGGTTCTTGATCAAATTAATATTAGATCATTGCTGTAAATAATGAACATGTCATCATGTTCTCCGTTGTGTAGTCTCCGTGACGCCACCTGTAGTTTCTGAATTTTTTACATTAGTAATAGCCTCACACTAACACAGTAGCATAATGAGGGTCCCAACATGCAAACCGAAGCATTGAGAACTTTGTAAGTGGACAAACAGTTTAATAAGAAGACATTTTATAGACATAGTGCAGTACGCGTTCACGGACAGGCACCATCTTGGAAAACAGTCTCGACTCATCGAGCCACGAGCGCTGTTCTAAGTGATGAACTGTGACTTGGAATCTCATATGGTTCGTTGTTTCTGGAAGAAAACACTGAACGCGACAGAGAAAATAAATAAATAAAAATAAAAATGTCCATGTTATTACATTTCACAAACTTAATTCCTATCGACCAGCTCACTTAGAACAGCGCTCATAGATCGATTCATCAAGACTGTTTTTCGAGATGGTGCCTGTCCGTGAACGCGTAAGGCACTATGTTTATAACGTATCTTCTTATTAAACTGTTTGTACTCTTACAAAGTTCTCAATGCTTCGGTTTGCATGTAGGGACCCTCATTATGCTACCGTGTTAGTGTGAGGCTACCTTGTTAGTGGTATTAACTAGCGATTTAATTTTACCACCCTGTGTCTACCCTGTGCCCCATAGACTAGCGTTATAAGCTAATCTGTTTTTAGAGATAAAACTCTTTACATTCGATTTTCAAGAAAACGCATCCCAGAGAACGATCTACTCGGTAACCATCTGTTAATTACCCCTAGGTTAATTTCTCACCGGAGTTGTCCTTTAAGGGCAAATTTAGCTCTATAGACAAAAACACTTTTTGCAACATGCTGTTAATATGTTTTTCTTTCCTGCTGTAAAGTTGGGCATTTTAACATGGTTGAGATACAGATTTGTGTCTCTAGTGGCCAATCAATTAATTGCAGTTTAAGTCACTCAGAGGTGGACAGTAACTAAGTACATTTACTTTAGTACTGTACTTAAGTACACTTTTTGAGTATCTGTACTTTACTGGAGTATATTTTTTCTGGAAACTTATGACTTTTACTTCACTACATTTGAAAGACAAATATTGTACTTTTTACTCCACTACATTTCTATCTAGGTCGAAAGTCGTTTCTGTAGCAGCTCTGAAAGTTGGAGGATGATTTTTTCCATCTTTAAAAGTATTTTGTTGTTGTTGTTTCAGACAGTCTGTCAGGAATCACTCTTATAGTCATATACATTTTCCCAACTTTTTTTGAACATTGATCAGTTCATACCAAAATGGAAGAAGACGGTTCTTAGGCACAAGTGTGTGCACTGATAGCCATACTTTGAAAGTATGTTTCAGTTTAAAAAAAATCAAGATTAGTTTAGTTGGCATACACTTGGTGCATGTCTTATAAAATATTAAAAATATAAACGTCTGGGAGAAAGAGAAGAGTAAAGTTGGGAGAATATCAGAAGTGTATCAGTGTATTGGATCCGTGCATTCGTTCTTAAAATGACAGCGCTTTGTAAAGAGCTTTGTAACTTATATACAAGTATTTAAATGAGTTTAAGTTAGTCGTATGCTAGTATGTTGGATGGAGCATCACTGAATGATTTAAACCATGATGACAGTGTGCATTTATACAACAATAATAAAATAATGCATTGGCATAAAAAAGGAAATTTACTTTGATACTTAAGTACTTTTAAAAACAAATACTTCTGTACTTTTACTTGAGTAAAAATCAGTTTTAACAACTTTCACTTGTATCGGAGTAATATTTGACCAGTAGTAATTTTACGCAAGTAATAGAGTTGTGTACTTTGTCCACCTCTGATATCACTGTGTTGTATTCAAGCGAGACCTCAGGAGGTTGTCGCTTGGGTAAAACGCACCCCTGTTTAGTTTGACTTTGCTGAGCTTTTTCATGCTCAAACAGCAACGTTACATACTAAAGAAGGTTGAAAATTAAAAAAAAAAAAAGAAGCATAATATTTAATTCAGATTCAGTTCAGACTATTACTTGAATAAGCCTTGTCTACTGCAATCCCACAAGGGACAGTAATGGAAACACTTCTGTTTAAGTTCTAGTAGGAAAGCATCTTCTGAATTATAAAATGGGATCAAAGCTGTGTTTGATTGGCGGTGCATTAGCGCACAAGCGTGAGCGCAGTTGACAAGCACTGCACTGTCAGCAGAAGGCGTTGTGTGCTGGAAGCTCAGGCCTGTCAGATGATGACAGAGAAATGTCTTTCAATCACAGCTGGAGAGAGAAAGTCTAAAGTGTCTTTAATTCTTAAAGTGAGGGGTTGAAGGAAGGAAATCTGTGTGGCTTGCAAAGCACATTTGCTAAACCACAGTCACAGTCAAATGCTAATGCGTCTTTGACTTGTTCACACCACAGCACATGTCCCTGCTCAGCATGTATACTGAGGACACTGATGCATATGAGGTCATTACACATTTGATAAATAACATTTTGGTCATGAATTTCAATTCTAATTATGTGCCAAGCTAACAGGCTATTGTATTTTAAGATAACAGGTTAATCAATTAAATTTATGCTAAGCTTTAAAGCTATTCTACTGGATGCATATGCAAAGTTACTCTGCTAATGTTAGGTAACAGTTAGCTTATTATATTTTAAAGGTGCACTGTGTAAATTTTAGTGGCATCTAGCATTGAGTTTGCAAACTGCAACTGCCCACCGCTCACCCCTCCCTTTCGAAGCACATGGAGAACCTATGGGAGCCAACACAGGACAAAAAATGTTGTCTTCTGAAACAGCAGGAAGTATAGCAGAAGTATAGCGGATAGTTTGTCCGTTAGACACGGTGTGTGCAGATAGAAATGGCTCATTCTAAGGTCATAAAAACATAATAGTAAGCTCACTTTATGTAAGATCACAACTGAAGTTGTAACATGCATGGTTTAACACTTTCCACACATGCCAGGATGACGAAACTTTGAGTATTTACTAGTTGCCATATCAAAAATATAGAGAAAGAATAGGGCCAAAAGTATGGAAAATTATTTTTGGAAGATATCAATGAACATTTACTGTATATTACCATAGCAAAAGTAAATTTCTAAATTTATTTTTCATCTCTGTTTTTAGTATTTATTTAACATAAGACAAATCTGATATTATTTGAATCTTATATCTGTTCTTTAAGAGTTGAGATCATTCTTTAATGCTAATCTAACAGCTGAAGACATGAGCCACAGTTTAAACCCCAGTCGCGCAAGTGGGGTGTGTTGTAACATTACAATGAGCCCCTATTAGAACTATGCTATTATATTCTATACTTTTATGAATTCTTTTGAGAAACCATGAGAAAAGGGTAAGCAAGAACTGATCAAGTCAATGTTCAGAAATTATTCATTATTATTCTGTTTTTAACTATGCTGTATAGCTGTTTTATTGACATGTTTGTTGTCAAAATCAAAAATGTGTGTATTTATACTGATAGAAAGTCATTATTTTATTTCAAAAAGTTAATAATTGTATTTTAGTTTTTTTTTTTTTTTTTTTTTTTTTTTACATTTTAAGCTGTCATTTGCTCATGTTGCAATGTGCCCCCTCACATTTTACTATGGGGCATGTTCTTTTGTTCTTTTCTTTCATATTCTTTTTGGGTAAATCAAGAAAAAAGTATACACTGTACAAAACCACATAATTGTACTAGACGTGTGCAATTAATGTGGGAAAAAATAAATAATCTAAACCCCAAGTGGATTTACACAAACTGAGACAGTCCAAAATTGTTAGGTTGTGCCCCGCTCTCCACCATATTATATTGCATGTACGTCAATAGATCCTCATAAATAGGCCTACTACACACTGCACCTTGATTTATCTATGTTAACAGGAAGACTAAGAACTTGAACCAATCACACTGAGCAGTCAGCTGTAACAACTTGGTCATATATATATATATATATATATATGTGTGTGTGTGTGTGTGTGTGTGTGTGTGTGTGTGTGTGTGTGTGTGTGTGTGTGTGTGTGTGTGTGTGTGTGTGTATGTGTGTGTGAATTTATCAATTTCTTCATCAGTTTAATCAAAATAGCATTTTTCTACCCAGGTTTGCTCTGTTAGCAGGCGAACAGTTTAAATCATCTAACGATGTGTTAAGCTAACAAGCTAAAGTGCTAGATATATGTTAAGTTAACAGGCTACCCGATTAACCATATGTTAAACTAAAAAGTTAATTTACTTCCTGTATTCTAAGGTTGTTGGTGTTTAATAGGCTATACAACATAATGAGGTAGGCCTAATAAAGACTTTTTTTTTTTTACATAATTTTCACTGTGCGAAAAGCCAGCCACATGGGATGCAAGTGTTTGCCTTCATGCGTGTAAATGTGCCTGAAAACTTGGTGGTCTGACATGCTGTCTGCGACTTTCTTTTATTTGATGCGAGGGAGCCATCAAATGATAACCATAACCTCCTTCTTAAGGAATGGAACATGAACATGATCGAAATGATTATTCTCACAAAGGTTTAGAAATAAAACCAATGCATCTCTCCGCATGGGGGCTTAAACTAAGCAAAATTGACACCTAAAAAGACAGACTTGGCCACAAATAGATACGTCTCCGATCTGATGAGGTCTTTCCCTCTATCAAGCAAGGAATAGCAGGTGTCAATAGATCCCAATTTATACAAACCCCGGGAATGAAAGTTATTAACCTGCTTGTCATGGAATGTGTATTTGCGTCCTGGCCTTTCCATTTGGTAGTAGGGGAACTCAGGATATTGAGAGACGACTCAGGACACATTGATCTATTTCAGCTGCATCTTAAGTAAGTATTTGACATTTCATCTCAGGCATTTCTGGCTGCTGTGAAACATGTTTAACTCCTTCCTTTCAGAATTAGATATTCCACATTTGGTCATGAGCAGGATCCACAAAACAGAAGGAAATGTCAAGGCAAACCTTCGGCATGAATTTGTATTTTTGTACTGCTGGATAAAAGATTATATTTTCATCTGTAACTACCTCTTCTCATTTTAATTTTTTAACACCTTCTCTGCAAAAAGATAGAATTTATATTATAACACACATGCACACACGCACACACACACACACACACACACACACACACACACACACACACACACACACACACACACACACACACACTATATTGTCAAAAGTATTGGGACACCCCTCCAAATCATTTAATTCAGGTGTTGCAATTACTTCCATGGCCACAAGTGTATAACATCCAGCATGCAGATGCTTCTACAAACATTTGTTAAAAGAATGGGTCACTCAGGAGCTCAGTTAGTTCAAGTGTGGTACCATGATAGGTTGCCACCTGTGCAATAAGTCTCCATTCGTGAAAAGGAACAACAGCAACAAAGTGGTGGGCCATGTAAAACCACAGGGCAGAGTCAGCTCATGCTAAGGCACACAGTGCACAGAAGTCAATAGCTACAGACCTCCAAACTTCATGTGGCCTTCAGATTAGCTCAAGAACAATGTGTAGAGTGTTGAACGGTGACAGCCCATGACATCATCAATGTGCGACCAGGAAGTATATAAACGCGCCATGCAAACATGACACCACCTTTACATCTGAAGAGACTGTTTGGCAAGCAGGCCTTGAGGCATGGCAATGAGACGCAGTGTCTCGTTCCCTGTTCTAAGGGTACAACGGATACATATGTAACCAGAGACATTCCCTTTCAAAAGGGAACTCGCACTGCGTCCTAGAATGTATTGGCCAACGATGTTCCCACACCACCATGCTGAGTGGAATGCATGCGCTCTGGCAAGGACAACTGTAAGAACAAACATATACAAATTAAATGGCTGAACCACGCCCTCTCTGGCCACTTGGGCTGTCAGTGACAGCATTCCCTAAGGTCATAGCCCAAGCTATAAGCCTCAAGAGGAACCTTAATGCATATGCATGAGGTCCTACCCAGACTGCTCCAAGGCCTGGGACCAACCACTTCAACAGAAGGGGTCCCTAGGGGGCCTGAAGGTGCACCAGCCAGTCACTATTCGGGAAACACCACTGAATGCCACCAGGGAGGCCTGACCTGGTGTCGCTTCTGAGGGACACTTCGGCCTGGCCAACCCTGTCTGTATGAAACAGAGCCTCTGGACAGTCGCCTTCTGGTGAGACATCCAGACTGAAGGACTGCAAACTGGCAATGTCCTCTTTAGACTGGATCGCAGAGATGGGTATCCTAGAGACCAGTACTAGCACTTTCTAGTTCATCTGCTCGATCCTAGGATCTACCAAGCACATCTTTTACAGAAGCGCTCAGGAGGCCAGACAAGAGGCCTGCAACTATCTGATCAGACTTAGGCGGCTGTGTGCTCATAAACAACCCTCAGTGAGGGGAGCACCTAAGTCTGCCTGGTGGGTGACCTCCAGCTGTAGGCTAAGGTACCATACCTTCTGGTAATAGACGTGCCTAATCTTGGGGACTTCACCCTCAAGGAGGCCCAGTGAGGCATACTACCTGATAGCAAGTTATCAAGGGGGCCTAAGAGAGGCCTACCACTTGATAGCAATTCATGCTGACTGCCAGAGCATACAGACTCACCTTTATGGAGGCCTAGTGAAGGCTAGCACCTAAAAGCAAGCCCTCAGGGAGGCCTGGGGAGGCTTACTGCCAGCAAAGCATGCTTACTCCCCACACAGCTGAGTTCACCTTCAGGGAGGCCTGATGAGCCTACAGCCTGACAGCCAGCCAGGCTTGTTGTCCAGATCCATACATCTGTACTTGCCTTCAGGGAGGCCTGGGAAGGCCTACCAACCAATAGAAAGTCATGCTAGCTGCCTAGGCATCCTGCCTCTGGAGCACACCTTCAGAGAGGCCTAGCAAGGCCTTCAATCTGATAGTAAGCCAACTAGGGAGGCCTGGAGAGACCTACTACCTGCTAGCAGCATACTAACTGATAGCAAATGTATGCAAATTGTCAGAGTAACCAAAAACTCCTGGGTCTTGTCTTCAAGGAGGCCTATTGAGGCCTACCACCTGACACCCTGCCAGGCTAGCTGTCCTAATGCACACATCGGAACTCACCTTCAAGGAGGCCTGGTGAGGCCTACTACCTGATAGCAAGTCATGCTAGCTACCAGTGAGGCCTACCACCTTGTAGCAAGTTACAACTGACTGCTATAAGCCCTGACAGTTAGACCACTGGCTAACTAATAAATAACCCATCACAGATGGGGACTTGTCCATAGGGAGGCTACATAGAGCCTACTAGCTGGTAACAAGTCTTACACAAACACAGAAAGAGGGCAGGCTCTGACTGTACAACTCTCACATGAGAGGAGGCTGACAACAGAGGGATGGTAAAGCTCAAAATCACGTAGTGAACAGCCAGAGGTGACAGTGCCTCAGCGATGCACCGCCATCATCCCTACAGCCTAGCCAGCATACCTAACTGAAGCCCCTGCATCAATCTCTAGTAAACACATTCTATAAGAGACAAAATACTCTACCTGAGGTGGCTAAGGGGACTGCAGACACATAGTAACAACACCAAGCAGTAGCAAACACTCCATTCTCCTAGAAGGGTGTTCTACCGCTTAGTATTCCGTCAACATTCCAGTGGAAAGACGGCATCAACATAACTCACACCAAGAGTGAAAGCCTAAGTTACATACATAACCACCACATGAGCGGTGACATGTCTCATGAATCTTCGAAGGGGAAAGTCAACACATACTAACACACAAACAACCCAGAACCTGGCGCTGTATTCAGTCAATTCAGTAACTTCTGTATTGGACAGCACATTCCAGGGCCCAGTTTATGGCCGGGCCCCTCTTTGCCCGTAACAGTGGACAAAGGTTTGCTACATTTTGATTGGATCTTGTTGCACTAGCACAAACAAGATGTCCAACGCCATCAGATAAAGATGCTTGGACAACAGCCAGACACCTCTTTGAGGGCAAGAAGAAGACCTCTAGTACCAAGCCCAGGAAGGACAGGACTTCTCATTGGTCCACATGCAGTTTCTGCCCTTCACCCACCTAGAGACTGATCCCTAATGTCCTGGTTTGTGACGGCCATAAACATTCCTCAGGACCTCAGCAGTAGTGGGTGAAACAAAGAAAGACCAAAACTGATCCATCCAAATCCATTCACAACTATGTTTGGAAACCTTAAGACTGGTGTAAACTACACACATCCATCTCATACTTATTCAGATAAATAAGTATTCTCAGTGACAGCTATTTGTAATGCAACATCTTACACAGAATCAGCTGTTAATGAACAAATGAATGAACGCGTAACAGTTCAATCTTTTTCCATCATGTTTGGTGTCTATTTGTTTAGTATATTGCCAAGGGTATTCTGATGGTGGTTTGGAAAGTGAGAAATGCATTGATGAACTTTAAAGACCCTTTAAAGACTTCTAACTGTGTACAGTATGCAAATGAGTTCTGCAGGGGAAAGAAGGGTGGGCCACACTGTGTGCCCCCTCTGATGCCAGCAGCCAATAGCAACACTGGAATGAAGAAGCGCCAAATTGCAATCTCCTCCTATTCAGAAAAGGATAAATGTACGCTTTCAATAGACACTCCTTGTTCTGAGTCTGTCTGCCGAGGATTAGACTGTGACAGAGCAACCAAGTTCTGAGTCTCCATGCAAGAGACAAACAGTTCACCAAGTTCTGAGTCTCCATGCGAGAGACAAACAGTTCACCAGGTTCAGAGTCTGTCCGCCGAGGATTAGACTGTGACAGAGCAACCAAGTTCTGAGCCTCTGGTTTACCCAGAGAGACAACACAAGATCGGAGGATCTGAATCTACAGCTTGTGAGGCAGTGACAGATACGACAACGTTCTGAGCCTCCAGGCTGTGAGGAAAGAGACATTAACCAACACTACGTTCAGAGTTTTAGTCCAGCGAGACGTACCAATCACTCTCTTACTTAGTGTCCTTGGGTGACAAAAGTAAAAATCACTAAACTTCCTACCTCCTAACTTGGTTGACATAAAACCCAAACTCTATACAGGGAATGCAGGTCTGTAAGAAATACATCTTTTAGTGTTATCACACAAATTAGACCATTCTCACCTGCAGCTTGTAGAGCGAAGACTCACCACACAGTTCTCAAATTACCATGGTGTTCTACTGCCCTTGCATGCCTGAAAGTGGCGCTCTCCTTAATCAAGCAAAAGCAGGCCATCAGAACATAGTTCCACTCATCACATGCCCACTTCAGGCTTGATGTAAGAAGCACCTGGGAATAAAAAAGGGAGATTAAAATGGTAGAAGGAGAGAACTAAAATAAATCGCCCTCAAGGAAGGTGATCCATCACCAACGGCAACTGCATCTGTCCTGGATCACCTCCCTCAAATCCTTCTTCCGGTGGAAATCCCATCTCCTCTGAGCCTTACTCTTCCCCGGAGGAGGCCTGCCTATAGCCCTCAAGCCGTGAAGGACCACGTCCCACTTGCCTGGGTGCGTAAAGTTCTGAGGGCGAAACCGGTGAATCGAGGAGAAAGCTGTTCTCTTTCTCCCGGATGTTGGCCAGGATTAGCAACATATGCTTGCTGTGGCCATCAACATATTGTTCTCTGTGGCCTTTGCCGCCATCGATCGGCCAATCGCGGCAGCAGTCTGCTTGGTGGCCCAGAGAGCCAGATCTATGGTGCGGTGCAGCTCAGCCACCGCCTCAGGGGACAGCCCTGCCCCCTGGCTGAGGTCCCCTAACAGTTCAGCCTGGCCCATTGCTGTGTATGCTCTGCAATTCAACGCAAAGTTTTTTTAAAGCGGTTTGGACAGCAGATCTCTAAGAGTCAATGTCCACCCAGAAAAGAGATCTCGTCCATAGGGGGCACCAACACATACCCTTACTCACCCATTCCCTCAACATCATCAAAGCTAGTTATGTCGGTGGATACGGGCCAAGTATGGGTTCTTCCATGGATCTCAGAATTAAGATCAGGGAGGAATGGAAGGCTAGTCGGAGGTGCTGGTCTATGGCTGGAGAGAAAGCAATTGTCAAGCCTACCGCGATCAATCTCTCCCCTTGTGCGCCACCAGGGAAGCTGCAGCCTGCCCGCAGCGCTCTCCAGCACATCAAGCAACTCAGCATACGCAGGGCAGGGCAGCTGAAAGGATTCAAGCTCATCAGCACCCTCCTCAGCCATCGCCTGCCCATCCAAAAGAGCACTCGCTGCAGAGCTCGGTGGAGGATCCAGAAGCTTGGAACATACTCTGCAAGAACAAAGAAATTTGTTTGTTTTCTCAAAGTGGCAAGTGGAAAGTGGAAGTATGGAATGTACTGGCAAGAACAAACTTTGTTCTTGCCAGTACATTCCATACTTCACAAGAAAAGCAGGTGCCGATCATCTGCGTTTCTCCGCATGAACCCTGTCTACTTAAATGTATGACCAATCACACAATAGTTCTCGGACACCTGCAAGAAAAAAGTTCTGCTCAGTTGATGTGTTGAGAACAAGCTACGAGAACTCCCAAACCATGGCTGGGGCCTGGGAGCGAGAACTTTTTTCTCTGTTCTTGTGGAGTATGTTCCAGCCTTCATCTTCCACGTTGACCTGCAGCTCACCCGATCCCTCCAAGAGGTTTTATACTCCTCTCCAGATGTTCAGCGAGCTCCATCTTGGACCTGCATGATGCAAGTCACCGCTCAGCCACAGCACGAGCGGGACCAGGGCCATGAGGTCCAGATCCCGAGCCCTCTCCCCTCGTGAAGAGAGCCAGATGAGAGCGGAGCGTTTTTAGGGAAAAAAAACCTAACAGTTTGCACAGGCAATCCCCTCGAGAACATGCTTGTCACCCAAGTGAGAGTTCATGTGTGTCACCCGGTGACAAGAAACTTGGGCACATGTCTGCACACTTTAGCAAGTGTTCAGCCTTCTTATACTTCTTCTCAACTCTTGATTCTCACTTACAATACCTAATAGCAATTGGCAGCACTTACAGGCAAACTAAAGACGAAAAGATGATGCCATGTTTGCAAGGTGCCCTTATACTTTCACACATTGATGATGTCATTGGCTGTCGCCAGTCAATAGGATTGCCGTGAACTTGCCTTACAAGTTCACACTTACATGAAATTAATTAGAGTAAAGATTATGCGTATTTGGCGTCCGGGGGAGGATTTTTAGCCCGAAAATTCTGTAGAACTAGACTGTAATATATTATGGATTGTGTTGACATCTAATAAGAGTTTATTAAATCAAAGTGAGGAGATGAGGTGGTGGAGGGATGCAAAAATAAAAACGGTCAACGGAAGAAGGTAAATCTGTTGTATATATACACCTCTTAGCGTTGATTAGATTGATTAGCTTAATGTGCTCCACTTGTGTTTAATTAGGTTTAAACATTCTTACATTATCTGATGTGCTCCAGTTGTTTAATTTGGTTTAAATATCTGACGTGCTCCATTGTTTAATTAGGTTTAATTATATAAATGTGCTCCAATCAAAATTTGTTAATAAAACATCACTACAAAATATCACACATCACATAGGCATTTTTCCAACGCTGATTTTAGCCTCTGCTCTGAACGCTCTTTTTGAAGAGGTGTGTCTGCTGTGAAATGTTGTAAATGCGTGTAAATGCCCACTGCTGTGATTGGCTAATATATTTGAAGTAGACTCGCTCCCTCAGTCAAATGCTGCGTTCCACTCCACTTTAAGACACGCACTTGCAAACTTCCCTAAGCACTTCCCCTTGGGGGAATCCCTGCCGCCATTTTGAAGTGCGTTCCAATTCGTGAAGTGGACAAGGGAAGTTTGTATGGACAGACCCTTGCTCCCTCGATTTTGACCGAGTGAGCGAGTCTACTTCATATGTACACTTCAGGCAGCTTCATATACCACAATGCAACGCGATTGTGACGTCACCACATATCACGTTACATTTACCCCACCCCACCCCAAACAACTATAACTATTTTTAAAAACATTTAAAACAACCCACACACATCCATATACATATAGAATGCTGCATTAAACAATTTCGTAAAGGTAAAAAAATAAATAATATATCAACTTCATAGTGGATTCCAAGTGATCAAGGGCTTAGGGCGTTCCAGTTCAGTCCATTTGCAAAGTTTCTGCCAGTAGTGGGCACTCATGCAACGTAGGCATGACGCACATCCGAGTGAACGAGACGGAGGGAAGTTTGCGAGTGAAGGGCATGATAAAAACGAACTGGAACGCAGCAAAAATCGAGGGAGAAAGGGTCGGTCCATATAAACTTCCCTTGTCCACTTCAGGAAGTGGAACGCACTTCAAAATGGCGGCGGGGATTCCCCGAGGGGAAGTGCTTAGGGAAGTTCACAAGTGCGTGTCTAATAGTGGAGTGGAACATACACGTTATATAGCTAAGGCTGCAAAACTATCCCCTCGCTAGAAATATGGTTGGACTATCATGGCTGCCACTAAAGATTGCTTTTTAAATAATATTCTTCATCAGTTTCATCTCCTCAGCATTCCAGATGGTCTAGAGGAGCTTGATGTTGCAACATAAACTATTGAATCTCTCTTTTCCAGCACTTAGACACAGTTGCACCCTGGCACTTAAAGAAGATTAAAGAAAATACTCAAATTTTGTGGGTACAATGCGCATACTCGGGCCCTTAAAACAGTAGCCAGAAAAAGGAAGCGCAGCTGTAAGAAAACAAAACTGGAGGTTTTTTCGCAAGTCGTGGAAAGAGAGAATGATTGCATACATAAAAGCCATAAAAACTGCTAGATCTGCGTATTTCTCGACTTCCTTAAAAGAAAAGAAACACAACCCTTGGTATTTATTCTATACAATCTGATGTTTGTAAACAGCACAGCAGTAATTATTTTATGAACTTATTTAATTGTAAGATTGATAATATTAGGAAAATAATTATAACCATGCAGCCGTCTACTACAGTATCACTTCAGACAGAGCATTGTAGTGTCACTGAGGGAAAAAACACACATAAGAATTGGCTAAAATTGTTAAATCATTGAAATTAACAACATGTATAATCAACCCTATACCGAATAGGCTATTAAAGGAGATGCTTCTAGAGGTCATAGATCCTCTGCTTAATATTATTAATTCATCCTTGACTTTAGGATATGTACCGAAAACCTTTAAGTTGGCTATTGTTAAACCACTTTTTTTTTTTTTTTAAATGCAACTTATCACAATTACTCTCTTTTTAGAAAGAAATGGTATCTGTGAAGATTTCCTGTTAGACCGTATCATAGTACTGACACTGCTTTCATCAGAGTTACAAATGATTTAATCTTATCATCTAATCATGGCTGCATCTCTATTAGTGTTACTCGATCTTAGCACTGCATTCAATACTATTTACCAGAAAATTGTTTTGAATAGATTTAAAAATTATGTTGGCATTAGTATACTTATGTGACCATTATCAGTTTATAGCAGTAAATAAAGAGATGCATAGCTGATATATAAAAAAAAAATAGATTACTAGTAATTTCCTGCAAATTAATTCAGAAAAATGTGGGTGTGCTCTTTGATACCAATCTTTCATTTGAAAGCCATGTTTCTGTAAAACTGCATTCTACCATCGTAAATATAATATATAATAATATATTATGGCACATGCTTTCAAGGACAAATGCTGAACAGTTAGTTCATTTATTCATGAGCTCAAGGCTAGATTATTGGGTAACACTTTAGAATAATGGTCCATTATTAAAATATAATTATGCAGGAAGTAATGCAGGATTAATAAGTAGTACTACATTAACACATTAACCACAGCTAGTACTATTAACTAATAGAAACAAGCTGAACTAATCAGTAAGTAATATTGAATTTAGGAGATAGTTCCTTATTACGTAATCAATAATTACTGACTGAGATTAGCCTCATTAACAACTATTAACTAACTGACCAATTATCACAATATTGTGTTTCTGCACTCTACAAAATGCTGGGTTAAAAACAACCCAAGTTTGGTTGAAAATGGACAAACCCAGAAACTGGGTTTCAATTTCATTGAAAAGTGAAATGAACCCAGTTCATTCACTGAGTTCAAACAACCCAGTTTCTTGGTTTGTCCATTTTCAACCCAACTTGGGTTGTTTTTATCCCAGCATTTTTTTGAATGTGACATGTAATTAATCATATTCTTTACTCTGGATAAAGTCATAAAATGCATCACTAATTGCTTAAGTGTTACCTAGTCATTATGCAGGAATACAAAATAATGGTCCAGATCACTAGAAGTTCCCGAATTATGACTAGGTAACAGTTAAATAATTAGTGATGCATTTAATGACCACATTGAGAGTAAACAAAGAAAATTTCTCACATCTCAGACATGTTAATGTTGTGATTAGTAATTAATTAGTAATTCTTTATCATTTTTCCTTGTAACCTACTAGTTATTAGTGACGCCAGTCTCATTCAGTTACAATTAATGACCTAATAAGGAACTATCTTAGTCCTGAATTCAATGTTACATACTGATTAGTTCAGCTTGTTTCTATATTAGTTAATAGTAGTAGCTCAAGTGTTAATGTAGTGCTACTTATTAGTCCTGCATTACTTCCTGCATAATCTATTAATAACGGACCATTGTCCTGCTCACTTAATAAATAAACTCCAGCTGGTCCAAAACGCAGCAGCTCGAGTTCTTACTAGAACCAGGAAGTATGATCACATTAGCCCGGTTCTGTCAATACTGCACTGGCTCCCTATTAAACATTGCATACATTTTAAAATATTTTCCACTTCCCATAACACCTGATGTACTTTACTTCATAAAAAGTGTGGCATCTACTCTAATGTCTCTGTTTATCCTGAGGTTTACTGCAGTCAGCCGGATCCGGTCCATATCCAGATCGGATGGTGGACCTGCTACTGGACATGACCAGCCTATCCTGGAGTGTCTGCTGAGTGTCAGTTATTGTCTTTCCTGAATTTGCTTCACCGGCATGTCATCTGCAACAAATCCGTCTCCGGCGTGACAACTCCGATCTTTCGAATATTCCTATTCAATAAATGTTTTCACCGGCACATCATCTTCAATTAAACCGTCTCTAGCGTGATCCCTCCGATCTTTTAAATATTCAGATCTAATATGAATTCTAACCTATAAGGTTGCCAGAATTATAATCACATACTGTTTGTTAATAGGCCAGAGGAGAACTGGCACCCCGACTGAGTCTGGTTTCTCCCAAGGTTTATTTTTCTCCATCATGTCCTGATGGAGTTTTGGTTCCTTGCCACTGTCGCCTTTGGCTTGGCTTGCTCAGTTGGGGACACTAAAATTTCAACTAAATATCCAAATAAATGTAATTACTAAATTAAACTAAACTAACTATATCAACTAAATTACTGATCTGCCCACATTGTCGCTATGTGATAATAAAAATGTGTTAGATGACATCACCATTTTATTTCCCTGTTAACACCGTGAAGCTGCTTTGTATCAATCAACATTGTAAAAAGCGCTATATAAATAAAGTTGACTTGACTTGACAATGTTCAACTAAGTTCAACTTTCAGAGTCTTCATTTCTGTAATTCATAATTCACACTGATGCACACTAACCATTCATAGACAATGCTGGCTCACTATGATAATAAAAACACAGTACAGAGACCACATCAAACCGTGAATGTGACAGCCTAGTAATTTAGTTATGAACCAATTTAAAATCCGACAAGAGCAAACAGCAGGACGGGAGGATGTGGAATATTCAGTAATGATCTGTTATATTACACTAGCTGTAGTTGTTAAACAATCACAATTCCTGGAAAGGTTATTAACATGGTACTTATTTAGTATTCAGCACACTCTTGTAACCTCCAAACCAGCATAACGTGTAATAAACGCAGGCATCATCAATCCTATACAGTAAAAATGGGTTGAAACAACAAGGGCGAGTAAATTATGACAAGATAATATTTGTAGGTGAACTATCCCATGCTGCAATCAATGCTGATGTACTGAAAACTTTCACTAACATTTAACCAAGAATAATTATGTTCTGAATCTCAGAACATGAAGGCTTAAGTTTCTGAAGGCTTAAGTTTCAAAGACCTACAGTCATTTGAACTCATACTGCAGTAAAAGATATGAATGAATGGCATCTTACAAGAGGAAATTAGACAAAAAGTAAAAAGTAGTTACGCAGTTACCTTGCTATACATTGACCGGTCATAAAGCTTAGCGTTTTGAAAGATGGGAAATGCAAATTTCACCACTTATAAAAGGTGTCACATCCTAATTTACATGCCATGCATCAGATGGAAATTGCATGGGTCATTACACTCATTTGGATTCCCAGTGGATTGCTCGATCCGCTATTAATTCACATGACTCGTTTGGAAAATCTCTCATGCAAATAACACTCCTGATTAAATTAAGTAGCACACATTTATGGCATGAAAAATATTACTTAAGGATAAGTTTTTTTTTTTTAAACAAGTTTAATTTAAATTAAGGTTTTAATTTAAATTAAGTAGATTCAATTAAATGTACCTTAATTTAATCAAGGCCACTGACCAAAAAGAGTCAAACAAGTAGTTTTAAATTAATTAATATGATTCATTTTGAGGTTGTGGAAAAATGTAAAATATTAACATTCTAAAAAATACATTCGAGTTATCTTTTAGTATCATCAACTAGCAGGATGCTAAGCTGTCAGTTTAGCCATATGATAATCAAAATAGTAAATCTAGTTATCCTTTTGTAGCAGCTATATTTTTAAGAGGCTATTCAACCGTTGATATGGTAATCTTGCAGGTTAATCAACTAGCTGCCATGTGCTGTAAAGTAAACCAATAGTAGTTATAGTTATCCATTAGCTGTTTTAGCAGGCTAATCTGCGTTTGCTATGGTAATGTTGCAGGTTCATCATCTATCATTATGCCAAGCTGTCAGGTTAGCTGTATGATAACTGTGACAGCAGGCTAGAGAATAGTTGTAATTATTAGAATTTTAACAAGTTAATCAGCTATTTGTATGCTAATCTTGCATGTATCAGTTTACCAAGCTGTGAGGCTGGCTGTAAGCCATTCAAAACAGTATTCTAGTTGTCGTTTTTAGCATTGATAGCTAGCAGGCTAATCGGTTATTTAAACAGGATAATCAGCTTTGTTTCAGACTGACATAATCATTTTGGAAACCTAGAGGGATAACAACGAATTGGAACCCCAGATTTTAGTAATCTTGGTCTCATAACAAAATGTCACTTTATGTTTTTCCTTATGAAGCACAATCCCCATTGAAACCATGTATTCACAGCATTCTCTCGTGTAGGTGCCCTAAATCAACTACTGTCATGGAAGTAATTGCAAAAGTCAGGTTGTTATCATATGGTCTCATTGGACCAACGATGGCAGCCATACTATAAGATACTATGACAGTAAAGATATGTGATTTAATTGTCTGAACAAGCAGTCTTCTGGGAAGGTGCTCACAGGAAAATCATGAGCTAGACAAATGCCAAGGCGCGATACTTACAGAAGTTGAAATGGGATTTAGATGGAAATCTCCCTTTAGGTGTGCTTTTAGTTTTCATCACCACCTTCTATGCTTGAGTTACAGGTAAAATATAAAACCAGCGAGGGAGGAGGCAGAAAATCCATAGGTATGTATCACTTTTCGTCAGCTTTTTAACTTTCTTGTTTAAAGATTAGAAATCCTCTTTGCTCCACGAAGCACAACCTGTGTGCGTTATAGGCCTGACTTTAACAAATGAAATGAGGGGGGCAAAATGCCCCAGTGCTTGAAAATTCCATTAGAGGCACATGTCAAAGATGGTTACCATTTAAAATGAGAATCTCAGTTACCTAAAGTTTAGAGGACAGAGGTTTTTTTTTGTGTTCTGCTCATACTGCTGAAAGCTGTGTTCATCTGTCCTGGGGCGGAGGGGGCAACAATTCACCTTTTTTGTCTCATCTGGGGTTAATACTTCGGGCTATAATTAGCAGCTCTTTTTAGAGAACTGCCAGCATTTGTCTCTGCGCACTGAGGCAATAAAGTGCAGTTGCACAAAGGTTTAATAAAGGTTTCTTGGTAGCTAACCAATTTAGAGCATGTTATGATCCTGAATGTATTTATTTATTTACTTTTCTACAGGCAATGCAAGGCTATTTATCTCAGCATAAATGCTTAAGCCGATTTTTTGCTTTTTCAAGGTTGTCATATGTATAGCACTGAAAATTCTTCAATACAACTTTCCCTGTGTAACCTTAAAATGTCTGGCTCAGTCATGTTGCCTTCTTTACAAAGTTTTTCCTGTGTTAACAGGGGTGAAACATATATAAGAGCTTGTCCATTTCATTAAATAGCATTTAGTTTTAGTATGGTCATCTCAAAATTATTCATTAACAGGAGGAGCACGTTCAAATGATCTATTCAATCAACTTGTCATCAGCAATTATCTGTCTATCTATCTATCTATCTATCTATCTATCTATCTATCTATCTATCTATCTATCTATCTATCTATCTATCTATCTATCTGTCTATCTATCTATCTATCTATCTATCTATCTATCTATCTATCTATCTATCTATCTATCTATCTATCTATATACAGTATATATATATATATATATATATATATATATATATATATATATATATATATATATATATATATACTGTATATATCTATCTATCTATCTATCTATCTATCTATCTATCTATCTATCTATCTATCTATCTATCTATCTATCTATATATACAGATATATACCTATCTATCTATCTATCTATCTATCTATCTATCTATCTATCTATATATATATATATATCTATATATATAGATATATATCTGTATATATCTGTAAGTGTCAACTCATAAATTATCATATGATAACAGCTAACTAATACATTATTAGTCTTAAATTTAAACACATTCTGACTGCTGGTTTTCAGCCTGTTTTGTATTGTTACAATGTCCATAGTACATGTAAATTAACAATGTTTAATCGTTTTCTATGTTACCTGGACGGAGAAATCCAGTTTTGTTTTTTGTTTTTAGAAAAGTACTTTTGACAGCTACCAGACTTTCATTAAAAACTACAGATAGTTACGCATTTTTTTATCCTCAACCGTAGACAGTCATGTCATCAGAGGGTTCTTAAAAGAACAGGTAAAGCCTTGTTTATACTTTTACCTGGATCCTCAGTGCACGTGCATAACTCTCCAAATCGACAAAGAATGTATGCCTGCTGCTGCACTATTCTTTGAAATGACAAGGGGCGACCTCTAAACCACCAGGAATCAGCTATGAGAAGAAGAATGGTACATACGTGACGTTTATTTTATCACTTCACCAAAACCACACTACAGAAGAATCATGTAAAACCCAGTAAACCTTGAAATTATTACTTGTGACATTAGAACAAAATATATGGATATGAGAACATGAAAACTGTCATGGTTAGGTGGCTGTAGAAAGTGCATGAAGAAGATGGTTTGAAATACAGTCTTTTAATATAAAAGCAAATGCAAGTACAGTATCTATGTACAACAAAAAACAATAACAGACTGAACAGAACAGAAAGTATAAATACACATTCTCATTTACTACGGGTGAGTCTCAATCAGCTCCCTAGTTCAGTATTCATAGCACTGATCAGGGAATCAGTCAATGGGCTGATCCCTGATCAGTGCCCTGACTACTGAACTAGAGAGCTGATTAACTAAGAACTAATCAAAAAGCATAGAAAGCAACCTCCGGTAAGAAAGTGGATTAACTGCTTCTTACCAGTACATGATGGCATTTTGCTTTTGTGGTTGGATGGAATTTAAGTTTTAAGTTTTTCAGATTGTTCGTTGTTTTGTTATTCTTTGCAGCCTTTTTAATGCTTCCTACAATGCTTTGTATCCTCACTGGAAACTAAATGTAACTCACTCCCACTAAACATTTACTCTTTATATTCTTGTGCCTGGGAACAATACAAGTCGACAATATTATGTCTAAAAGTTTGCTAAGTAGTATATTGGGATAAAGTTCATTATTTTCCATAATGTAATGATAAAAATTAAACTTCATATATTTTAGGTTCATTGCACACCAACTGAAATATTTTAGGTCTTTTATTGTTTTAATACTGATGATTTTGCCATACAGCTCATGAAAACCCAAAATTCAAAAAAAAAAAAAAAAAAAAAAAAAAAAAAAAAATTGCATATTTCATCCAAACAATAAAAGAAAAGAGTTTTTAATACAAAAAAGTCAACCTTCAAATAATTATGTTCAATAATGCACTCAATACTTGGTCGGGAAACCTTTTGCAGAAATGACTGCTTCAATGCGGCGTGGCATGGAGGCGATCAGCCTGTGGCACTGCTGAGGTGTTATGGAGGCCCAGGATGCTTCGATAGCGGCCTTACGGTGTGTTCACAGGGGGTGTAGGAGTTAACGCTTGACGGAGGGCGCGGCTGAAGCTTGGTGCTGACGCGATCGTCATAGTGACAACAGCCAATTACATTAACTTACTTGCCGATTGGACCACAACACAACACAAAAAAAACACCTTTTTTGACAGCTAGTCTGTGAGATGAAATGAATGAATTTGGATTGAATGTGCGAATGCGATTGCCCCTGTAGTTGTTGTCAGTGCACTGCACAGGTGCTCGAAGCTGTTGGGCATATTCAATCCTAAAAAAGCGCTGACAGCGGCAAGAATATCACGGACTGGTGCGGGAGCTGCGTCTGGATGGTTCACGGAGCAGTAATGAACGTAATTGGCTAGCGCCTGCCCTAGGATATTTGCATACGACGATCTGATTGGATGACGTGCTTGAAAAGTTGAGAAATCTTCAACTTCTGCCGCTTGCAACGTGAGTGAAGCGACCGTACGGAAACCCACAATTCAGTTCGGCAACGAATGATGTCACCCATTCAAAGTAAATAGGAAGCGTTGACGCGTACGCCCCATATGAATGCGGCGTTAAGCTCATCCAGAGTGTTGGGTCTTGCGTCTCTCAACTTTCTCTTTACAATATCCCACAGATTCTCTATAGGGGTTCAGGTCAGGAGGCCAATTGAGCACAGTAATACCATGGTCAGTAAAACATTTACCAGTGGTTTTGGCACTGTGAGCAGGTGCAGGTCGTGCTGAAAAACGAAATCTTCATCTCCATAAAGCTTTTCAGCAGATGGAAGCATGAAGTGCTCCAAAATCTCCTGATAGCTAGCTGCATTGACCCTGCCCTTGATAAAACACAGTGGACCAACACCAGCAGCTGACATGGCACCCCAGACCATCACTGACTGTGGGTACTTGATACTGGACTTCAGGCATTTTGGCATTTCCTTCTCCCCAGTCTTCCTCCAGACTCTGGCACCTTGATTTCTGAATGACATGCAAAATTTGCTTTCATCCGAAAAAAGTACTTCGGACCACTAAGCAAAAGTCCAGTGCTGCTTCTCTGTAGCCCAAAAGTGTCTTGACCTGGGGAATGCGGCACCTGTAGCCCATTTCCTGCACACGCCTGTGCACGGTGGCTCTGGATGTTTCTACTCCAGACTCAGTCCACTGCTTCCGCAGGTCCCCCAAGCTCTGGAATCGGTCCTTCTCCACAATCTTCCTCAGGGTCCGGTCACCTCTTCTCGTTGTGCAGCGTTTTTTGCCACACTTTTTCCTTCCCACAGACTTCCCACTGAGGTGCCTTGATACAGCACTCTGGGAACAGCCTATTCGTTCAGAAATTTCTTTCTGTGTCTTACCCTCTCGCTTGAGGGTGTCAATGATGGCCTTCTGGACAGCAGTCGGGTCGGCAGTCTTACCCATGATTGCGGTTTTGAGTAATGAACCAGGCTGGGAGTTTTTAAAAGCCTCAGGAATCTTTTGCAGGTGTTTAGA
Source organism: Pseudorasbora parva (assembly GCF_024679245.1). Classification (NCBI taxonomy): domain Eukaryota; kingdom Metazoa; phylum Chordata; class Actinopteri; order Cypriniformes; family Gobionidae; genus Pseudorasbora; species Pseudorasbora parva. The sequence goes on along the minus strand of NC_090185.1, from coordinate 33,972,697 downwards.
GTTAATTGTTGATTCAGATGATTAGGTTAATAGCTCGTTTAGAGAACCTTTTCATGACATGCTAATTTTTTGAGATAGGAATTTTGGGTTTTCATGAGCTGTATGCCAAAATCATCAGTATTAAAACAATAAAAGACCTGAAATATTTCAGTTGGTGTGCAATGAATCTAAAATATATGAAAGTTTAATTTTTATCATTACATTATGGAAAATAATGAACTTTATCACAATATGCTATAAATTAAATGCTACAAATTAAATAGAGTAAAGATTATGCATATTTGGCGTGCTGTCCGGGGGAGGGCTCCAAGCTCGGGATTTGGCCCAAACCCACAGTACCCCCCCGTGATAGAGATACTCCAGAACTGGACTGGAGTATATTATTGTCACGTCACAGACAGGGGAAAATGGTGCGAGGACTCAAGTGCAGAAAATGATATATTTATTTATAACAAATAAAACATAAACTCAAAACAAAACCCACGAGGGGGAAAAACACATAATAGAATAATAAAATATAAACTTAAACAAACCAACACAATCACGGCGAGGACGGGAGACGCAGACATTACACAAGGATCCAACACAGACTGACAAACACAAGGAGCTTATAAGGGGAAGAAATCAAGAGGGAACAGGTGGGAGAAATCAACACTAATCAGATAACAAGGGGGAGGGTTATTATTGGCACATGCAAGACATGACAAAACCCACATGTGCACACAAGACAGGACAGGCATGTGACATTACCCCCTCCTTAAGGAGCGGCTACCAGACGCTCCACTAGGGACGGGCGGGACAGACCAGGGAGGGGCGGGAGGGACAGACCAGGGGGGCACGGGAGGGACAGACCAGGGGGGCACGGGAGGGACAGACCAGGGCGGGACGGGAGGGACAGACCAGGGCGGGACGGGAGGGACAGACCAGGGCGGCACGGGAGGGACAGACCAGGGCGGCACGGGAGGGACAGACCAGGGGGGCACGGGTGGGACAGACCAGGGGGGCACGGGAGGGACAGACCAGGGGGGCACGGGAGGGACAGACCAGGGGGGCACGGGAGGGACAGACCAGGGGGGCACGGGAGGGACAGACCAGGGGGGCACGGGAGGGACAGACCAGGGCGGGACGGGAGGGACAGACCAGGGCGGGACAGGGGAAACAAACAAGGAAGGAACAGACAAGGGAGGGGACAACAAGGGAAACATGAGGAAAACAAAAAGTTCAGGAAACCATGGTGGCCCACAAAGTTCAGACACCCAGGGAGGCACGGTCAGAGCAGGGTGCCAGTTTTGCGCGGGCAGGGCAGGGTGCCGGGGCGGCGCAGTCAGAGCAGGACACCTCAGCGGCGCAGGGAGAGCAGGACGCCTCAGCGGCGCACGGAGAGCAGGACGCCCCAGCGGCGCACGGAGAGCAGGACGCCCCAGCGGCGCACGGAGAGCAGGATGCCCCAGGGGCGCGGGCCGAGCAGGACGCCTCAACGGCGCAGGCAGAGCAGGGCGCCAGGGAGGCGCGAGCAGAGCTGAACGCCTGGGAGGCGCGGTGAGAGCTGGACGCCTGGGAGGCGCGGTGAGAGCTGGACGCCTGGGAGGCGCGGTGAGAGCTGGACGCCTGGGAGGCGCGGTGAGAGCAGGACGCCTGGGAGGCGCGGTGAGAGCAGGACGCCTGGGAGGCGCGGTGAGAGCAGGACACCTGGGAGGCGCGGTGAGAGCAGGACGCCTGGGAGGCATCTCAGGCCCAGCGGCGTCCACCGGAATGCGATCCACCAGCACAGGGATCATCGGAACAGGGACCACCGGAACACTATCCACCGGAACAGAGACCACCGACATCGGGACCACCGGAACACGATCCACCGGTACAGGGACCTCCGGAACACGACCCACCGGAATAGAGACCACCGGAACACGATCTACCGGTACAGGGACCTCCGGAACACGATCCACCGGAATAGGGACCACCGGAACACAGTCCACCGGCATAGGGACCACCGGAACACGATCCACCGGCAGTGGGACCACCGGAACACGATTCGCCGGTACAGGGACCTCCGGAACACGATCCACCGGAATAGGGCCCACCGGAACACAGTCTACCGGCATAGGGACCACCGGAACACGATCCGCCGGCAGTGGGACCACCGGAACACGATCCGCCGGCAGTGGGACCACCGGCACAGGGACCACTGGAACTGGGACCACCGGAACAGGCACGGAGGGAGACTTCCTTCTCCTCCTCCGTTTCAGGACCACTGGAACACGATCCGCCGGTACTGGGACCACCGGAGTACGATCCACCGGAATTGGGACCACCGGAACACGATCCGCCGGCACTGGGACCACCGGCACAGGGACCACTGGAACTGGGACCACAAGAACAGGCACGGAGGGAGCCTTCCTTCTCCTCCTCCTCTTAGAGACCACCGGAGCTTGGGCCACTGGAACTGGGGCCACTGGAACAGGAACCACCGGAGCTATCCAGCCCCTGGTCCTTGAGGGACTGGAGTCCAGCTGTTCCACAAACTCCCAAAAGTCCGCGGTTCCCATTCTCTCAACCTCCATGGGGCTGAGAGGCATGTCCAGGCAGAGGTTAAACACCTCTGCCTTCTCTGTCTCATTGAGGTACAGGTGATGTACCTCAATAAGGAATTGGCAGGCAAACTCTCTTACACCCGCCCCCTGTTGGCGGATGTATTTAGAGTTCACCTGCCGCATCACCTGTACGTGCCTGGTTAGCTCCATAGTTCAAAGAGGAAACAAACAAAAATAAACAATCCTCTTGCTGAGTCCTCTATGGTTGGATCCTTCTGTCACGTCACAGACAGGGGAAAATGGTGCGAGGACTCAAGTGCAGAAAATGATATATTTATTTATAACAAATAAAACATAAACTCAAAACAAAACCCACAAGGGGGAAAAACACATAATAGAATAATAAAATATAAACTTAAACAAACCAACACAATCACGGGGAGGACGGGAGACGCAGACATTACACAAGGATCCAACACAGACTGACAAACACAAGGAGCTTATAAGGGGAAGAAATCAAGAGGGAACAGGTGGGAGAAATCAACACTAATCAGATAACAAGGGGGAGGGTTATTATTGGCACATGCAAGACATGACAAAACCCACATGTGCACACAAGACAGGACAGGCATGTGACAATTATAGATTGTGTTGACGTCTAATAAGAGTTTGTTAGAATCAAGTGAGGAGATGGGCTGGTGGAGCGATGCTAAAATGAAAATGGTCAACGAAAGAAGGTAAATCTGCTGTATATATACACCCCTCTTATTGTTGATGCTTGATGTGCTCCACTTGTGTTTAATTGGGTTTAATTATCTGAGCGTGCTCCACTTGTGTTTAGTTAGGTTTAATTATCTGCACGTGCTCCTCCCGAAATTTTGTTAATAAAAACTTCACTAATTTTTTGAGAAGGACCTTTATTTTCAAAAAATGTTTTGCCTTTCTACTGTGTTTTATTAAAAGCCCATTTTGCCAGCGGTAAAGTATTCCTTTTATCAGGTATCAAGTTTATAATATATATTTTAACCAAAGTGACTTCTTATGCTTTCTGATATGTTTCATGTGTAAGACATTACATTTCTAAAGAATTTCGAAAAACATTTGTAATGTTTTATTTTTACTAGCATTTTATTTGTCCCACAATTGAATTGTTAGAAGCTGCATGTCAAAAACTAGGACAGTGATGGCATTAAAACACAACAGACTGGCATTCAAGAGAGAGCGTCTTTCTTTTACCATCTGATGACACAGAGACTGTGTGTGCAGCTGCAGCGGCAGGAGTGAAGAGGATGCATGCGAGCGCTGCCTCTGTCCTGGGCTCTGGGGATGCAGTGATGGATGGGGTTTGTTTCAGGGAATGGCTTTCATCATGGCACAAACCAACTTCCCACAACAAGCTCTTGGATGCACTTACCCAGTGTGCGCAAAAGAATCCCTCTCTAGACTTCTCTTTGCTCATCATCTTTGCCTTTGTGTGTCTTGTTGTGTAACGATGATGCATGTAGAAAATTACAGAGAAGCAGAAATAGGGTACAAATTAGTGTTGTAGAACATTAGATGTACAGATCCTATGTTTTTGTTGATAATGCATAGACATGCTAGATAAACTATCATCTAACATAACAGCATAAAAAGAAGCTAGCTATAAATGTTTTGTTTCCCCGGGACTAAAATGTTTATTTTTTCCCCCTATACCATCTATCACTACGTACTGATTTTCAAATAATTATAGTACAAATATTAATATATTTATAGAATATACTTAGTTAATAATTCATTTACCAGAAATTGTGATTTCTACCCTATAACTTTTTTTTTTTTTTGTGACACCCAGAAATATAATTTGGATCATTTATACAGATAAATAAATATAACTTTTTACAGATAACTTTTTTTTTTAACTATTTATTTTGTTTACTGCATTTTATGATGTATAATATTTTAATAGTTTTTAATGTCATGAATTTTGGCCATTTTTTATTTTTTATTTTTATGAAATGCTATACATGATCTGCAAAAATGCTTAGGTAGGTGGTAAGTGTCAAAGTAACTTACACAGGGATGGCAGGACTCAAGTTTTCCCAGGAGTACATTGCTCAAAGCCTCACACTCATGATCATAGTGCATCCTGGTGCCATGTGTTCCCCTGGTAAGCGATGCACACGCATTCGCCCATCCATGTGAGGTAAAATAAAACATGATTCATCACACCAGGCCATCTTCCATTGCTCTGTGGTCCAGTTCTGATGCTCACATACCCACTGTTGGCACTTTTGGTGGGGGACAGGGGTCAGCATATTTTGCGGCTATGCATCTCCATACGCCAAAAAATCCAAAGCTCTTTATATTCTGATACCTTTCTATCAGAACCAGCATTAACTTATTGAGCAATTTAAGCTACAGTAGCTTGTCTTTTGGGCTGGACAACATGGGCAAGCCTTCGCTCCCCACGTGCATCAATGAGCCTTGGCCGCCCATGACCCTGTCACTGGTTCACCGCTGTTCCTTTCTTGGACCACTTTTGATAGATACTGACCACTGCAGACCAGGAACACCCCACAAGAGTTGCAGTTTGGAGATTCTCTGACCCAGTTATCTAGACATAACAAGTTGATCCTTGTCAAACTCAATCAAATTACATTTCATTTACAATAAAGTTTTACCTTTACATTACATTTTTACATTTTACAGATTTCTTTTCTACCTCACAATGTAGTTACTTTTTGCTTTTCAAAATAGTACAATAGATTGACTTTAATTACTTTAAAATTTGATTTGTTTCAAAGTTCTTTCCCCAGTGATAATCACGTCTTTAAATCATTTGCTTGACTAGACATACCCTTCTTCCTCACCCCCGTCCTCGGTAGAAGGGTATGTCACCCCCCCCCCCCCTTTCCTCAGGACTTCATGTCTAAGTTGCTTCTTCTCTTCTCAAAACTTGGGTCTGACCAAAGGGGAGCTTGTCTTTGCAAGATTGATAGGGGCGTTCAGTGCCATAGACATAGTGATCTATCTCCAGCAGCAGCTTCAGTGGTGTCCTGCCAGAGAAACGGTGGTGTCCTACAGAAAATGCTCTTATAGAGTGAGGTTAATAGGTCCGAGTAGTGGAATTCTTATCTCTTCATCCAACAAGGTCAAATACATAGTGACCCAGAGAAAGAGGTAAGCTGAGCAACCGTTTCTGTGAAGCTGGTTGGTTATTCTGTCTTTATTGGTGCAGAAGGCTGAAAGGAAGATGTATGGAGATATATAATGTTTAAAGATCTGGGCTAGTAACAGAAATGTTTCAGTTGATCCATGAACATGACCACTGTGTCCTTGAGCAAGACTATTAACCTCAGGTTGTAGAGAGATTGTTCTTTTGTCAAAGGGATTGTGAGGTTTACATGCAACGCTCTTACAGATCTTTGTCTGTTACACTCACCCCTCCCACCCGGGTCACGGCACCAAATGTAGCCAGTCCTTCTTGAGGGTTAATGATTGGATCATTATTGCAGTATTATGTTTCTAGCATGTTATATGTTTGGCAGCAGTTCTTCTAATCCTACGTGATGGAGTGTGTGTAGCTTTTTATTTCTTAAACAACCATGTAGGAAGACCCATCATGGCCATATTCCAGGATTACAATGTCAGGATTGATCAGGCTCAAATTTGATAGAATGTTTAGGAGGGAGCATGAAGAAGAATTATTTTCAAACATTTGCACCTCTGAGTCCAGACCTAAAATTCTGTTATTTGGGATGTGCTGGAGACTTTAAACGAAAAATGTATGCACCTCTTTATGGAAATAAATGTTGCAATGTTATTCCATGAGGAGGTTCATTAATTTAGACTTTGTTGATTTACATCCAAATCGATAGATCACTGGAATGAATCTGGCTCGAGAATCAAACCAAAGCTATATGTGCAAGAGAACCATTTAGCAAGAACCAGTCTGCTAAAATGAACTTACTAGAATGAACTGGCTTTCCAACACTACACAAGAGTTGAGCTGTTAAGATGCCGCTTGCAATCTGAAAGACTGAGAGAGAAAAAATTCAGAAAGAAAGCTCTTTAATTGAAAAGCTACATTAGAAACACTGAGATACTGAGAAACAGTCGCTGGTGAAAATAGCTATTTTGGTGAAAGCTGAGACTAAACACCTAAAATCTTTATCAGAGAGCATAAAACAACACTGGAGTTTAACTTGGGGTGCCTGCTTCTACAAACTGCAAGATAAAACTGTTAACTCTTTCCCCGCCAGCGTTTTTAAAAAAAAGTTGCCAGCCACCGCCAGGGTTTTTGACAATTTTCACAAAAATGTTATAGCCAATAGAATATTTTGTTTAATGAATATCTGAGCATGCAATATATCAAAATAAAGAGCTCTTCTTTTAAACAAAACAAACCGTTTTATCTAACTTCATGCATTCCTTTTTTTATCAACACATGAAAATGGGTAGGTTTCATAAAAAAAAGCAAAATTTTGAACAAAAAGCTGAGAAAATCACATTTTTGTGAAAGACTGTTTCCAGATCCGATTCAGAGCGACGATCAAACGCAGATGGAGGAGATCGAGTCCATCAACACTCCTAATGCTTGCACAGTCATTTAGCTTGTCCTGGGTCCACATTTCATTCAGATGATCAGGTTATTTTTCATATGCATATGATTACATGCGATCGTTTGTTTCACTGCGTCTTATTTGCGTGTGTTTTGATCAGGAAATTCAGTACTCTCATTCAGAAGATGCGTAATAGCGTCCCCTAGCGTCAGACACACAGATAGTGAAAACACAGAAACCCGGAAAATTCCGTTATTGGCCTGAAAGCGTTGTCTCACAAATAACGGAAATTTCCGTGTTTGGCGGGGAAATAGTTAAAGCTACACTGTGTAACTTTTTTAGTTTATTCTTAGCTAAAATCACTTAGTTCTTTCAAAAATATATGTGCTCATTAATGTATATTTACTTCTCTCAAGTAATAATGCATTCTCGTAATTTTATAATATACCATTGAAAATACATACGTGTTGAGGGTTCGGATGGCGTTCGCCATGTTGCTCCTCCATCTTGAAAGTACATTTGCCAAAGAGGGACATATCCATAAATTCAAGCTTCGCTTTTCGCGTTTTTACACTGGCACTGTGTCGAATGTGAAGAGGGGGATTGCTTGAGGCTGCTATATGATGATGGAGGATCACTCTTAGCCCCTTTCACACTGCACGTCGGACCCGCAATATTGCCGGAACATTGCCGGGTCGCCTTCTGTTTGAAAGCAACCACGTCCCGGAATTGATTACCGAATACGACCCGGGTCGGAGACCTAGTAACATTGCGGAATATGTATCAGAGTCGCCAAGGAAGCGGAAAAGAGAATTAAGACGGCAACGCAACAGGCAAATCCACAAGACAAAAGTAAATATTGGAGTGGCCTTTCCAAGATGGAAAGAGCTCATGAGGAGCAACGATTTTAAAAAGAACGCCGACGTTGCCTGCTTTCTTCTCGACAGGTAATATTAATTCAGCCTATTTGTGTATATTGAAAGTTCCCTTTCGGGGAACTCGAGCTGCGTCGAAACGCTGTGAGAACGCCTCTGCGTTAATGCGTCGTGAAGCGCCTGTAGAACCATTCCATCGGAAAAAAGATCGATCGTGATGACGTCATCGCGTGATGACGGCGTGATGACGTCATCGACCGGAAGCTATAAAGCGTCCGTGAAAACAAACAGGAACTAGCTTCTGAGCCTTCAGCAAGCGATCTGTGTGAACCTGTATGTCTATTTGGTGTTTTTGTCTGTCTATATCCAGAGATTTTCCACCCTTTTTGTTAAATATCATTAGTTTAACAAAAATAAAGAGAAAATAAGATAGATAGAGATGGCGAGTGAGAGCTGTAATTTCAGGAAATGTGTTCCTCCCTGCCCACGCTACATCACGGGCGGGGACACTCACCTTCTCTGTGTTGCATGCTTGGGAGCGCAGCATGCCCAGGCAGCCCTCGAGGGGGCTGCTTGCGAGCATTGTGAGCGATTACCACTAAGAACGCTGCGCTCCCGCCGGGCACTCTTCGAGGAGGGTGCCTCGGCTCGTGTTCCCCGCGGCTCTGGTCCCGCTGCCGCCGAGGCGGAGCGAAGGCTGCAGTCGTGGGGATCACAATTGGATGTTGCAGAGGGGTTAGAGACGGGCGCTGCCTTATCTCTGCCCTCACTTGCTCCATCCAGCGGCTCTTCTCGGGGCATGGAAGCACGCATGGCGGTTTCTTCCCCCCCGAGAGAGTCGCCGGTGCTTCATCTGTCCAGCTCTTAGGAGGTGGACGTTGAAAGCATCGAGACTGAAGACTCGCCACTTCAGTCCCCTGCTAGTGAGGAGCTAGTTGAGGTTCTGACGCGAGCAGTGGCCAGATTGAACATCGACTGGCCCACTGAGAGAACTGAGGCAGGAAGAAAGCGTCACAGCAAATTAGACGAACGATTCCTGCCGTCTCGCGCTTCAGAGCCTCAGCGGCGGGGCCTGCCGTTCTTCCATGACTTGCACACCGAGGTGGCAAGATCATGGAGGAGACCGGCATCATATCGAGTTTTCAGCCCGCAGACCTCGGTCTACAAGTAACATCGCCGGGCTGAAACAATACGGTTATGGGGCGATGCCAAAGGTTGAAGAGACGCTTGCGAGCCATCTCTCGCCTTCCTCGGCATCATCCCTTAAGGCCCCGACTTTACCCACCAGACCTCTAAAAACAACGTCGGAGTTGGTGGGTAAAGCGTACTCGGCAGCGGGTCAGGCGGCTGCATGCCTGCACACGATGGCTATCGTGCAGGCATACCAGGCTGACCTGCTGAGGGATCTGGATGGTAGTGATGTTGTGGGGGGAGATATTGTCGCTGAACTGAGAACATCAGCTGATTTAGCTCTCCGGGCCACCAAGGAGACGGCCAGATGTGTTGGCCGCTCCATGTCAGCATTGGTGGCCACGGAGAGACACTTATGGTTGAACCCCACAGACATCAAGGAGAGGGAGAAAGCTTTCCTGCTTGATGCGCCGCTTTCTCCTGGAGGCCTCTTCGGTGACGCAGTCCACACTGTCACCGAGAGGTTCCAGGAGTCGAAAAAGCAAGCTGCGGCGCTCAAGCAGTTCCTCCCTCTCCGGGTCCAGGTCCCTGGGGCTGCTGCCGATACCATCAAGCAGCCCAAACCGAGTACGAGCTCCTCACATAGGGCTCAACAAAAACAGAGCGTCGCTGCCCGAGCTCCCCCTCAGCGCGGGGACGAGGGGCGGCGCTCTCAGACGAGGCCTTCGAGGGGCAGGGCTGATCTGCGGACAGTCCTGATCGCCAAGAAGGCCTCGTCGAAGCGTTCCTGACGCCAGAAGCGTCAGGACGCTGAGGGTGGTTCCCCCCGTAGGGAAACGGTGTTTACCCCTGCCAACGGTACCCGTTTCCCTACGGCACCCTCGGGGGGCCGCGCTGCCAACCCCGCCGCAATGCCGGGGCGCAGTCGGTCTCCGCAGGCCACCCGAGGGTGGTCCGCACCCCCTCCGGGGGGTCCCCGAGCAGTCAAGTCAGTTGTTCCCTGCCGGTCCGCCGCTTCAGGGCACTGTGCTTGTTGCTCAAAATACACCAGAGTCCAGCCTCGAGAGGCTGGTTCCCTTAGTAGATTTTCTAGACGAGTGGAAACGTCTATCAAATATATCTCATTGGGTCCTGCAGATAATAGAAAAGGGGTACGCCATTCAATTCAGAAGTCGGCCACCTCCTTTCTGCGGTGTCCTACCTACAGAGGTGGGCCCGGAGCAGGCTCTGGTAATGGCACAGGAAGTAGAGACACTCCTGCAAAAAGGGGCTATAGAGAGGGTTCCCCCTCCCAGCAGGGAGTCTGGCTTTTACAGCCGTTACTTCATCGTGCCGAAGAAGGATGGGGGCTTACGCCCGATATTAGATCTGCGGCTATTGAATCGCTCGGTGGCCAAGCTCAAATTGAAGATGCTTACACTCAGACAGATTGTATCGCAGATCAAGTCGGAGGATTGGTTTGTCACCATAGACCTCAAAGATGCGTATTTTCATGTCTCCATCCTTCCACATCACAGGAAGTTCCTGAGGTTTGCCTTCGGGGGAGAGGCATACCAATATCGGGTACTTCCCTTCGGTCTAGCACTGTCACCCTGCACGTTCACCAAGTGTGTGGATGCAGCTCTGGCGCCGCTGCGTCTGCAGGGCATCCGCATTCTGAACTATATCGACGACTGGCTGATTCTAGCGAATACAGAGCAGATGGCGGTTCAGCATCGAGATGCTGTTCTCGCCCATATGTCGAAGCTGGGGTTGAGGCTGAACGCCAAGAAGAGTGTGCTTTCTCCGGCTCAGAGAACCACTTTTCTAGGTGTGAACTGGGATTCGGTAATTATGCGGGCGCAATTATCGCCAACACGCATAGCATCGATCCTGGCAGCCGTCAAAGAACAGAAGCTAGGCTGGGCCGTCACTGTGAAACAGTTCCAGAAACTGTTAGGTCTCATGGCAGCAGCGTCCAACGTGATACCTTTTGGCCTACTGTACATGAGGCCACTGCAGTGGTGGCTCAAAACAAAAGGGTTCTCCCCGAGGGGAAATCCGCTCCGCACGATCAAAGTCACGCGGCGATGCCTACATGCTCTGGTCATGTGGAAAAACCCGGGGTTGTTATCTCAGGGTCCCGTGTTGGGGGCTCATGTTCGTCGCGTAATGCTAATGACAGATGCCTCTCTCACGGGCTGGGGGGCGACCATGAGTGGTCGCTCATCCCAGGGTCTATGGCAGGAACATCAGCGGCACTGGCACATAAATCGGCTAGAGATGCTCGCAGTGTTTCTTGCATTGAAACAGTTCCTGCCCGACCTCAGGGGCCACCACGTGCTAGTCAGGACAGACAACACGTCGGTGGTCGCCTATATAAATCACCAGGGGGGTCTGAGGTCTCGTCCGTTGGACAAATTGGCACATCGGATCCTCCTGTGGGCCCAAGGGAAATTGCTGTCAATCAGGGCAGTGTATATCCCGGGGGCCCTGAATCAGGAAGCAGACAGCCTGTCGAGACAGGGGCCGAGGCCCGGGGAATGGAGACTCCACCCAGAGGTGGTGGAGCTCCTGTGGAAGGTTTATGGGAAAGCGGAAATAGACCTATTTGCTTCGGCGGAGAATTCCCACTGCCCGCAGTGGTTTTCTCTGACAAGTATTGTCTTGCTTCCAGGAGTTCTGGAGAGGGTACGCCGGGACGGGGCCCAGGTACTTCTAGTGGCTCCGTACTGGCCGACCCGAGTATGGTTTTCGGACCTGATATCTCTCCTGGAAGGCTCTCCGATGGAGATTCCGACCAGGAGGGATCTACTCTCTCAGGCGGGCGGGAGATTCCTGCACCCACGCCCGAAGATGTGAAAACTGTGGGCCTGGCCTCTGAGGGGGCTAGGCTCATAGAGGAAGGTCTCTCGGCCGAGGTCGTAGAGACCATCCTGCACTCCAGAGCTCCGTCCACAAGGAAGCTGTACGCTTTGAAATGGAGACTTTTCTCAGCATGGTGCAGAGAACGCCAGTGGGACCCAGTTAACTGCCCGGTTGGTACAGTGCTGGAGTTTCTACAGGCAAGGTTCTCGGCAGGGTTGACCCCCTCCACAATAAAGGTGTACGTGGCGGCCTTGGGTGCCTTCCACGTCCCTTTCGGTGGAGTGTCTTTGGGAAGACACCCTCTAATTACACGCTTCCTTTGTGGCACTTTAAGGTTGAGGCCGGCTATGCACTCGAGGGTCCCAGCATGGGACTTGGCCATTGTTCTGAGGGGCTTGTCCGGACCACCGTTCAAACCTCTGGAGGAGGTTTCGGACAAATTCCTCACCCTAAAAACCATCTTTCTGTTGGCCATATCGTCTCTTAAAAGAATAGGAGATATTCAGTCCCTGTCGGTAGGGCCCTCATGTTTAGAGTTTGCGCCGGGGATGGTGAAAGCATTTCTGCATCCCAGGCCGGGTTATGTCCCCAAGGTTCCTACGAGCCCACGGGGCCCCATCACTCTACAAGCCTTCTGTCCTCCTCCGTTTAAGACGTCAGACCAGGAAAGGTTAAATCTGCTGTGTCCTGTGAGGGCACTGGATACATACGTCCACAGAGCTGCCCTGTGGAGAAAATCTGACCAATTATTTGTCTGTTTCGGACCCCCTAAGAAGGGGGCTCCAGTATCCAAGCAGAGGATGAGCAAGTGGGTGGTCGAGGCCATCTCACTTGCTTATGAAGCGGCCGGGCAGCCGTCTCCACTGGCTGTCCGGGCGCATTCAACCAGGGGTATGGCTGCTTCAAAAGCACTCTTGTCGGGGGCTTCCCTCCACGATATTTGCAACGCGGCCGGATGGTCGTCTCCATTAACCTTCGTCAGGTTCTATGAACTAGACCTGGCATCTACTGTTGGGGCGCAGGTACTCTCGTAACCGTGTGCGCTTCGGCTTCACACATACGAGACACTTGGTCCTATGGCGATGTGGGTACAAGCGTTCTCACAGCGTTTCGACGCAGCTCGAGTTCCCCGAAAGGGAACGTCTCAGGTTACGTATGTAACCCTAGTTCCCTGAGGGAACGAGACGCTGCGTCGCTCTGCCATACTCCCGGCGTGTCCGTGATCACTTACTTCAGGCTTTATCAGAAGTTAGTTCCTGTTTGTTTTCACGGACGCTTTATAGCTTCCGGTCGATGACGTCATCACGCCGACGATCGATCTTTTTTCCGATGGAATGGTTCTACAGGCGCTTCGCGACGCATTAACGCAGAGGCGTTCTCACAGCGTTTCGACGCAGCGTCTCGTTCCCTCAGGGAACTAGGGTTACATACGTAACCTGAGACGTTTTATTGTTGCTTGGCTAATTATATCATGGTGTGCTGTGCATAACACTAGAACGACGTCTAGGATAGTTTTCCTCGCGTCAATGATGAAAAAGTATTGTTTACCTTATAACATAAATCTGTGTTCTATGATGGATAACATGAGATTAATATTTTAATTGCATTATAATTTGTTTGCCTTACGCTAGTGGTGTTGTACAATATACAGAATAACGATAGCACTGATAAAAGTTACTTTACTAAGATTAGCTTGCATTCGTCTGGGAACCTGATAGCTGATGTTAGCAATGAAATGGTAAGAAATAACGAAAATGTTAAACTATTATTCATTTTACATAGATTCATTTGATCATAGATCATTTGGTAAATTAAATAACTGCAAATTATAATAGTTTTCAAAAATAACCTCATCACTTGAGTTGAAGCAACACTCACCGAAGAGGTCGAACTGGAAGCCATGACTAAATTGGCCACCGTAGGAGTTGAAACGAAATCGGAATTGAGAGGAGCAGAAACTATTATTCACTGGATGGTCATATACCTTTTCACCACTAGATGGGGGAAAATATCACACAGTGTAGCTTTAATTACAGTAAAAATGATTTTTTTATTTTTATTTTTTTATTTATTTTCATAAACACTTTTGTTATAATAGAAGTGGTCTAAGAAAATATACATCTGTTAGAGTCTCAGGACAACATTTTTTTCAAATCATTGCATTCGGTCTGATAGATGACCTGACCTCATGTCTCAAAGCACATAACATTACAATAATAATGAACATAAACAACTTAAAGAGCACTGACCTGTACCGCCTGACTGCTGCAGTTTTATTTCAGAGTTGATTGTGTTGACATTGAAACGCATAACGGGTTTCCATCTCCAAATTACAGTAGTTATGGTTTGAACGCAGCATAAGCTTATTGATTTGCTTGAGGAGGAACTGTAAAACATGCTGAAGACGTGTGATGTATCATTCCATATTGGCATAATATAATCCAAATAATTATCCCTAAGAGTTTTTTCCTTAATAAAAAATAATGTATTTTCACCAAATATTCTTTGTTGGAATTGGCTATAATTGATAAAATGTCAACCCTGTTGTCTGTGTTCAGTTTGCTCTATTTATGTTCCCTTTCGAAAGGGAACTCGCGCTGCGTCAGCTTGACGCTACGGGGGAATGCCTCCAGCGTGACAGGTGTCTGAACTCATGGGAATCACAGCAATCCTACCGGCAACAGCCTATGATGTCATCAAGGTGTGACCAGGAAGTATATAAGGGCGCCTTGCAAACATGACACCAGCTTCTTCGTCTTCAGGGACTGTTTTGTCTGAATGCTTCAAATCAAAGGTAATCCAAATTCATTTGTTTTCTGCCTGGGATTAAGAGCATGCACAATCAAGCTTTTATGGAGTTGTTTGTTCGATTGTGTGTAATGAAAGCGGATTTTGAATCCGAGATCGCTCCGTTCTCATCTGGCACTCTTCCTGAGCAATCGTCAAAAAAGCAAAAAAGAACGTTTTTGCATCTGAGAATAGTGACGTGGTCCCCGCTCACGTCGAAGTCTGAGCGCGGATGCGCGTCACGGTTCCTCCAATGTGGTAGCGACTGACGAGATGAATTACAAATGCTCTTAGGAATGGCTGGTGAGAAGGGAAATTAATTTCTCGGACATCCTGACCGTGTATGCTGAGCCGATGGCTGTTATGAGCCCGCTGCATGCACATTTAAAGGAGAGATCACTCGTTTAGACTGAATGATTGATTTCTCCCCGGCCATAATACCATTGGCTCAGTTGAGCTTTACATTCCTTCCTGATGTCCTTACTAAGATTGTGAGGGTATGAAATAACCCATATTCAGTGTATTCACGGACATCAGTGGGTGGTAAATGCTGATGTTTGGAGGATGGGTGGATATGGGTATGTGTTCTCGCCAAAGATTGTTGTCAAGAAAGATCCGGGAAGGCGGGGACACTGAGCGCTCCAACCCTGCCATCTGAGCTTTTTTCAACTATGTTTTATTTAGATGGAGGGGCATACATGGCAGCGGGTCAGCCTGGTGCTACTTTTACGCCATGTCAGTGTTGCAAGTGTACTAGGAGGACCTGCTGAGGGATCTCATTTAGGGAAAATACCCTGACTGTCACGGTTCATCAATCCGTCGTCTCACTCACTGTGTGTTGTGTGGTGGTGTTGGGGGCGTGGTTTCTGATTATTGCCTGAGCACTATCACCTGCTGCACTCATCACCGCTGCCTTTATATACGTGGCACTGACTGCACACATTGTCAGATCGTTTCAGGCTCTGTGGTCCCTGGTGTGTGCTGTTCTCTCCCGGGAGATCGTCTCTGTTCCGGATTCCAGGATTCCCGCGGCACTTCTGCCCACTGCTTCCCCTGCGTCACGAGCCCCTGACCAGCTCACCGCCTTCACCGTTTTCTGGACTTGCCTGACTGTCCTGTATCCTGCCTGCCCGTTCTGAGTCTCAGTGGTCTTCGGACTTTATGTACTTCGTGCAGTTCTGTCAATAAATGAGTTATCGCATTTTGACTTTCAGTCTCTTTCTAGACCGTGACACTGACGCGCTGCGCAGACATGCGCCATATCAGCGATAGCAGGGCCTGAGGGCCAGTGTTGAAAACGCGCGGGTAGTGGGGTACCAAGGACCCGCACACCGCTGAGATCTGGGTCCCAGGCAGGCAGGAGGCATCACGGTCTACGGACCAGTGACAGGTCCTGAGGGCCAACATCGCCTCTAGTGCTCCCCGCGGTTATGGGTGGGGCGCAAAGAGGCGGACTCCCAGAGAAGAGGAATAGTATAACAACGCGGCGGTTGGCATGGATGAAATATCCCTCCCTTGTGGGTGAGTCAAGAATTACATCTAATTTACTTCCCTTCTTCATTGTCTCCCCAGGCGCTTCTTACATCCGCCCCCTCACGCGGTTGCGCTCCTAAGCATGCATACTGTGAGTAAAGCTTATGCGTGGATATCGCAGGAGGCAAGCTGGTAAGTCCCCCTTGTGAGGGAAACATTTATTCTTGATGTTGTGTGAGACTTCATGCTTCCCGTTTGGGGATCACAGGATCGTGGAGGACACCATAGGGCCCTGTAGTTCCCCTGTCCGGTGGCTAGAACGATTTTATGAGATGCCATTATGTGGTCTGTTTAGAGCTAGCTTTGCTAGGAGAGAAAAGCCACCATGGTATGTACAGCTGTGTGAACAGTTTTTGCCTCCTCTCTGTGTGATGAAGCAGTAGTTGAGGCAACCGCTCATTCTTGCGGAAATGTGGCATTGTTTTAGGCGAGTTTGTTCTCCTGGTTAAACAAGAAGCTCTTAGACACCCCAGGGTAAAGCGGTTAGCATTGCTCCTCATGGAATTTCATAGATGGGAGGGTAAGTTCAGGCTGACGCACGAACTACAGATTTATGTCCAGCCTCGTGGGGCTCGGACGGAGTATTCTTGAGGTTTTTTCCCTTCCCCGAGCCTCGCATAATACTCATATGCAGGCTGGCCCTCTCCGCCCTCCCCTGGCCCTCTCAGCCCTCAGCGCATCTGTTGGCCTAGGCTGTTTTTTCGGAATGGGGGGCATTTCTTTCCAAAGAGGGAAAGTAATTATCGCCCGGGGCCGTCTTCTTGAATATTGCAAGGCTTTTTCTATTTTTTTATCCCTAGTCAGCCTCCTCTTATATTGGAGTCATCCGGCCAAGACCCGCCCCCTTCTCTGCGTTCTGGGGTTTTTAGTAATTCAGGTTGGTGTGAAGCAGTATGAACAGCGACTTAGCCAGTGGTCGTGGGGCGGGGTTTGGCATCCCATGCTTTCACGGGGGCAGGCTAGTTTTGCTGAAACCCTGCTTCCAGAGCTTGTTGTGGCCGCCACCCTCTGGCGGCCCTTGCCCCACCCTGGAGGATGTTGTGGCCAGTGGGTAGCATACTTGTGAATATTTTTTGCCCTCTGCTCTGTGTCTTCTGCTCCACCTTTTAGGGCTCGGGTTGAGCTACACTTGCAACCTGCATGCTTCGTGATGGTTTGGTTGGATGCTCCCCTTGAAGCTGAACCATTGCCATGGCTGACGCCCTAGCATGAACGGCAGGCCGCTGCATGAAGGAAGAGCAGCCGCGTCGATGCAGGTGACGTAAGTTGTACTCCCCTCGCTTACGTACTTTCTGCTGAGTACACTGCTATTGGCAATGTGTTTAGCTCTATGTTTGTCTATGCCGGATGGGACTGCGTCATCACATGGAGGACCCTGTGACCCTCTGGGATGAAGCCAGCCCCGGGAGGGGCATGTGTTGCCAGCTGGCTGTTAGCAGCCAGCTTGGGCAGTCCTGGCAGTGGACTCTGACTCCTTGGCAGGCCTCCTTGCAGGTGAGTTGCGACATCGGGACCCATGTGTGCCTGGGAGGAATATCCCAGCGACCATATTGCACAGGTGGCAACCTATCACAATACCACACTAGAATTCACTGAGCATCTGAGAGTGACCCATTCTTTCTCAAATGTTTGTAGAAGCGTCTGCATATCTAGATACTTCATTTTATACACTGTGGCCATGGAAGTGATTGGAACACCTGAATTCAATTATTTGGAGGGTTGTACCAATACTTTTGGCAATATAGTGTATATATACATAGAAATACATTTAGACCACTTAACTTAGTGATTACTATCAGGATGTGAAGAGACTTTCAACCAGCATAAATAAATAAATAAATAAATAAATAAATAAATAAATAAATAAATAAATAAATAAATAAATAAATAAATAAATAAATAAATAAATAAATAAATAAATAAATTCTAGAACAAATCACCTACCCTGCCTAAATGAATCTCTGGAACCCAGATGTTTAAAGCAAAAAGTAGTACACTGTGTCTCCACTGTTTTAAAATCCTGGCATTTGCACATATTAGTTTTTATGTGTTTACCTGTTAAAATATTCCCAGAGAGACATGCTTTATCTGGCCCAGTTTGGTCCACCTACCCCACGGCATGTCCTCCCCTCTCTCGCTTTTAGGTTTGTCCCAGAAAAATCTAGCTGACTATGTGTGTGGGTTGTGAAGATGAATTGTCTGCAGCATGCTCTTTAAATCATAGGCGTGCACAAGCCTCTCGTTTAATCATATTTCACACTGACCCCACTTATCTCTGTCTCTTGTTGTTTAAGGATGTCAGAGGCCATCTAACCACACTCAGCCTGATGGGTCGAGGTCTCAGCCAGAGGGGTCGAGGTCTAAGCCAGGGTTCCCTTAAACATTTCATAAACATTTCAGCAAAATAATTATAATGCTCCTGTGGCTGTATAGAGGTCCAATCTCTGGGCTGCTGTTCCACTCCTAGCCTACAGGGGGTGCCCTCCTTAAGCTTCCATGTCATGCTCCCTCCAGGTCTCCAGATGGCACTTTAACCCCATGCTCAGTGTTCTCCACTCATGCAGATGGCACTAGTGTATTTAATTGTACTCGGAGCACTCCTCAGCCCTGATTCCCCTCACCTGTGTCTTGCCTGTTATGCAATTGTGTTCAGTCTTGAGCCTATGTTCTCCAGTCTCCAGATCGCAAGATACGTTTTGATCCTTATTGTACCTTTTTTGACCCTTGTGTCTATTTTTGTTTCTCTGTTTTATGGAAGCTCTTCTTTCCTAGTTCCTTTGTACTTTGTGCATTGGTTTCTCAAGTAAAGACTATTTTTATTTATTGGAAGACTCAAGTCTCTTTACTCGTTACTCCTCTGCTCTTGGGTTCCTTTGCCGGGAGTTAGCTCAGTGGAGAACACGCCACACTTAGAACACCAGAGACCCGGGTTAAAGTCCAGCCAAGAATGGCGTCCTTACAGGCTGTCAAGAATCCAATCAGTTTTTAAATCTGTTGATTTCGGATTTTAGATCGTTAGGCTTTACAGTGAAAACAAATATTAAACGTTTGTATTTGTCTCGTTTTACAGTAAACTATCCTTAAATCATAAATCGTGTGTGTGTGTTTGTGGTTCAGGTATACACTACATTATGAGGACAGAATTTCAGCACATATATGGCAATATCCTAAATCCCTGTCCTTGTGGGGACGTTTTTGGGTTTATAAATGACTTATACATCATAATAAAATAGTTGTATTTTATTTTTATTTATTTTTTTAAATGTAAAAATGCAGACAGTTTTTTTGTAGGTAGGTTTAAGGGACAGTTTGTACAGTATAAAAATCATGTCTCTGGAAAGTTCCCATAAAACATGAAAACACAATGTGTGTGTGTATGGTAACACTTTATTTTAAGGTTCATTTAGTAACTAATAACTAGTTGCTTATTAACATGCATATTACTAGGATATTGACTGTTTATTAGAACTTATAACGCACATATTAATGCCTTATTCTGCATGACCTTATTCTACATCTCTTTCCTACCCATTACATAAACTTAAATGCTATAAAAAAACTACCTTACTAACAATTAATAAGCAGTAAATTAAGAGTTTATTGAGGCAAAAGTCATAGTTAATAGTGAATGTGATCCCCACACTAAAGTGTTACAGATAGATAGATAGATAGATAGATAGATAGATAGATAGATAGATAGATTGATAGATAGATAGATAGATAGATAGATAGAATCTCACCTAAAGGATTATTAGGAACACCTGTTCAATTTTTCATTAATGCAATGATCTAATCCAGTGATTCTGAACTGGTGGGTCGCAGACCTGTTTTGGGTGGGTCTCGGTAAGCTGGTCAAAAATAAATAAATAAATAAATAAATAAATAAATAAATAAATAAATAAATAAATAAATAAATATTGTGCTTCTCATGATTGATTGTTTTTTTATTTTAAAAGGGGTTTATTTTGACAGGCATCCGTCAGAGATGTGCGGTAGTTTACTATGGTAGCCATGGTATCCATCCTGCGTTGTTTTGGCATTCAGATTCGAGATGGCGAAGCGCAAATATGACCCAAACTATTTAAAAAATGGATTTTCATACATTGAGGATAAAAATGGACAGAAACCCCAGTGTGTGCTTTGTAGTGAAGTGCTTGCCAATGAGAGCATGAAACCGTCCAAACTGAAGCGTCATTTAGAAACAAAACATCCCGCATCGAAAGACAAGCCAGTTTTTCAAAGACGTCTCCAGGAGCTGAGGGCATCACAAAAGTGTCTGACAGCGTCTTGCTCCAAACAAGTACAAGCTCTTCGGGCATCTTACCTAGTAGCTCACCGCATTGCAAAGGCCAAGAAACCCCACACAGTAGCTGAAGAGCTCATTTTACCTGCTGCAATGGATATGGTAAGAGAGGTGCTGGATCAGTCAGCGGCAGATAAACTCATAACCATACCACTTTCCATTGATACCATAGGATTGAAGACATGTCTAGTAACATAAAAGAACAGACCACAGCCTGCATCCAGGCAAGCCCTTACTACGCCTTACAGATGGACGAATCGACAGATATCGCTAACCATGCGATTTTATTGGTTTATGTGAGGCATGTGTGGGACGGTGATTTGCAAGAACAATTTCTCTGCAGCAGAGACCTCCCTACCACTACAAAAGCAGAGGACATTTTTAACACCCTGGACTTGTATTTGAGCTCACTGGGCCTCAGTTGGGAATACTGTGTGGGAATCACCACTGATGGAGCTGCCTCTATGACCGGGAAACACCGGTGTGGTGAAGCAAATTCTGGAGAGGGCACCTAACGCGACATGGAACCACTGCTTTCTGCACAGAGAAGCGGTGGCGGCTAAGAAATTGGTACCTTTACTTGATGAAGCTTTAACAAATGTCATCAAAGTGGTGAACCACATAAAACAGGTTCGTACGAGTTGCATATCTTGCTGATATTTTTGAGCACCTCACACATTAAATGTATCGATGCAAGGGAGAGGACACAATATATTTGAACAGTCAGACAAAATTGCTGCGTTCAAGAAAAAGATCTCACTGTGGCTAAATCATTTTTATCCAAAGACAGACTGGACATGTTTCCCAACTCTTGCTATGAAGCACAGCAGCTGGACAGTGCGGCCAAAAATAACTTGAAACAAACTTTAAGGGCGCATCTCACTAAACTTCAAGCTCGGTTTGACGACTACTTCCCAGAGAAACAAATAACCATGGACTGGATACGCGACCCCTTCAGTATCAATGTGGAAAACATCACGTTGCCAAGCAACGAAGAGCATCAGCTGGTGGACCTATCATGTGACCTGACGCTGAAAAAGAGATTTGGTGAGGTAAGCCTTTCACACTTCTGGTGCAGCGATGTGATGACTGAGTATCCATCCCTCGCCACTTTAGCAGTCAAAACGATCTTACCATTCAGCACAACCTATTTGTGTGAAAGTGGCTTCTCTACCTTGGTCCAGCTCAAGTCAAAGCAGAGAAACAGGTTGGACACTGAACATGATCTGAGAGTAGCTCTGTCTACTGTCACCCCAGACTTTGAAACTCTTATCAAGAGTAAAGCACATCTCCAATTGTCTCATTAACTTCCACAAATGACCTGGTTAGGTGAAAACTTTATTTTGATAAATATGTTACATCTGTCACATGTAGGATTCACATCACTTTTGATCTTAGCCAATCTGTCCTATGACCAATGTACAATTTTAAACTGAACAACCGTATGCCTAAGACTAATAGAAGATGAAAATATTCTCCGGATTATTTCCTGCCAAACATCATCTGATATTTGATCCTCCATTTCTTTTTCCCATTTTTGTTTTAAAGGGGGGGTGAAACACTCAGTTTCAGTCAATCTCATGTCAATCTTGAGTACCTATAGAGTAGTATTGCATCCTTCATATCTCTGAAAAGTCTTTAGTTTTATTATATTTGTAAAAGAAATATGGGCTGTACCGAGTCTTTCCGGAAAAAAACGAGCGGCTGGAGGCGTATCGTGTGGGCGGAGCTAAAGAATGACGAATGCGCAAAGCGGTGACGTCCTCAAGCATGGAGAAACCCTTGCTATCGATCTCAGCTAATAGATGTATGATCCAGAATCTAATTCGGAGGCTGAAATAGAAACAGCAACAGCAGGACGTCCGTCTCTGTGGTATGTACTGTATTAATGGCCTGTCAACATTTGTCTTCACTCTCAGTTTATGAGGACATGATTCGGTTTATGGACTATTGTATGCGACCAAACCTTAGTAGCAAGCAAAACGGTTTTGCACATCAGACTAGTGTAACGTTATAACATTATATAGAACAGCAATGAAGTCCGTTAGCCCATTTGAATGACGAAGCACGCGATCGTGTCGTTTACTGATGTTTACATACGCGACTATAAGCAACAGCACAGACATTTGAAGGAGTTTTACTCACCGGCTGCTTCCAAAGCAGGACCGAACCTTCATCGCTGGGACGGCTCCGTCAAAAACACACTTCTTGGAGTGTGGAGATCCACTTTGTGATGCGACTGAACTTTGCTTTGCTTTCACTTTGCGCGCACACCCTACCGGGAGAAGAGCCCGTACGGCCCATACAAGGACCTTCCGTTCTATTAACGTCAAGTAGACCCATACTCGAAAAAAACTCTCTGAAACTTGTGAGAAACCGGAAGGAGTATTTTTAACACAGAAATACTCCATCAAACGTCCAACATTAGTTTTGAAACTTTGTCCATGTTTAGGATGGGAATCCAAGTCTTTAACAGTGTAAAAAGCTCAGTATGCATGAAACAGCATTTCACCCCCCCCCCCCCTTTAAAGATTCTAAAGCAGTTAGATTGTGTAAATTAAGTAGGCTATAGACTTTCCTTATGGATTGTTTTACACCACACCTGCACTCAAGCATAGAATCAATGAGAGATTGACGGGGACAGCAGGGGAAACAGTTGGAATTCGATGACACAAAGCTTCTAAGCTGTAGATACCTATAAAAGTGTGTGTTAGGAATATAGAATTTCTGGACTAACTGTTCAAAGGAGGCAAATGTGTCATCCAAATACAGATCATGCAATGACCTAATGCCATTTTTTGACCATATATAAAATGCTGTATCTGTTATAGAGTAAATAAGTGGTTATGTGCTACAGGTGAGGTAACTGGAAGATTGTTAAGTGCAAAATGACGTCTGAACCGATACCAAATTTTGATGGAATGCAGCGAAACTGGGGAGAGTGTAAAGTTTGATAAAGAATGTGCCAGTAGTGGCTTAGAGCATAATATTGACAATGGGTTGTGTTGAATGAATGATTTATCTGTCTTTGCCCATCTGGCTCTCTCATCTTCCCCCAACCAGTATAGAATCACTCTGATATTCGCCAACCAGTAGTAGTATAGGAAATTCGGAAGAGCAAGACCCCCCTAAGCTTTGTAATATTTTGTCCATTACTCTAGGTCATTTTTTATTCCAAATAAAGAGTATAATTTGATTTAATTTTTGTTTAAATTACAAAAAAAAAAAAAGGATTTTGTGAGAAAAATTGGCAAATATTGGCAAATATATAGAAACTTCGGCAACACGTCATTTTAATGATATTAATCCTTCCACCTAGAGAGAGATACAAGTCCCTTATTGTGAGAGTCCCATCTCACAAAATCCTGTTTCAAACTAATTAAAAGAGGTAGTTAGTTGGCGTTATAAAGCTCCTTAAAGTTCCGTGATCCCTTGATATTTCAACTTTACTGTAGTAATCTTAAAGGGGATTGAGGAGGGGGGCACATCTGGAAAAACAGAGCCAATTGGCATAAGTTCACTCTTTTGGTAGTTGACCTCATAACCAGACAGCTGACCAAATTCATCAAGTGAGTTTAATAAATTTGGAAAACTCAAGGATGGGTCGGAGATATATAATAATAATAATAATAATAATAATAATAATAATAATAATAATAATAATAATAATAGATTTTATTTATAATGCACTTTTCATTCCGAAGAATCTCAAAGTGCAACAAGGGGGGGGGGGGGGGGGGGGGGGATAACAACAAAAAATGAATAACAAGTAAAAATATAGAATACTACAAACAATCAACCAACACAGAAAACAGAACAGAAACAGAGCTGATGGTGGACAGAAACAGAGCTGATGGTGAACAGAAACAGAGCTAATGGTGAACAGAAGCAGAGCTGATGGTGGAAGTCTCTGTTAGCTCCGCAGCACACTGTGGTCCACTCCATGTTTCAGATTTCTCCCAGCGGCAGTGTCCTGATGACATCGCCGAGGCACGACAGCTGAAGACCAGATGATGGGTCTTCTTCATGATGATTCAAACGATGGGGATCGCTGCAGCACCATGCAGGAGGCAGAACATTCCTCCGGGCACTTCTGTGGACACACCGGGGCCGGCGCAGATGTCGCTCCACGGTCGCAATGCAGGGCGGAACAGCGGCGCAGCCGGCGCAGCCGAGAAGCAGAACATCCCAACATCATGCCGGACGCCGACGACGAGAGCCCGGATGACGCTAGCCGGTGCAAACTTCAGCCACCATGCAGCTTAAGCCCAAGGGAGACCACCAGTGAGCACCCGCGGCGAAAAACATCAAATGTCCTCCAAACCAGAAACCAACCGCAGCAATTCAAACATAAACATTAGAGAAGCGGTTGAAAACGGCGAAACGACGAACAACGACTTCTCAGTGGCTGCCAGCAATCAGCAACAGTCCCAATTGTAGCTCTGACTGTTAGACTAGTCACAAACATAAGGAAATAAAATAAAATGTAAATCTAATAGTACATATAGCAACATGTCGTCTGCATATAAGGATACTTTGTTCTCTAGATTGCCCCTCCACACCCCTTTGATACTGTAAATAGTCTCAAGGATATTGCTAGGGTTTCGATTGCAAGGGCGAAAAGGAGTGGCGATAGAGGACAGCCCTGCATTGTACCATGCTTTAATTTGAAAAAAAGGCGATATGTTATTATTAGTACGTACCACAGCTAAAGGGGCTGAATATTAATCCAAGAAATAAAATTAGATCCGAAGCCAAACTTCTTGAGAGTAAAGAAGAGGAAGTCCCAACTCACCCGGTTAAACTCCTATTCAGCATCAAGTGATAAAATACCTTCTGGACTATTGGACAGTGAAGTGTTATAAAGGATATTTGCAAGACGTCAGGTATTAAAAAAAGAGTGTCGATTCTTATTAAAGCCCGTTTGGTCAGGTGAAATTATCCCTGGAAGAACATCTTCCATTTGTCAGGACAAGACCTTAGCAAAGATCTTGACGTCAGTATTCAATAGCGAGATTGGGCGATATGAGCCACATTCTTAAGGGGTCCTTCTCCTTTTTAAGAATTAAAGAAATAACTGCTTGACGCATAGTACACGGTAAAGACTGAGATGAAAAAGATTTTTCAAATACAGAAAGCAATAATGAGGAAAGTTGAGTACAGAATTTTTTGAAAAACTCAGTTGGATATCCATCTGGACCTGGGGTTTTTCCAGTCTGCATACCACTGATTGTCGCTTTTATTTCTGAAATCGTAATTGGTGAATCTAAATGTGTTGCTTTTTCTGGGTCAATCAAGGGAGTATCAAGTTTACTAAAAAAAGTTTCTAGGTCAGAGGGTGGGTCCGAGGAGTATAATGACTGATAAAATTTATAAAAACAAGAATTCATTTATGTACTATCTGTGTGTTTCAGGGCTTGATCATCACGTATCTCAGAAATAACATGTCGAACTGATTGCTGTCGCAGCTGATGAGCTAAAAGCTTCCCAGCCTTTTTCCCATGTTCATAAAAATTAAACCACAATTTAGAAATAAGATATTCTGCTTGTTTAGTTGCCAATAAGTTGAATTCAGTTATAATAAGTTTGAATTCCGTTTCAATTCTTCCATATCCATTTCGCTTGCCGTCTTGTCTGTGGGGTTCAGTGTGTGTGGATGGTCAGAACTCTGCGTGGAGGAGGTATTGGGCCTTGAACTGGATGAGTCGTTGTATTTATATTTCCGAAGCTTAGAGGCCATCACTCTTCACAATACTCGCTTGCTTAACTCCCTATGTTTGCAGGAATATGTTGCAAATCATGCTGGGGATAGTTACAAAAGATATGTTGATTTTAATATGAAATTTGATCAAATTTAGGTGGGAGCTCAGTTAAAAAAGACCTATTCCATCGCCTGCTCACTAGTGCCACCGTATATATATATATATATATATATATATATATATATATATATATATATATATATATATATATATTTAAGAAAAAAAATGCAAATATAAAATATTTTCTCAAACCTGACTCCTAAAAAAGTTGGGACACTGTACACATTGTGAATAAAAACGGAATGCAATGATGTGGAAGTTTCAAATTTCAAGATTTTATACAGAATACAACAAAGATGACATATAAAATGTTTAAACTTAGAAAACTTATAAATGTATGGGAATAATACGTTGATTTTAAATTTCATGGCATCAACACACATCTCATAAAAGTTTGGGACAGGCCATGTTTACCACTGTGTGGCATCCCTCTTCTTTTTATAACAGTCGGCAACGTCTGAGGAGACAAGTTGCTCAAGTTTAGGAATAGGAATGTTGTCCCATTCTTGTCTAATACAGGCTTCTAGTTGCTCAACTGTCTTAGGTCTTCTTTGTTGCATCTTCCTCTTTATGATGCGCCAAATGTTTTCTATGGGTGAAAGATCTGGACTGCAGGCTGGCCATTTCAGTAACCGGATCCTTCTTCTACACAGCCATGATGTTGGGATTGATGCAGTATTGGGTCTGGCATTGTCATGTTGGAAAATCCAAGGTCTTTCCAAGGTCAAAGTCTTTCCTGAAAGAGACAACGTCTGGATGGGAACATGGGAACAGTTTTCCACTTTGCCACAAATGCTTGCACTTCTGGATCATGTTTAGATTTGGTTTATTTTTTAACCTATAGTTTTAGCTGGCAACAGTGAATGACACAGCCTATTTTGTTCACCGAGAATGTTTTCTAGAAGTATTCCTGAGCCCATGTTGTGATTCCCATTACAGTAGCATTCCTGTATGTGATTCAGTGCCGTCTAAGGGCCAGAAGATGACAGGCATCCAGTATGGTTTTTCGGCCTTGACCCTTACGCACAGAGATTGTTCCAGATTCTTTGAATCTTTGGATGTTATTATGCACTGTAGATGATAACTTCAAACTCTTTGCAATTTTTCTCTGAGAAACTCCTTTTTGATATTGCTCAACTATTTTTCGCCGCAGCATTGGGGGTATTTGTGATCCTCTGCCCACCTGGGCTTCTGAGACACACGGAGAGGGTCTTTTTATACCCAATCATGTTGCCTAATGACATAAGTTGCAAATTGGTCCTCAAGCTGTTCCTTATATGTACATTTAACTTGTCCAGCCTCTTATTGCTACCTGTCCCAACTTTTTTGGAATGTGTTGCTCTCATGAAGTCCAAAATGAGCCAGTATTGGAATGACATTTCAAAATGTCTCACTTTTAACCTATGATAAATGATCTATATTCTATTGTGAATAAAATATAAGTTTTTGTAAATGATTGCATTCTTTTTAATGCACATTTTGTACAGTGTCCCAACTTTTTAGGAATCGGGTTTGTATACAGTATATACATGCATTATTTTTATTTATTGTTTAAGAACAATACCCATACATATATAATATAAACACAAAATGTTATTCTGGATATGATTAATTGTTTTGACAGCCGTGATTATCAATCAATCAACTTTATTTATATAGCGCTTTTACAATCACGATTGTGTCAAAGCAGCTTCACAGTGTCAAACAGGATAATATTGCGACAAAATTAGATTTGGCTGTACAGTCGTACTGGAGAAAACAGTGATGTTATCAGCTTATTTTAATTTATCATATAGCGACAATGTTAGCAGATCAGTATTATAGTTTATAGAATTAAATAAGACCTAATTCATATATTTTATTTGTATAATAAGTTGAATAACTTTAATCATATTTTTAGTGTCCCCAACTGAGCAAGCCAAGCCAAAGGCGACAGTGGCAAGGAACCAAAACTCCATCAGGGCGTGATGGAGAAAAATAAACCTTCGGAGAAACCAGACTCAGTCGGGGTGCCAGTTCTCCTCTGGCCTATTAACACACCGTGTAAGATTATTATTCTGGGAACCTTACAGGTCGGAAATCATATTAGATCGGATTATTCAAAATTTTCAGGGTATCACGGAAGAGACAGATTTATTTAGGATGGGGCGTCAATTACACAAGAGTATGAATACATGAAAGATCGGAATTATTGCGCCGAAGACGGGTTTTGAGCATGTCGTGCCAGTGAGGCAAATTCAGAGGAGACACCATTTGACACGGCTCAGCAGACACTCCAGGATGCGTTGGTCATGTCCAGGCAGGTCCACCATCCGATCCGGACAGGGCCCAGATCCGGGATAAACCTCGGGATAAACAGAGAGACTAACATTAGCGTAGATGCCACTCTTTTTATGATGTAACGAGTACATCAGGTGTTATGGGAAGTGTTCCCGGTTCCGGCTGACCTAGTTAATGCAGCCTAACAATCAGTCAATTGAATTGAATAATGAAAGTTAAAAATGTTCTATGTGTATGCCATAGTAAAGAGATGTGTTTTTAGTCTAGATTTAAACTGACAGAGTGTGTCTGCTTCCCGAACAATGCTAGGAAGACTATTCCACAATTTAGGAGCTAAATAGGAAAATGATCGACCGCCTGCAGTTGATTTAGATATTCTAGGTATTATCAACTGGCCAGAGTTTAGAGACCGCAATCGACGTGATGGGGTATAATGCGTTAAGAGCTCGCTTAAGTACCGGGGAGCTAAACTATTTAGTGCTTTGTAAGTAATAAGCAAGATTTTAAAATGTATGCGATGTTTAATAGGGAGCCAGTGCAGTGTTGACAGAACTGGACTAATATGATCATACTTCCTGGTTCTAGTAAGAACTCTAGCTGCTGCATTTTGGACTAGCTGGAGTTTGTTTATTAAGCGAGCAGGGCAACCACCCAGTAGAGCATTACAATAATCTAGCCTTGAGCTCATGAACGCATGTACTAACTGTTCAGCATTTTGCATTGAAAGCATGTGCCGTAATTTAGATATATTTTTAAGATGATAGAATGCGGTTTTACAGATGCTAGAAACGTGGCTTTCAAATGAAAGATTGGTATCAAAGAGCACACCCAGGTTCCTCACTGACGACGAGGGCTTGACAGAGCAGTCATCAAGTGTTAGACAGCATTCTCGGTTACTACTTGTGGAGCTTTTCTGTCCAATAATTAAAAATTCAGTTTTATCTGAATTAAGTTGCAGAAAATTACTATTCATCCAATTTTTTATATCAGCTATGCATTCTGTTAATCTTGTGAATTGGTAGGTTTCGTCAGGGCGTGAGGAAATATAGAGCTGAGTATCGTCAGCATAACAATGAAAACTAACGCCATGCTTCTTAATGATATCTCCCAGTGGTAGCATATACAGGGTGAATAGCAGCAGTCCTAACACTGAGCCTTGCGGTACTCCATACTGAATTTGTGATCGGTGTGACATCTCTTCATTTACTGCTACAAACTGATAACGGTCAGATAAGTACGATTTAAACCATGCCAAAGCAGTTCCACTAACGCCAACATAATTTTCGATTCTATTCAGAAGAATATTGTGATCGATAGTATCAAATGCAGCGCTAAGATCGAGTAACACTAATAGAGAGATACAACCACGATCAGATGATAAGAGTAAATCATTTGTAACTCTAATTAGAGCAGTCTCAGTGCTATGATACGGTCTAAATCCTGACTGGAAATCCTCCCATATACCATTTCTTTCTAAAAAAGAACATAATTGTGAAGACACGGCCTTTTCTAGTATTTTTGACAGAAAGGGTAGATTCGAGATTGGCCTGTAATTGACTAATTCATTAGGATCAAGTTGCGTTTTTTTAATAAGTGGTTTAATTATTGCCAACTTAAAAGTTTTCGGTACATATCCTAATGTCAAAGATGAATTAATGATATTAAGCAGAGGATCTATGACCTCTGGAAGTATCTCTTTTAATATCCTAGTCGGTATAGGGTCAAGCATACATGTTGTTGATTTTGATGATTTTACAAGTTTAGCCAGTTCTTCTCCTCCTATAGCAGTGAATGAGTGTAATTTTTCCTCAGTGACACTACAGCGCTCTGTCTGAAGTGATACTGTAATAGACGGCTGCATGGTTATAATTTTATTCCTAATATTATCAATCTTACTAGTAAAGAAGTTCATAAAGTCATTACTGCTGTGTTGTTTACAAACATCAGAAGCTGAAGCTTTATTTTTTGATAATTTAGCCACTGTATCGAATAAATACTTAGGGTTGTGTTTGTTTTCTTCTAAAAGAGATGAGAAATAAGCAGATCTAGCAGTTTTTATGGCCTTTCTGTATGCAATCATGCTCTCTTTCCACAAATTGCGAAAAACCTCTAGTTTTGTTTTCTTCCAGCTGCGCTCCATTTTTCTGGCTGCTGTTTTAAGGGCCCGAGTGTGCTCGTTGTACCACGGCGTTGGATTATTTGCTTTAATCTTCTTTAAGCGCCGGGGAGCAACTATGTCTAAAGTGCTAGTAAGGAGAGAGTCAATAGTTTCGGTTGCAGCATCAAGTTCCTCTTGGCTATCTGTAATGCTGAGGAGATGGAACTGATGAGGAAGATTATGTACAAAGCAATCTTTAGTCGCAGCGGTTATCGTCCTGCCATATTTGAAGCGAGGGGATGGCTTTGCAGCCTTAGGTAAATTAAGTATACATGATATTAGGTAATGATCTGAGATGTCATCGCTCTGCTGCAGAATTTTAACAGTATCAACATTTATTCCATGTGACATTATTAGATCTAAAGTATGATTAAGGCGATGAGTTGGTCCCGATACGTGTTGTCTAACTCCAATAGAGTTTAGAATGTCTCTAAATGCCAATCCCAATGCGTCTTTTTCATTGTCTACGTGGATATTAAAATCCCCAACAATTAGTACTTTATCTACAGCTAATACTAACTCTGATACAAAACCAGCAAATTCTTTGATAAAGTCTGTATTGTGACCTGGTGGCCTGTAGACAGTAGCCAACACAAATGTCAAACGGGATTTATCATTTACACTACACAGTGTTACATAAAGCACCAAAACTTCAAAGGAATTATATTTGAAACTAGACTTCTGAGTAATACTGAAAATATTATTATAAATTACAGCCACACCTCCCCCTTTACCTTTCAGACGTGGCTCATGTTTGTAACAATAATCTCGGGGGGTGCACTCATTTAAAGTAATGTAGTCATCAGGTTTTAGCCAGGTTTCTGTCAAACACAGCACATCTAAGTTATGATCTATAATCATATCATTGACAACAAGCGTTTTTGGCGAAAGGGATCGAATATTCAGCAACCCAAGCTTTATCAATTGTTCATCCGTATTATATCTGTTGTTTATTTGTTGGACATCAATTAAATTTTTACTGTTGAATGGTTTTGAAACTTATCGAGCTGGAAAGCCTAGTTTTAACGTGTCAAGTCAACTTAGAGAAAATCAAGTGTCATGCATCATACATACTACTGAAAATCATACATAATATGAACTTTTGCACACATCCATAGGTCACTGAAGGCATTTCTTGCTTGAAAGAATTAGCAGTTTCAAAAATCAGTTTCAGGTTTTATCTGCAGATCTATGTACAAGACACAATAGCAACCATTACAGGCCTCGTTGATATTGTTTTCAATTCTGTGTGCAGACAGGATACATATTGCATATTGTTGGATAAATACATTTCATACCGTGAAACAATGACTGGGAGATAGGGCTGAAATGTTTTGTGCATCAATACAGGGCTAAGAATATTATGAGGCAAATTGTTACAGGATTTGCTGCACTGACCTGAAACACAAGACAGATTTTCATTGTGAGGACGAATACAAATTCATAATTCTTTAGTATGAAAAACATGGGACACTTATAGGGCTGCTCAATCCACTTGCAGTTCATTTTGGTGATGCTAGCGGTGCAGAAATGACATGATTTGGCTGTAAGACATTATGGATAATAAGCAAGAACAGTAATAATAGTGTTTAACACCATTAAGTTCAAACATGCATTAAGTTTGGAAATTAGAAGAAAAAATAATTAAAGAGGACATGATTTTAGAATTATCCATAATTGAAGAGCTTATTGTACTATAAAAATATCCTTTGCGTTTTAGAACTCAAAACTTCCTTGTTTGTCCAAAAACAGCATTTATTCAGATTTTGTTTCAGTTTGTTTCAAAGACCGCCTCCGCAGAATATGACTACTTCTACACAATTACCTCTGTAACCCTGCCCACTGATTTGCACGTCATGTGATGGCAAGACCGACGCAAACACAGGATTACTCCAGCAACAAATCCAAAGAGAAGCCTCAGAGGATTACAAGGCGTTTTGAAATGCCAAGTTGTGGAAAAACAGATAAACTTCATTTTTAACTGAGTTCTAGTAAGACTACTTACTAGAACATGTGTGTCTTACTAGAACTTCAGATCAGTAAGACACTAGCAATGTTTTCATTCAAAGTCATGAATTTAACCTATGCG
Source organism: Pseudorasbora parva (assembly GCF_024679245.1). Taxonomy (NCBI): domain Eukaryota; kingdom Metazoa; phylum Chordata; class Actinopteri; order Cypriniformes; family Gobionidae; genus Pseudorasbora; species Pseudorasbora parva. The sequence goes on along the minus strand of NC_090185.1, from coordinate 33,939,800 downwards.
CAAAATTGTAATGTTGCATAAAGCATTTGCGAACAAAGCACTGTTTCCAGCCAGTGAGTCATTGTGTATTATATAATCATTTTCATATATAATTAATTACTTGCATCTCAGAGCATCTTATTATTGTATGAATATTTGATCATGCAATATGTCAAAGGATAGAACAGAGCCTCTGCTTAAAAAAAAAACTAAAACAAATTAAATCTAGCTGTTTTTTGTTTGTTTTTTTACATCCAGATCTTATTCAGAATGATGATAAAAACACAGATGAAGTAGATTGAGTCCATCAACACCCCAAAGCTTTACAGTCCTAAATCGACATTTCATTTAGTAACATTAGGCATTTTGATTATACACTTTTCAATGTTTGATGATCATGCTATTTTACATGCTTATGATAACATATGATATTGCTTATTTTTGCTTCTTCTTTACCTGTGTTTTCATCTGGAGTGACATAGCACAGTGGAAAAATCCGACCATTTCATCAGTGGCTGGCAAAGGGTTCATATGCAAATGTATTAATCCCAATCTTTCCTCTACAAGTTATAGGCCTGGATTCACAGACTGTAACGGATTCACAGAGGCAGGATTCAAAAGCAAGTAATTAGTTCATTTGATGGATAGTGTCACAGAAGTCAAAACTCAGAACACTGAAGAAGTCCGGATAAGACAGAGCAGTGAGAGAGGCTCTGTTGGCGACACGGGCAGGCTGTGAGCAGCTGTGACTCGGGAGGTCGGTACAGGTAATCCGGGAAGGGATCCAGCGTTTCACGGAAGGGGGAAACGACAACCAACACGGAGACACAAGGGGAAACATCCAACAACGCTCTGACAAAGACAAGAGAGAAACAGAGAGACTAAATAGGGTGAAGGTGATGAGTTGCAGCTGGTGCAGGTGATCAGCCACAGGTGCGTGATGAGCCAATCCCAGGCTCCGCCCTCACCTACATTCAACACGCACCCAAGAGTGAGACAGGGAATCCATGAACCGTGACAGTACCCCTCCCCCTAGGAGCGTCCCCTGACGCTCCCAGCCGACCTTACCTGTTGATTGTAATCATCAATAAGGGAGTGATCCAGAATGTCCCTAGCAGGAACCCAACTTCTCTCCTCCGGACCGTAACCTTCCCAGTCCACCAAGTACTGGAAACCGCGTCCCCTCCGTCTAGAATCCAGAATGCGATTAACCGAATAAGTTGGTTCCCCATCTACGAGTCGCGGCGGTGGGGGAACCGGGACTGGCGGATTAAGGTGGGAGTGAAAAACAGGTTTGATTTTGGATACATGGAAGGCGGGATGAATCCTCCTGTACGCCGGAGGGAGTTTGAGGCGGACTGTCACCGGACTAATGATCTTGGTGACTGTGAACGGGCCGATAAATTTGGGAGCAAGTTTATTAGATACGGAGCGGAGAGGAATGTTCTTGGTAGAAAGCCACACTTTTTGACCGACGACGTAAACGGGAGGCTTAGACCGGTGGCGATCGGCTTTAGCCTTGGTGCGCGCTCCCACCTGGAGCAGAGTCTCACGGGCTCTGGTCCATGTGCGATGACACCTCTGGATAAAGGCGTGAACAGAGGGGACCGCGACCTCGGAATCCAGACTAGGAAAAATAGGTGGCTGGTAACCTACACTACACTCAAATGGCGAAAGGCCCGTAGATGACACTGGTAACGAGTTATAAGCGTACTCAACCATAGAGAGTTGCTGGCTCCAGGATGAAGGATTCTTGGATACCAAACATCGCAACACTCTCTCCAGATCCTGATTGGCTCTCTCGGTCTGACCGTTGCTTTGGGGGTGATAACCCGAAGACAGACTAACCGTGGCTCCTAGTAATTTACAAAACTCCTGCCAAAATTTGGACACAAATTGGGAACCTCTGTCGGAGACCACGTCCATCGGGAGGCCATGTAACCGAAAGACGTGATCTACTACAGATACCGCTGTCTCCTTGGCTGAGGGTAATTTGGGCAAGGGAATGAAATGTGCTGGCTTCGAGAATCGGTCCACGACGGTCAAAACGACCGTCTTGCCCTGGGAGGGCGGGAGGGCAGTAACAAAATCTAGAGCGATGTGGGACCAGGGTCTCGAAGGAACAGACAGCGGCTGAAGTAACCCCTGGGGAGGTTGGTTAGATGTCTTACCAACCGCACAGACCGAGCAAGCCAAAACAAAACTGCGAACGTCGCGAGCCATAAGTGGCCACCAAAATCGTTGCTTTATTAAACTGCAAGTGCGGTTTACCCCTGGATGACAGGCAATGTTGGAGCAGTGACCCCATTTGAGGACCTCGGATCTTAACCCCTCCGGAACGAACAAACAACTCGGTGGGCCGCCGGGCGGGGGCGTTACCCCTTCTAAGGCCACTTTGACCTTCGATTCGATCTCCCATGTGAGTGTAGAGATAACTATCTTCTCTGGCAAAATACACTCGGGAGTAACCGGGCGTTCGGAAGCATCAAAAATACGAGATAAAGAGTCGGGTTTGATGTTTTTAGACCCGGGGCGGTACGAGAGAACAAAGTCAAAACGTCCGAAAAAAAGTGCCCACCGAGCCTGGAGTTGAGTCTTTTAGCAGATCTAATATATTCAAGGTTCTTATGATCCGTCCATACAATAAAAGGTACCCCCGACCCTTCAAGCCAATGACGCCACTCCTCCAACGCTAACTTGACGGCCAACAACTCTCTGTTACCAATGTCATAATTGCGTTCGGCAGGAGAAAGACGATGGGAGAAAAACGCGCACGGGTGCATCTTGTCATCTGAGGGAGAGCGCTGTGAAAGAACCGCTCCTACCCCCACCTCTGACGCGTCGACCTCTACCACGAACTGACGTGTGGGATCAGGGGCGACTAAGATGGGAGCCGAAACAAAGCGGCTTTTCAGTTTGGCGAATACAGCCTCGGCTGTATCGGACCACCTGAACGTCATTCGGGGAGAGGTCAAGGCAGTCAGAGGTGCGGCTAGTTGGCTGAAATTGCGAATAAAACGCCGATAGAAATTGGCGAACCCCAGAAACCTCTGTAGGGCCTTACGGGAATCTGGACTTGGCCAATCCATCACAGCCTTAACCTTGTCGGGATCCATGCGCATTCCCTCCGATGACACGATGTACCCTAAAAAAGGAACAGACTGTGCATGAAAAGCGCATTTCTCCGCCTTGACAAAAAGCCCATTCTCTAGCAACCTCTGAAGCACTCGTCTGACGTGTCGAACATGTTCCTGGAGAGACGAAGAAAAAATCAAAATGTCATCCAGGTAGACATATATGAATTGGTTGACCATGTCTCTCAACACATCATTGACGAGTGCCTGGAAACCGCTGGGGAGTTGGAAAGGCCGAAAGGCATGACCAAGTATTCAAAATGCCCCCTGGGGGTATTAAATGCGGTTTTCCATTCATCCCCCTCCCTGATGCGAACCAAATGATAAGCGTTACGTAAGTCCAACTTCGTGAAGACGGATGCTCCCTGTAACCTCTCGAAAGCTGAAGACATCAACGGCAAAGGATAGGTATTCTTTACCGTGATGTTATTCAGCCCTCGGTAATCAATGCAAGGTCGCAGAGAACCATCCTTCTTCCCCACGAAGAAGAACCCCGCCCCCGCTGGAGAAGAGGAAGGGCGGATGAATTTGGAGGCTAGAGAATCAGAAATATATTTCTCCATGGCCTCCCTCTCTGGAATAGAAAGAGAGTATAGTTTGCCCTTAGGCGGAGACTTACCTGGGAGTAAATCTATAGCACAGTCATAGGGACGATGCGGAGGGAGAGAAGCAGCTCGGGACTTACTGAACACTTCCTTCAGGTCGAGGTACTCCGGAGGCACGTTAGACAGATTCACCGTCTCACTCTGAAAAACAGAACGAGAAACAGACGAACAAGCAGACACCAAACAAGACTCATAACATCTATCACTCCACGCAGACACAGAGTTTTGTCCCCAGTCAACCCTTGGATTGTGTAACTCCAGCCAAGGGTGACCGAGGACAACGGGAGCCAAAGGGGAGTCCAGGATGAAAAATGAAATGCGTTCTGTGTGGTTGCCGGAAGTGATCAGTGTAAGTGGTTCAGTGGTGAATGAAATGTCAGGGAGAACTTGTCCGTTGAGTGCGTTGACAGAAATGGTGTTCTTGAGTGCAATGGTGGGTATGTTAAGTTTGTGAGCAAGGGCAGAGTCAATGAAGTTACCTTCCGCTCCCGAGTCGAGGAGGGCGAGGCTGGAAAAATCCTGAGCTGCCCACAGCAATCTCACCGGGAGGAGAGTGGAGGATGAGGTCTTTTCCACGGAGATCCCGCCCGACAGTAGCCTTCCTTTTACCGCCGGGCGTGGTCTTTTACCGGGCAGGAGTCTAGCAGGTGTCCGTTCCCGCCGCAGTACAGGCAAAGACCACGGGATCTCCGTCTTGCCTTCTCCTCCCGGGAGAGCCGAGCTCGACCCACCTGCATGGGCTCCGGGTCGAAGGTGTAGCTGACCGCATCCGTTGCGCTGGCCTGAGGGCATTCGACACTCCCATGCTGAGGCTCCATCCTGGACCTCAGCCGACTCAGACGAGCGTCCACCCTCAAAGCAAGGTCAATGAGACTGTCAATCTTCTCCGGAAGGTCGATGGCGAATATCTCCTTCTGGATGCGGTCAGCCAGCCCATGCAGGAACATGTCCCACTGTGCCTCCTCGTTCCACTTGCACTCGGCGGCCAGGGTGCGGAACTCGATGGAATAATCCGAGACCGAGCGGTTACCTTGGCGGAGCTCTGCGAGTTGACGTGCCGCTTCTCTTCCGGTCACCGCTCGGTCAAACACCCTTCTCATCTCTGCCGCCAGCGTCTGGAACGAGGAGCAGCAAGGATGTTGGTTCTCCCACACCGCCGTTCCCCAAAGTGCGGCTCGTCCGGAGAGCAGGGTGAGGACGAATGCCACCTTGGATCTTCCCGTGTTGAAAGTCTGCGGTTGAAGAGCGAAAAACAAGGAACACTTGGTAAGGAAGGCTCTGCAATAATTGCTCTCACCGGCATAACTCTCGGGGGTAGGCAGACGTGGTTCCGGTTGCCGTGATGCAGATGGTGTGTGGGGAATCGGCGGTGGGTCGGGCACAGTGGGACCGACGAGTTGTTGCATCTGTTGGGTCAGCTCGGCCACCCGTGCCACCAAGGTGTGTACTGCCTGTCCTGTGGCAGTTAAGTTCGCCTCCTGCTGGTCCAGTCTCTCGTTGCTGCTGGTCAGTAGGGCGTTGATACTCGCTGAATCCATGGTTGGTCAGAGCGTTCTGTAACGGATTCACAGAGGCAGGATTCAAAAGCAAGTAATTAGTTTATTTGACAGATAGTGTCACAGAAGTCAAAACTCAGAACACTGAAGAAGTCCGGATAAGACAGAGCAGTGAGAGAGGCTCTGTTGGCGACACGGGCAGGCTGTGAGCAGCTGTGACTCGGGAGGTCGGTACAGGTAATCCGGGAAGGGATCCAGCGTTTCACGGAAGGGGGAAACGACAACCAACACGGAGACACAAGGGGAAACATCCAACAACGCTCTGACAAAGACAAGAGAGAAACAGAGAGACTAAATAGGGTGAAGGTGATGAGTTGCAGCTGGTGCAGGTGATCAGCCACAGGTGCGTGATGAGCCAATCCCAGGCTCCGCCCTCACCTACATTCAACACGCACCCAAGAGTGAGACAGGGAATCCATGAACCGTGACACAGACAGGGTTTAGATTAAACCAGGGTTAGGCCTTAGTTCAATCATGCCATTTAAGTAGCTTTAAACATGTCTTAGAAAAAAAATATTACTTGTGTACGTCTTTAGACAGAACAATAGCACTGCCACTGACATAATTATTTGAAGATCTGTCAGTGCCAGCGCAAGTTGCTTTCAGTTAAAACAGCTCAAATGTGCATTTAGTCTGGGATTTTTTTAAGACTTGTCTTTGACACCAGGGAAGTCTCAAACATTTAAACTTAGGTTGATGACTGAAATGTCATATCTATTACTATATTGTGTATTTTATCACAGCTGGACTACGTCTACTAAATGTGTTCAACCTTAGAGCAAGCTCCAAATTGTGCTGAAGCGTTTTGCACATCAAGTCTATTACGCCTTTCTTCTTAACCTGGGATGATTCTCATTGACGTAATCTAAAGCTGCGGTAGAAGCGTGCAACTTGCTGATACTGCCAGCTGAGGATATGTGCGGGGGTTGACGATCTGACATCCCCCACCAATCACCAGCAAGGTTTTTACATGTGTGGGTGGGCTAATTGCACCATGGGATAGATTTAAAGACTTAATGACTATCATGCAATGACCAAAAATACATGTCTACTAGAAATAGTGGCTGAATAGGTGTGGTACACTTTTGTTCTCAAATAAATAGAGACTGGGTGTGCTGGCAGATAACATTGCAAAGGGCTTGAATGCATAGAGAGCTGATAACAGAACCATGTGCTGACCGTTATGAAAGGCCTGAGATGGTGATAAACACAGGCAACATAATCCATCTGTAAAAGGCCTTTTCTATTTCAAGGCACTTTCCATGAACAGGGCACAAAATAGCAACTGAAACCAAAAAGCTTTTTTTTTTTGTTTTTTTTTTTTTCAGCAATGGTCCATCAGTTGAATATTGTTCAAACTAAAGATGATGTTATTTTGGGTATGTAATTTATGCTCCACTTGCCAAAATGAGGGGTTAAACATATAAATGTTGAACCCCTTATTTTGGCATGTGGGGCATAAATTACATACCCAAAATAAAAAGCTTGCTGATCCCAAGTCACTCTGAATAAGAGACACATAGTCAACAAATATTTAGAGAGCCAACTGGAATTAGTTGAGAGTTTACAGTTCAAGCATCAAACATAGAAATAAAACAATATTAATAAATATATTGTTAAATGTATAAAATAAGATTTCTCTGTGTTGTAGAAACATAGAAACACAATTAAGCTGAAGCCTCAAGTCTGCTCATGCTTCATTTCAGGTATGAGGATGTTATCTCTGACACTGCATTTTATTAAACATTTTGTAAGACCATGTCAGAATGAGTTTTTAGAGAAGGCTGATAAGATGCTAATAAAATATTGTATTGCCCTTTAAAAACCAATGTGCAGTTTCTTGTTTAAGGTCTGGTGAGGCGAACTGCCTTATTCATTTTCTATTGTTCTCACTAGACACACTTTTCTTAGGGGCATAAGGAAAGCCTGGACGAAACGCTGATATGATACAAGAGTTTTACTTATACAGCTAAACGTGTCTACATGCGGTACTTAGTGTTATTATAACAAAGTGGAAGCAATTGATAACAACAGCAACTCAACCATGAAATGGTAGTCACTAACTTTCTGCAGAGTCAATAGCTACAGACCTCCAAACTCCATGTGGCCTACAGTCTATCTCAAGAACGCTGTTTAGAGAGCTTCATGGAATGGGTTTCCATGGCTGAGCAGCTGCAAAGTGTCAGATGCAGTGGTGTAAAACAGCAACCGCTGGACTCTAGAGCAGTGGAGACGTGTTCTCTGGAGTGACCAATGACGCTTCTCTGTCTGGCAATCTGATGGAGGAGTCTGGGTTTGATGGTTGCTAGGAGAATGGATTATGGTGTGGGGTTGTTTTTCAGGGATTGGCCCTTTAGTTCCAGTGAAAGGAACGCTTAATGTTTCAGCACACCAAGACATTTTGGACAATTTAATGCTCCCAACTGTTTAGGGATGGCCCCTTCCTGTTCCCTTCCCTTCCTGCAGTCCAACATGACTGCACACCAGTGCACAAAGCAAGGTCCATAAAGACATGGATGAGAGAGTTTGGTGTTGAGGAACTTGACTGGCCTGCACAGATTCTGACCTCAACCCGATATTAACTATTAGGGGTTAACAGCTTATGACCCAGGACCAGTAGTGAAGAAATGAAGACCAAGAGTCAGGGGTGTAATTAATCAAAAGGAAAAATTTCTTAAGAATAGTTTTCAGTTTCAAAAGCAGAAGAAAGCTTCAAGTCTCACAAGGAGATTTGTAGGCCGTGCTCCCTTTCTCACCGTACATACAATTATCCCAACAGTTATACTGTTTTCAAGGTCTATCCACATTATTACTGTGATGTGGATAGGTCTGGTTGGCGCAGAGACAATGCACAGTCATGGTAAATTTCCACACATGTCAGTTAATCTGATGCATGTCTCCATAGATGTGTAACTTGTTGACGCTTTCAACCTGGAATTAGGTCGCAGGCATCAACTTGCCCAGAACAACAAGTCCACTTATGTCTTAGGATGTCCATTTCAACACTGATCTGTAACACAGAATACTGCCCAGATACACAGATACACAGTCTCTCCAAGGTTGGAGCTGATTAGGCTCCAGTTCTAACCAAAACATACCAATAACTGGCTTTATCTCAGAGAGGTACAGACAATACAGGCAATATTCATCTTGACTCTTTAGTGTTTTAGTAAAAGTAAATATAAAAGGAATAATATATAATAAATTAAATTAAAGACAAATCCATATTTCATCTCTGGAAGCCGGGATAAGTGAGCAAACACTGTTACTGCACTCCGGACATGTTAGGGGTGTGTGATGCCTCAACAATCCAAACACGCAACCTTCTTTAGTGACACATCACACATCTCTAGGCCAGACCCTCAGTCACTCCTCAGAGACCAAATGTACACTTTAGAAAACATGAAACTTAAAGCAAAATCATAACTGGAAAGAATCATTATAATAATATTGGAAGATAAATATTGATTATAGGTATATTGAAGCGGCAGTGGATTTCATAATCACCCTTTCAAACACCTTCGGGATGAATTAGAGTGGAGACTGTGAGCCAGGCCTTCTCGTCCAACATCATTCGTGCCTGACCTCACAAATGCACTTCTAGAAGAATGGTCAAAAATTCCCATAAACACACTGTTATGCAAAAAGTGGACAAATTCCATGTTAAACCTTACAGATTAAGAATGGGATGTCATTAAAGTTCATATGCATGTAAAAGGCAGGCATCCCAAAACTTTTGGCAATATAGTGTATGTTTTTGGTATAGTTTTTTATATGTAGCTATTTGTTACAACTGCTTAGCATTTATAATGTAAACATCCATTATTGATATGAAAATCGCACCAATCGCATTAAAGTAACACACAAACCATATACTATGGTAATTATGTGTTCATTAGCTTCTTGTTTCACATGTAGAAATGTTTCTCCGTGTTTGTTTTTCACTGAGCTCAGAATGAGGAAGTGTACAGGACAAAAATGAGGAAGTGTACAGGACAGCGTCATCCAGAAAGGCTGGAGTTTTGGAATCACGTAAAAGAAGATTGACAGCTCCCTGCCGAATGAACGCTCGATGAGTCATAACTGACACAAACTAGAAACAGGAGTGACAGAGCCTTCTCTGAATTCTCTTTTATCTCCAGATTGCACAATTCAGTGGGAAATTAATAGTAATTACATTCTGTGTGACGAAATATTTTGCAAACATGTGAGAATAAATCAATATTTAATCTCAGAGCTAACTGGGAACAAATATTTATAATATTCATAAATGTAATTTTCCATGGTTTTATAATTATGGTTTATGTGGTACTCAAATGGATCCATAAATCAGTTTAAACAAATTATTATGTATGAACTGTCCAAATGAAGCAATTAAACGTATCTAACTTTGCAGCCTATATTTAAATCACTGAATAATTTCACTGTGTATTTCTCTCCCTTTGCATTAGGTGTTATATTGTTGGTCATATTTCCTTATGCCACTCTTGCCCCTTTTGAAGTGTAGAAAAGCTGAAGAAGGGGATTTACTTCTCGTGGAAATCTTATCTCTGCATTATCCCCAGTGGAGTGTGCAAAGGATTTATCCTAGAGAGGTGTGTGTCTATCTACTCTGACTCAAGGGCTCAAGATAAGGCCTCACACCCTCTGGAGTTCCTCATAATGGAACATTTACTGTACAATAGCCTGACGGGGAGAACCAATGTTATACAATGGTGATGATAATAGCAGTGGTGGACACAGAATATCACTATATTATCTGGAAAAAACAAACTATGTCACCTGATGTGAGTCTACACAGTGACATTAACAGAAGACAAACAGGGAAGTTATTCCAGATGGATCTAGGTTCATTCGGTGTTTTTCCACTTATATAATAAACAGACAGTCAGTCAGCTATATTAATACATAACAAGACAGGCAGATATAAGAATAGTCTGCCTGTCTGTCTGTCTGTCTGTCTGTCTGTCTGTCTGTCTGTCTGTCTGTCTGTCTGTCTGTCTGTCTGTCTGTCTGTCTGTCTGTCTGTCTGTCTGTCTATCTATCTATCTATCTATCTATCTATCTATCTATCTATCTATCTATCTATCTATCTGACTACCTACCTATCTGTCTGTCAGTGTGTCAGTCTGTCAGACAGTCTGTCTATCTACTTGCATGTGTGGATTTGCAACTTGCAAAGATACACTGAGTATAACAGTTATACTTAACATTCTCTAAGCATAACAAAAGCAGTCTGTCAGCAAACGTGTGTGTGTGTGTGTGTGTGTGTGTGTGTGTGTGTGTGTGTGTGTGTGTGTGTGTGTGTGTGTGTGTGTGTGTGTGTGTGTGTGTGAGCCTGTTAATGTGGTTTATGAGGACACAAATTTGTATAACTACATGGGTATTACACTGGTATTACTCTATAAATGTGGTTTATGAGGACATATCAAATGTCCCCATAATTCAAATGGCCTTAAAAACATACTAAATGATGTTTTTTTGAGAAAGTAAAAATGCAGAATGTTTCCTGTGATGGGTAGGTTTAGGGGCAGGGGCAGTGTAAGGGGATAGAAAATACGGTTTGTACAGTATAAAAACCATTACGCCTATGGAGAGTCCCTGTAAACCACATAGACCAACATGTGTGTGTGTGTGTGTGTGTGTGTGTGTGTGTGTGTGTGTGTGTGTGTGTGTGTGTGTGTGTGTGTGTGTGTGTGTGTGTGTGTGTGTGTGTGTGTGTGTGTGTGTGCGTGTATGTGTGCTTGCGTGTGTGCATGCGTGCGTGTGTTTTATTTTTTCCCTGTGCTTGGCATGTAAGCCAGCATGAATTGTCTGAAGGCGTCTGATTTAACATTCAGGTCATGGGCAGGGATCACATCAAAGTCTGACCTGAAACAAACATAGAAACCTCTGTCAAAGACACAACCTACAAATGCATACCTCAAACTCCCCTTACACACACAGCAAATGTAAACTGCTCTTGTCACATAACCTCTACACCTAACTAGCTCTCCTCTTGTTGTTTTCATTTTTTTTTTTTTTTGTGATGCTTTGCTAAGAATTCCTATCCTCCATTAGATGCTAGGCTCCATTTTACTTGTTTAAAATCCTTGTCTGTAAAGCACACCCTCATGGAATGCTACAAATAATATCTGATGGGAAGACAAAAATACTCTTCGAAAGAGCAGCTGCATTAAAAAAAAGAAAGAAAAAGCTTTATATACAGGCTCGAAGTCTTGGCTTGATCGTATTATTTCTGTTCTTGACACCTCAGGTGGCAGGAGGAGGAAAATGCGTGTTGAGTCCTGTGGAGCTAATGGAATGGAAAGGTGTTGTGAAGGGAACAGTGCTCGATTGTTTGCTTCCTCATTGAGCAGGGGAGAAGAGACCAGGAGGAATCGATGTCCCGGCTTATTAAAACTGCCCACTTCACTTACCTAGACAACAGCAGACTCAGAGAAGACCACTGTCCTGGAAAAGGCTCGAGATTTTACACGCCACATCACACTGCTAAGAGTCCATCAGAGCCGTCTTGAGCCCAGTGTAAAATTGCATCGGACATGCTGTGAGCTGTTATGTATTTTTTTCTTTTACATTGTTAAAGCTGCTGACATTCGACAGGCATATTTTAGCATTGTAAGCTCTTTTGTGTACTGTATTTAGGGTGGTGTCCTTGGTGCTATCTGGTCATTTTGGTCTTAGTGACATCTGGACATATTGCTGTTTAGGGTGCTGTCCATGGACCGGTCTGGTCATTTTGATTTTGAGGGAGCTGTCCATATTGTTGTCTGGACATTAGAAGGTTTAGGGTGCTGGTCATTTTGATCTTGTGGTGCTGTCCATTGTCCTGACTCCTGTCTAAATATATTTCTCATTGGGGTGTTGTCTATATATATATATATATATATATATATATATATATATATATATATATATATATATATATATATATATATATATATATATATATATATATTCTCCACAGAGAACATGGTTTTGAAGAAAATAATATATAAATCAATAAAAGATTTTCTTTCTAATGAGCTCAAAGGTTTTTAGTCACTATTGCATTACCAAAATACCATGCATTATGTTTGTAAAAATGTTGCCATTCAGCATTGAGCTCTTACTGAAATAAACAGATCGTCAAACTCACAAAGTATTGTTTGGAATAATTTATGGAATTATTCAAATGTAAAATGTTTGAATTATTTTGAAATTATATATTATATTTTATATATTTTAGTATTGGTATTTTTCTGTATTATAAATTGTCAAGTCATCAAATCACAAGTGCATAACAGGCACTTGAAGTACTCAATAGTGCAGAACAAATAGATGCGGTAACTGAACTTAAGTGAAAAAAACTCGTTATCATTTACTTGCCATTGGTTTTCAAAGGGGTTATAATGGGGGTAAAACATTTAATGGCATGATTACATTTAAAGGTGAAATAACCCATGTTCAGGGACACCTGGACGGGAGGGTTGTTAGCAATCAGCCAGATCAAACATTACACAGGCGATTTATAATGGTTTGGGGGGTGGGAATTAGGGTCACCTTGTTGTTCACAATCTAAAAGAGACCTTGCAGAAGTCCAATCTCACTTCTTGTGCACAAAATGAGCAGTTAAAAAAACAGTATAACATAATGGCAAATGGCTGCTCACTTGCAGTGATTTTGAAGGTATACATTTTACTAGCATGTTGCCTGGAATTGAACCTGTGACCTTGAGTTACTCGTGCAACGCTCTACAAGTTGAGCAACATGAGGAAAAACTTCACAAAAAAAAGTTTTGTTACCAGGCACATAATCACAAAACTGCACACTGGTGATTTATTTTTATTTATTTTTTCAGAACATCTCCCGTTGATTGAAAGTTTGTCAGTTTTATCCCCAGTCCAATATCTAGCATTATAGATTCTCAGGATTGAAAGTCATGGGCGGCGAGTTCCCTAAAGACAAGGACTGGAATGACGGCAAAAACTCGAGGCTTCTGAATTGTTGCTCAAGTCACCAGAGCTCAGTGTCATTTAACTCCTGTCACGATCAATCTCAAATCAGTTTCCCAAAACGCACTCGGTCGTGGCAGGCCGTTTGACATCTGACATTTAGTCTGTGATGTGTTTGCCTCTCATTTTTGCAATATATCCTCCACACTCTCCAATTTGTTAGTTAAATATTGCGGTAAACACGACTTGTCAACAAGGGTTATTTTGGAGTGGGTGTGGTTTGACATGCGTAATTTGAGACAACTTGTGTAGTGTTCTGACGCGGTTCTAGGGTCAAAAGTCCTTGTGATATTTGATGTTATTTGAATATAAAATTATTATTGTTATAATTATTATAGGTATTATCATATTATTTTATACAAATATATTTATATATTATAATTAACATCATATTTAGACCATACATTTCTAAAAAATGTAATATATAAAGCATATAAAGCATCAGATTTATTTAATAAATCTAATTGCTATATATAATATTATGACCACTGACAAGTGAAGTGAATAACACTGATTATCTCTTCATCACGGCACCTAGTGGGTGGGATATATCTGCAGCAAGTGAACATTTTGTCCTCAAAGTTGATGTGTTAGAAGCAGGAAAAATGGGTAAACGTAAGGATTTGAGCGAGTTTAACAAGTTCTATATTGTGATGGCTAGATGCCTGGGTCAGAGCATCTTCAGAACTGCAGCTCTAGTGGGGTGTTCCCAGTCTGCAGTGGTCAATATCTCCAAGGAAGGAACAGCGGTGAACCGGTGACAGGGTTTTGGGCAGCCAAGGCTCATTGATGCACATGGGGAGCAAAGGCTGGCCTGTGTGGTCCGATCAAACAGACGAGCTACTGTAGCTCAAATTAGAAGTTAATGCTGGTTCTTATAGAAAGGTGTCACAATACACAATGCATCACAGTTTCTTATGTATGGTGCTGAATAGCTGCAGACCAGTCAGGGTGGCCATGCTGACCCTTGTCCACCAACGAAAAATGAAGCATCAGAACTGAACCACGGAGCAATGGAAGAAGGTGGCCTGGTCTGACGAATCATGTTTTCTTTTACATCACATGGATGGCCGAGTGCATGTGTGTCACTTGCCTGGGGAACACATGGCAACATGATGCACTATGGGAAGAAGGCAAGCCGGTGGAAGCAGTGTGATGCTTTGGGCAATGTTCTGAAACCTTGGGTCCTGCCTTTCATAAGGATTTTAACACGTACCAACAAAGCATTGTTGCAGCCTTTCAGGGAAATGGTATTCCCTGGTGGCTGTGGCCTCTCTTAGCAGGATAATACTGAATAAATGCACAAAAAAAAATATATATATATATATATCCTCCTGGGACCCAGTAATAGACTTTTGTCCACTGTAGTGGACATTATATTTTAGTGAGTTTCTGTGACATCACACACGTCACAGTTTTGAGTCAGGATGTCCTTTATAGAGCACATTCAGGGCTTTGCAAAGATACCAAATGTTTGGAGGTGTCACCACGACAACAACAACTTCTTGGTCTTTAAAAATGGCTGACATTAATGTTTAGCACTCTTATGGAAATATGATCATATTTTGTAAAAAATAAATATAATAATTTAATATAAATAATTTGTAAATATAGTTATATAGTATATATAAGTTTCCAAACTATATTGGAAACTCTTATGCTTGGCCTAATTAGCCACATTTATGGTTTACTAAACATATTCATGATTTATTCCCTGGAAATCCGTGCCACACATTGGCAGGCCTTATGTGCCTCATAAGTAATATTTTGTGAACTCAAATATATCATGTCAACACCTCAATGATTTTTTTTTATGGGGAAACAGATGTAATTTCCCACTGTAATTTGTTCAAACAGTGTTGGCAGAAACGGATATCTTTTCAGACAGCTTCAGACATGCATACTAATCCACTCAGACAGCTATATAAAATTAGCCATTACACAACCCAAACACCGTTTTTAGCATACTGTTTTTATGGAGGAATATTTCAGGTTTTACTTTAACTCTGTCAACAGCAGCTGTGTCCTGTAAAAGCAATCCAAAATGGCATTTACAGTTTGAATGGAAGTCTATGGGGTGAGATAAATATGACTGTTCAAAAGCTAAAATCCAGATCATAAACTTATGTTAAATCAGTGTTTCCTAATCCTGTTTTGGGAACCCTACCATTGCACATTTTGCATATCTCCCTCATTAGTAACATGCAATTCAAACGTGCAGTTTCTAATTCTTCTGATTTAGCTTTTATTTTTATATTTCCAGTTTTCAGTTTAATTTTAGGTTTAGTAAATGTATTATGTGTTTTTGGCAGTTTTATTGTCAGACAGTGTTTTTACGTCGTCATCAATTAGGAACCTGGGTGTTCTCTTTGATACCAGTCTTTCATTTAAAAGCCACATTTCTAGCATCTTGTTGTTAAACCACATGTTTACTTCTTAAAATATGTCTAAACTATGACATATGCTCTCAATGACAAAGGCATAATTATTATAATACTCTACTGGGTGGTTGCCCTGCAAGCTTAATACACAAATTCCAGCTGGTCCAAAACAAAACAGCTCAAGTTCTTACTAGAACCAGGAAGTCTGACCATATTAGCCTGGTTCTGTTAACACTGTACTGGCTCCTTATTAAAGATTGTATACATTTTAAATTCTTGCTAATTACTTACAAAGCACTAAATGGTTTAGCTCCCCAGTATTTGAGTGAGCTCTTAAAGGTCCCGTTCTTCGCAATTTTATCTTTCAAACTTTAGTTAGTGTGAAATGTTGCTTTTAGAGCATAAATAATACCTGTAAAATGATAAAGCTCAAAGTTCAATTCCAAGCGAGATATTTTATTTAACAGAATTTCTCTTTCAAAGCTTACAGCGAATGGCCGGTTTGGACTACAGCCCTGCACTTCCTTCAGGAATGACGTCACTAGAACCGTTTGTTGACTAACCCTCCGCCCACAAGAACACGCAAAATAGGGTGCGTGGTCTTGTTGCTCTCCCACGTGGAGAAGAGCGTGCATTCAGCGCTTGCATCTCCCCGTTATGGTAAGAGGCGGGACCTTTCCGGGCAAAGTGCGCTAAGCTGCTGTCCAATCACAACACGGGAAGCGCTGGCCCAATCAGAACTCGTTACGTGTTTCTGAAGGAGGGACTTCATAGAACAAGGAGATCATCAGGCCGTTTTAAGGACAGAGGAAACAGCGCTGTACAGATAAGTAAATTGTATGAAAAATACAGTTGTTTTTTTTCACGCAAAAAATGAATTCATGTTATATTGCACACTGTAAACATAATCAAAGCTTCGAAAACACGCAAAGAACGGGACCTTTAACACATTATACACCATCACGTTTATTGTGTTCTCAAAACTCTGGCCATTTGATAATACCTAGAATATCTAAATCAACTGCAGACACCTGATCCTTTTCCTATTTACCACCTAAACTCTGGAACAGTATTCCTAGTTTTGTTCGTGAAGCAGACACACTCAGTCAGTTTAAATCTAGACTAAAAATGCATCTCTTTACTATAGCATACACATAGAAGTTTATCAATTTGTATTATTCAGATCAATTGACTGATTGTTAGGCTGCATTAACTAGGTCAGCCGGAACCGGGAACACTTCCCATAACACCTGATGTACTTGTTACATCATAAGAAGAGTGGCATCTACGCTACTGTTAGTCTCTCTGTTATCCCGAGTGTTACTGTAGTTAGCCGGATGAACCTGAATTAAATATTTTGAATGTTATGATCCCAATCTGATTTTGACCTGTAATGCTGCCTGAATCATAATCATACACTGTACGTTCATTGGCCAGAGGAGAAATGGCACCCCGACTAAAGTATTTCTAATGTATTTCTCCATTCCGTCACCTGATGCAGTGTTTTTTTGCCACTATCGCCTTTGGTTTGTTCATTTAAGTCCTATATCATGCTCGTAGGAACCTTGGGGATATATCATGGTCTAGAGTGAAGGAAAGCCTTCACCATGCCAGGCGCAAACTCTAGACATGAGGGCCCTACCGACAAGGACTGAATGTCACCTATCCTTTTAAGGGACGAGATGGCCAGCAGAAAGATCGTTTTTAGGGTGAGGAATTTCCCTGATACTTCCTCTATGGGTTCAAACGGAGGCTCAGACAAGCCCCGTAAAACAATGGCCAAATCCCAAGTCGGGACCCTCGAATGAGCCACCGGCCTCAACCTTAGAGCTCCACGGAGGAAACGTGTAACTAGAGGGTGTCTTCCCAAAGACACTCCACCCAAAGGAGTGTGGAAAGCAGCTCCATTTCAGAGCGTACAGTTTCCTCATGGATGGAGCTCTGGAGTGCAGGATGGTCTCTACGACCTCAGTCGAGAGACCCTCCTCTAGGAGCCTGGCCCCCTCAGAGGCCAGGCCCACAGTTTCCATAACTCTTGAGAGAGGAGATCCCTCCTGGTTGGAATCTCCATAGGAGAGCCTTCCAGGAGAGATATTAGGTCTGAAAACTAGATTCTGGTCGGCCAGTACAGAGCCACTAGAAGTACAAGGGCTCCGTCCCGGTGTACCCTCTCCAGAACTCCCGGAAGCAGAACAATCGGGGGAACTGCGTACAGGGGCAGCCTCGGCCACTCCTGTACCATGGCGTCCAACCCCAGTGGGGCTGGATGAGACAGAGAGAACCACTGAGGACAGTGAGAATTCTCTGCTGAAGCAAACAGGTCTATCTCTGCTCTCCCAAACTTTTGCCATAGGAGCTCCACCACCTCGAGGTGGAGTCTCCATTCCCCGGGCCTCTGCCCCTGCCTCGACAGGATGTCCGCTTCCTGGTTTTGGACCCCTGGGATGTAAACTGCCCTGATGGAAAGCAGTTTCCCTTGGGCCCACAGGAGGACCTGACGTGCCAGTTTGTCTAAGGGACGGGACCTCAGACCCCCCTGATGGTTTATGTAGGCGACCACCGATGTGTTGTCTGTCCTGACTAATACATGATGGCCCCTGAGGTCGGGCAGAAACTGTTTCAATGCAAGAAACACAGCGAGCATCTCTAGCCGATTTATGTGCCATAGCCGCTGATGTTTCTGCCATAGACCCTGGGATGAACAACCACTCATGGTCGCACCCCACCCCGTGAGGGAAGCATCTGTCGTTAGCGTTACGCGACTAACATGAGCTCCCAACACAGGTCCCTGGGACAGAAACCCAGGATCTTTCCACACGACCAGAGCACGAAGGCATCGCCGCCTGACTTTGATCGTACGGAGTGGATTTCCCCTCGGGGAGAACCCTTTCGTTCTGAGCCACCACTGTAATGGCCTCATGTTCAGCAGGCCAAAAGGTACCATGCTTGACGCAGCTGCCATGAGGCCTAACAGTTTCTGGAACTGCTTTACAGTGACTGCACGGTCTAGCTTCGGTTCTTTGACTGCTGCCAGGATCGATGCTATGCGTGTCGGCGATAATTGCGCCCGAATAATTACCGAGTCCCAGTTCACGCCTAAAAAAGTGGTTCTCTGAGCCGGAGAAAGCACACTCTTCTTGGCGTTCAGCCTCAACCCCAATTTCGCCATGTGTGCGAGAACAGTATCTCGATGCTGAACCGCCATCTGCTCGCTGTGAGCTAAAATCAACCAATCGTCGATGTAATTAAGTATGCGGTAGCCCTGCAGCCGCAACGGCGCCAGAGCTGCATCCACACACTTGGTGAATGTGCGGGGTGACAGTGCTAGACCGAAGGGAAGTACTCGATATTGGTATGCCTCTCCCCTGAAGGCAAACCTCAGAAACTTCCTGTGATGTGGAAGGATGGAGATATGGAAATACGCATCTTTGAGGTCTTTGGTGACAAACTAATCCTCCGACTTGATCTGCGATACAATCTGTTTGAATGTGAGCATCTCGAATTTGAGCTTTGCCACAGAGTGATTTAATAGGCGCAGATCTAATATCGGGCGCAACCCCCCATCCTTCTTGGGCACGATGAAGTAATGGCTGTATAACCCTGACTCCCTGCCGGGAGGAGGAACCCTTTCTATAGCCCCCTTTCGCAGGAGTGTCTCTACTTCCTGTGCCATTACCAGAGCCTGCTCCGGGCCCACCTCTGTGGGTAGGACACCGTTGAAGAGAGGTGGCCGCCTTTTAAAATCTACTAAGGGAACCAGCCTCTCGAAGCTGGCCTCTGGTGTACTTTAAACAGCAAGCACAGTGCCCTGAAGCGGCGGACCGGCAGGGAACGACTGACTTGACTGCTCGGGAGCCCCCCGAAGGGGGAGCGGACCACCCTCGAGTGGCCCGCAGGGACCGTCTGCGCCCCGGCATTGTGGCGGGGTTGGCAGCGCGGGCCCCAGAGGGCGCCGCAGGACAACGGGTTCCGTAGGCAGAGGTAAACATCGTTTTCCTGCGGAGGGGACTACCCTCAGCGTCCTGACGCTTCTGGCGTCAGGATGTCCTTTTGTTTTTTTCTGCCCTCTGAGGAGGGGGCGGACCACACTCAGGTGGCCCGCTGAGATCTTCTGCGCCCCGACATTGCGGCGGGGTTGGCAGCGCGGCCCCCTGAGGATACCGAAGGAAGACGGGTACCGTATGCTGAGGTAAGCACCGTCTTCCCACGGAGGGGAAACTAAGGGAACCAGCCTATCGAGGCTTGCCTCTGGTGTAATTTGAGCAGCGAGTGCAGTGCACTGAAACGGCAAACCGGCAGGGAACACCTGACCTAACTGCTTGCATGCCCTCCGAGGAGGGGGCGGACCACCCTCAGGTGGCCTGCGGAGACCCTCTGCGCCCCGACATTGCGGCGGGGTTGGCAGCGCGGCCCCCTGTGGGCACCGAATGAAGACGGGTACCGTCTGCTGAGGTAAGCACCGACTTCCTTCGGAGGGGAACCCCTCGTCGTCCTGACCCATCTGGCGTCAGGATTTCTTCAACGAGACTTCCCTGGCGATAAGGACTGTCCTCCGAACAGCCCTACCCGTCGAAGGCCTCGGTGCGAGCGCCCTATGTGAAGAGCTCGTACTCGGAGTACGCCTTACCCACCCACGCCAAACTTGTTTTTAACGGCTTGGTGGGAAATGCCAGGGACGATGCAGCTGAAGGCGAGAGATGGCTCGCAAGCGTCTCTTCGACCTTCGGCATCGCTCCATAACCATAGTGTCTCAGCCCTAATATATTACTATATGCATATGTTTGTGGGCTGAACACTCTATATGATACCGGTTTCCGCCATGACCTAGACACCTCGGTGTGCAGGTCGGGGGAAGAACGGCAGGACGTTGAGGCTCTGCACGAGAGGGCAGGAATCGCTCATCTAATTTCTTTTTCTCCGATTTCGATGGGATTCAGATCTTTCCGCCAGCCAGTGGTTTTTTATTTTTATATTTAACCAGGCCACAGCTCTCGTGAGAACCTCAATGCTCACTAGCGGGTGACTGAAGTAGCGAGTCTTCAGTCGCGATGCTCTCAACGTCCACCTCCTTAGAGCTGGATAGTTGGAGCACCGGTGCCCCGCCCGGGGAGGAAGAGACCGCAGAGTGGGCTTCCAAACCCCGAGACGAGGCACTGGACGGTACAGTTGAGGGCTGAGATAAGGCTGGGCCCGTCTCAAACCCCTCTGTAAGGTCCATGTGTGAACACCACAACTGAAGCCACCGCTCTGCCTCGGCAGCAGCGGGACCGATCCGCGGGTAACACGAGCCGAAGCACCCTCCTCGAAGAGTGCCCGGCGGGAGCGCAGCATTCTTAACGGAAGCCGCTCAAAAATGCTCGCAACCAGCCCCCTCGAAGGCTGCCTGAGCGTGCTGCGCTCCCAAACAGCCAAACAAAATGAGTGTGTTTCCCACACGCAATATATTTTTTTGAGGGCAGGGATGAACACACTGTGAAATGCTGTCACTCGCCATAATCTCCTTTTTCTCTTTCTGTTATAAAATATATATCAGATATATTTAACAAAGGTGGAAAATTCTCTCTAATAGACAGACAAAAACACCAAATAGACAGACAGGTTCACACAGATCGCTTACTAAAGGCACAGAAGCTAGTTCCTATTTGTGTTCGCGGACGCTTTATAGTTTCCGGTCGATGACGTCATCACGACGGCGACGATAGATCTCCCAATGGATTGGTTCTACACGCGCTTCACGACACATTCACGCAGAGGCATTCTCACAGCGTTTCGACGCAGCTCGAGTTCCCAGATAGGGAAACGTGATTTATGACGGCATCTCTGTCCTCATACTAAAACATACTAAATGGTGTTTTTTGAAATTCCAAAAATGCCAAAAGTTTTCTGTGATGGGTTTAGGGGTAGGGTTAGTGTAGGGGGATAGAATACACAGTTTGTACATTAGAAAAACCATTATGCCTATGTAGAGTAACCATACACCACATATCCAAGTGTGCGTGTGCGCATGTGCGTGTGTGTGCGTGTGCGTGTGTGTGTGTGTGTATGAGAGATTGATTGTGTAAGTGTGAGAGAGTAGCTACAAGAAGTGAGTTTTGTTTCTACCCCTGCCATTCCCACACAAGGTTGCAATTCTTAAATGTGATCTAACAAAGGTAAAGAGAAAATATTAACCATATATGCTGTTTATATTGCTTGTAATTGGGATGAAGTAAACATCTGTTGAGTATTTTAACATAACATTTTTGATTGTGTTGAATTAAAAACCCAAAAATGCAGCGGGTCCACCAGACCCACGAACACTGGCTGAGTAACAAAAATATGAACACCACACAAGGGTTAATTAGGTTTAATTATCTGCATGTGCTTCTCCCAAAATTTTGTTAATAAAAACTTCACTAAATGAATCAACTTAAACTGGACAATGACACTATTTTCCTACAAAGATGCTGTACAGCTGAAACAAACTTTGTTTCATTTTTACCTGTTATCAGAATTTATTAGAAAATAAAAAGCAAGACAAAAACAAAAAGTACCCCATAGGGAAAAACAGCATTATTAGGGCTGGACACAGCAGGACAAGACTCAGCAGAGCTGTACATGAGGGGTGCTGTACACAAGGCACACACTTGTGGCATAGGACACAAGGAGCATATTTATTCTTTAGGAGTAAAAATAAAGCGGGTTCGAAGAAGAACAAGTGGGTCAAATAAAGTGTGGGGATACAAACACCATGCTCTGCACACTAAGCAACTCACCATGCAGACGAAAATTAAAATGACAAGACCGTAGGAGTGTCAGTTCTCTGAAACCAAATTATGTTTTATAAATCAAGTTTGGGAGGAACACGTTCAAATTGCCTATCCAATCATATATATATATATATATATATATATATATATATATATATATATATATATATATATATATATATATATATATATATATATATATATATATATATATGATGTACACCTGGCGTACCTTCGCCGGTGACAACACGTAATGTAATGTAATGTCATCAGCCAGAAGCCACGCTTCCCTGATGTTTCACTCCTTTAATCCCGGAACATCTCGAGGTTGTGGAGCAGCAGCAGGGACATATCCCTACCACCCTCTGCAGCCAGCCCTTGAATCCATCACATCTTATATTTGGAGCCAGAGCCAAAAGCTCCTCTGATCTGCCACGTCTTTGAAGGCCCTTTTCCGTTTGTAGCCTCTGACTTCAAGAGATTTCAAAAGACATTGGGTGGATTCTCTAGTGAAGCCCCTGCACCCAACTTCTACCGGGAATGTTATTGCCCTTCACACAGCTTGTGAGCATACAGCAAACAGATCTGCCTACCTTTCCTTCTTCGGCTTGTAGGTAGTCTCCATTCCTTCTTCCCATGGCAGAGTCAGTTCTGCCAACATGGTCAGCCTAGTAGAAGTGGACCAGAGCCTTATGTCTGACCAAATCGAGGTTGTACCTCTCTACCGCTCTTCCAAGCGGTCCAGGCTCAGTTAAACAAAAGTGCCTGGGCATGGTACGGAGCAATGACATTAGTTAAACGAACCAGACTTTGGGGGTCAAGCGCCCTTGGGCACGGTTCAGATTGCCTATACCGTGAGTACACGGTAACGAGCAAAAAGCTTAGGGAAATTAAAGGCACAAATGTGTCTGTGACTAGTGTGTACAAGCTTAATGACTGGTTTGACTATTAAATAGTCATTGACATTGACTATTAAAAATAAAAGCACTGAACATTCATCATCCATTAGTGGATGATGAAGCTCAACCTTGTTTGGTGTATTCTCCACATGTCTGCCAATGTTATGATCCTGACTCCCAGGTTGTCCAATTGCCATGACATTGCAGACTCACTGCTTTGATCTTATGAGTCTCCTTCTCCATCTTAATAACCTCTGAGATCACCAGGTTTCTCTTCTCCTTATTTTTTGTGGCTTTGGGCCACAACTTGGGAGCCATTCCCCATCCAAGGCCAGCCCTGTGCGTCTGCAGCCCCTCAACAATCTCCTAGTGTTTAAGCCGGTTGATGGTCTAATATACTACATTTTACTTTTGACTAGAACGAACTTGAACCTTCGAGTTTTGGACAGTGTGGTTTGGTGACTTTCTTAGTTTGAACAAGAGCCTCACCTTCTCCTGCTTATAGCCCAGGCTGATGGATTTCAGGGAAGTTGTAAGGTGTTTCTTCCAAACAGTGCAGTGTTGGAGAGGCATCGCAAGAGACACGGCCATTTATGGATATTGAAGGGGCCAAACAAATTAAAGCCCCAGAGCCACGTTTCTACTGCAGGAACTTTCCCCCATACAGGAACTAGGGGTGGTACTCTGTGTGTTTCGACTGCAGAGGCCAGGGTCTAAATTAAGTTCTGGTTAAGAATTTCCCCCTCAGAAAGTCCCTGTGACAAATTGTTCCAGGTAATTTAGGTAGCACGGCTCAAGTTGAACATTATTTAATGTTTAAATTAACCTAGAACATTTATTTTTGAGTTCAGTGTCAGGTGTTGCTTCAAGAAGCTTTTCATATACTTCATTTTATGTCTCACAAGACACCAGGTCCCTTGCGCTACAAATAACACATTGCTAAATTCTGAGTTAATGTATTTCTACTGCCAACTGTCAGTATGCATTATTTCAAAAAGGATTTCCTGAAAAAAAGTGGCATATTAGAGCTCATAACTGTACAATACGAGTTTGCAGAATTGGTAACATGAGTAAAATGTGCTGGAAAGTGAAGTCAGTTTTGTGGGCTTGTTGGAGGCTGAGTGGGTGTAAGAAGCACACTGTGCTATCCTGAGTGGGAGGCAATCTTATGAAGAGTGACAGAGATACAGAACAGGAACAAACACACATCTCTGTCTCATAAAGAGGCCTTCCTTTACGGATGGGTTGGGATAATATGCTTACATTCAAATAGCTTACGTAAATGTGCTATATATTTGAAAGGGATCGTTTATCTAAAAATTCTGATATAATTTGGTCACCCTCATGTCTCTCCAAACCCATATGGCATTCTTACTTATGTCGATTACGATAGGAAAGATTTAGAAAAATGTTCGTGCTCTGCTTCTCCCAACAATAAAATTGAAAAGGGGCTAGGGCTGTCAAGCTCCTAAAGCCACTATAAAAGTAGTCCAAACTACATAATATATATTGTCTTTTGAAACCATATGGACTATTTTAAGACTTTAATGTGCATTTTTTTAATGTGCTTTTTTTTTTTTTAATTTAGCCTTTTTAGAGCCTCATACTTGAGAGAATGTGCAGCCTGGAAAGAAAGAGACTTTTACTAAAAAAGAAAGACCACAAAATGTAAAATAATGAGCACCGAAATGCATGGAAATAGCTGAATTAAATGACTTTTGTTTTATCTACTTTAGGATCTTTTTAGTATATTCAGTTCAAGTAAAACTGGGGGTTGGGGCGGGTTTAACAGCTGCCATTTAACATCCAGTTTTATTTCCAATGTGTACAAAAAGCACATTTTATGATTATCTGGACTTAAGATAAAACATATGGAAATAAAGAATAAAAGGAAACTGAAATGCTGGACTCACCTTTCTATTAAAAGCATCCAGAGTTGCACCTATTTGTTCTGGTTTAGTTGTCATGGAAACTGCAGCTTTTCAGATAAGCATATTGAGTAAATGGAAGAGAGCAGCAGCAAAGTTTAGCTATTTATGACCTTTATGTATTTATGAATTTGAGATTTCAGTCACTGTGGAACTAAACAATGTGTTTTAAGCATTCCCTAGGTGTGCAAACACAAAAAAGATTCCAGATTTATCTGTCTGTACTGTTCACTATTAAATGCTATGGATGAATTAATGGGTATTACAGTAAGATGTATATGTTCTATAGATATTCTGATGAAGGTTAGATTTAAATAGATTTTCAGAAGGATATGTAAATGGATGGATGGATGGATGGATGGATGGATGGATGGATGGATGGATGGATGGATGGATGGATGGATGGGTTGGGTATTCAGATGTATTTGTTCTATAGATAGATAGATATTCAGATGATAGTTAGATATTCAGAAAGATTTTCAGAATGATATTTAGATATCCTGATGGATGGGTGGATGGATGGGTATTCAGATGTATATGTTCTATAGATAGATATTCTGTTGATGGTTAGATATTCGGATAGATTTTCAGAAAGATATGTACATGGATGGATGGATGATGGATGGATGGATGGATGGATGGATGGATGGATGGATGGATGGATGGATGGATGGATGGATTGGTGGATGGATTGAGTATTCAGATATATATGTTCTAGATAGATAGATAGATAGATAGATAGATAGATAGATAGATAGATAGATAGATAGATAGATAGATAGATAGATAGATAGATAGATAGATAGATAGATTTTCAGAAGGATATGTAGATATCCGGATGGATGGAAGCATGGATGAATAATTTGATGGATGGATGGATAGCTGGGGGAAAGAAAGAAAGAAAGAAAGAAAGAAAGAAAGAAAGAAAGAAAGAAAGAAAGAAAGAAAGAAAGAAAGAAAGAAAGAAAGAAAGAAATAGAGAAAGAAAGAAAGAAAGAAAGAAAGAAAGAAAGAAAGAAAGAAAGAAAGAAAGAAAGAAAAGTATATGTTTGTGTCTATATACACCTGCGCCTCTACAGAAGTCAATATGAAGTGTCTTCTCCCACAGTCTTGGAGGACTATCCATTCATCACCTGTAGGTGTGGGTGACTCGGCGACACTGTGTTTATGCAACTTAAAGAGCCGATCGCTCTCCTGAAACAGTGATATATGGCTTGCCGGGGGAAAAGGATGATGTGTGCTGCTCCCACAGAATGAAGGAACAGCAGGGAATCCGGCAGTGTGCCTACATCCAAGTCCAGCACACAAACTCCAGTGGCATTTTATCACCACACTCTGACAATACTGTTACATATGAGACTGTGCACCCTGAGGATGCTGGGAGAATAAAGACCCGTGAAGATCTCGCCACACGCAACATCTTCAACATTTGTGTTCGGAACAGATACTTAAATACAAAGTTTCAGGACACAGCCTGCACGCACTCCGTTTCATTTACACACATAACATGCAATAAAAATATCATAAAACAATAATGGTGAAGCATAACAAGAAACTGTGAATTATACATGTGAGGTTTCTTCTCAACTCGGCATCATTCAAACACATTATGAGTGTAAACATCTAATGATCACAGGTGTTGCTCTTATTTATGTTAATGGCACAGAGAGAGAGAGAGAGAGAGAGAGAGAGAGAGAGAGAGAGAGAGAGAGAGAGAGAGAGAGAGAGAGAGAGAGAGAGAGAGAGAGAGAGAGAGAGAGAGAGAGAGAGAGAGAGAGAGAGAGAGAGAGAGAGAGAGAGAGAGATGAATTGCATATTTACCACATGCGCATACTATTTCACTTTGAAAGCTTTTCAACGGTAGAAAAATGCAGCAGAGAAACTGCAAGCTGTATTGTAAGGGCTCAACAATAAGGATTTCTTTCTGCTGAGTTTAAATTTTATCTGCCCTGCTCATATTTTCACTGACCCCACTACAGAAAAATAATTCATTCTATTTTTAGTAGTATATATTTGTGTATGAAATAATTATATATTCATGTTTTCCAATATACAAAGTAACTGTTTTTCAGCTAGTAGTTTTTTCCTCCAGTTTTTATAAAAATGGATAATGCATTTGTCAGGGTCTGGTTGTATAAAAAAGGAATATGGGAGTAACTAGTAATATTTAATAAATCCACACGAGCCACAAGAACAGAGCAACATACAACAAATACAATAACAACAACACCGGACGAATAACTGAGAAAAGAACCAAACAGACAGGTGATAATGATGGTGATTGATGAGTGCACAGCTGAACATAATTAGTGTCTGTGACAACAAAGGAGTGACCAAGACAGACGATGAGGAAACATAAGTCCAAACTAACATTACCGTCACTGTATTAAATAAATACTTTTTTTTTTTGTGATACAGATAAGATATCAAAATACTGTATATACATACAGTATATTCATGTACATATATCATATTTGCATATAATAATGTAAATATAACTCAAATTGGACCAAGTGATTGGACACAACTATATTGGACAATTTTTACAAATACAATGTGCCCACAGCCTATAAACACAGGCAACACTCTTCTGCATATGTTACGAACTGCTCTGAGACAGAAGGTTGGAGATCAAAACACAATATTTATTGAAGGGTAATCCAGAGTCGTAGTCCATAAAAAACGCAAACGTCCTACACAGGCAAGCAGTCCGAAAAGGCAAACAAAACAGAAGGAACAGGCAAAAGGGTAATCTACAGAGAAGGCAAGCAATCAAAGACCAAGATACATGAAAACAGGGAAACACTCAGAAATGCAGTTGACACTAAACAAGATTTCGCAATGAATGACAGAGATAACCAGGCTTATATAGGCAGAGGTAATGAGGTGATGAGACACAGGTGTAAACATTGAGTGCTAATGAGTCCGGGGAAAGGATTATGGGTAATGTAGTTTGTGATGGAGTGACAGTCCATGGTGGAGTGCCCTCTGGTGGTGATCACGGGCACTCACACTGATGAATTGTGACAGCATAATGGTAACCACAAAATTACAGAAACTCATCAATGTCCAACGTAAATGAACACTAACATAAACTAACAACATATTTCCCTTAACTGAAAAACACATAAAATAACACTTTAATCCCTAAAATTTACTCTCCTAACGCAGTCCCTTGCAAAGCATGCTGGGAACAACAGATACACTGCCCAGTTAGTTATGTCAGCAGAAATATATAGTTTTAACTCAATTGAATTAAGTAAACTTCAGTTTTAAATATATTAGGTTGACTGAATACAATTAAATTAAGTTGAGACAAAATTAGATGTGTTTAAGTAAAGTGGACAGAATTGAAATGTGTCATATCTATGAAGGGCCTGAATATTTAATGTGTTACATTTATATAGCGCTTTTCTGGGTAATCAAAATGCTTTACAAGAATTTGGGGAATCTCCTCAACCCCCACTAATGCGCAGCATCCACCTGGATGATGCAACGACAGCCATATTGCGCCAGAACGCTCACCACACACCAGTGGAGAGGAGACCAAGTGATTAAGCCAATCAGGAAAGGCAAAGGATTAGGAGGCCATGCTGGCCAGTGGGTACATTTGGCCAGTATTCCAGGGTAACACCCCTACTCTTTTTTTTTCGAAGGACATCCTGGAATTTGTAATGACCACAAAAAATCAGGACGTCTCATTCGAAGGACGGGTTATTATATTATTATTTATTGTTTAAAAAAATTCTGTAAAATGTTAAACCGTTTTACAAAAGGATTCGGACCGAGTCCAATAACAAACTTGTAACCAATAAGCAGCGTCTTTACTATTTAGACAGCGTCTATACAATGCATGTGATTATTCAAAACACACATGATGGACATTACCCCGATAACTAATATGCTGGCTTTTGTTTGCATATGCTTGCGTGTCATGTTTGGTTGTTTGTCCATTTGCAATCGTATTGTCACTCACTTCAGCGATGATAAAGACCCGTTCATTTCCACACAATATGGAGCATCTAAATCTCCTCACTGTCTGTTTCAAGCGTCAGCTCAAAATGTGCCTGACAAGAAATATACTATACTCCTCATATATGTTTGTTTCTTCTTTTCATGATCTACAGTATTGTTCAAAATAATAGCAGTACAATGTGACTAACCAGAATAATCAAGGTTTTTAGTATATTTTTTATTGCTACGTGGCAAACAAGTTACCAGTAGGTTCAGTAGATTGTCAGAAAACAAACAAGACCCAGCATTCATGATATGCACGCTCTTAAGGCTGTGCAATTGGGCAATTAGTTGAAAGGGGTGTGTTCAAAAAAATAGCAGTGTCTACCTTTGATTGTACAAACTCAAAACTATTTTGTACAAACATTTTTTTTTTTCTGGGATTTAGCAATCCTGTGAATCACTAAACTAATATTTAGTTGTATGACCACAGTTTTTTAAAACTGCTTGACATCTGTGTGGCATGGAGTCAACCAACTTGTGGCACCTCTCAGCTGTTATTCCACTCCATGATTCTTTAACAACATTCCACAATTCATTCACATTTCTTGGTTTTGCTTCAGAAACAGCATTTTTGATATCACCCCACAAGTTCTCAATTGGATTAAGGTCTGGAGATTGGGCTGGCCACTCCATAACATTAATTTTGTTGGTTTGGAACCAAGGTTATTATAGTTTTGCTTTTTTAAATTAGTTTTTATTTTATTATCGTTTTCAATTTTGCTACAAATTTCAGTTTAGTTTTAGTTAGTTTTACAAATGGTTTTGCTAGTTTTAGTTTAGTTTTTATTTTGCAAATACATTTCTATTTAGTTTTTATTTATTTCGTTTCAGTTTTAGTTTTAGTAATTATAGTTTAGCAGAGTTACCATAATGAAGTCTAGAGACCAAATCAAGGTTTTTAATTTCAGCAAAGTTTAATTAACAGATTAGAGTTTAATCTTACTAAACATCCTTAAGTGAAATAACTTGATAAACGAGCATTATTGTTTAAACCCAGGACGGTCTTACACAACATGCAGTAAAGTTGGGCTTTCACCTTTGAGCAAAAAAGCTTGAGTCAAACTATGACCTATACAGGATCTATCTTAAAGAACAAAATAGATGCAACGTAAAATATAAAAGTAAAAATTATAAATTCCAGACCAACTCACTCATAACAGATGAAATATTGTTAAACAATTAAAAGCTTATTTTAATTTCTTCAGTAGTACAATGTAGGCTAGCAGTGTCTACACACTGTTTTGCTCTGTGTGTGTGTGTGTGTGTGTGTGTGTGTGTGTGTGTGTGTGTGTGTGTGTACATGTTTTTCTAGCCTAGTGAGGACTTCAAACTTAATGCACACAGACTCATGGGGACTCGTGTCACCGTGGGGACCTAAATTGAGGTCCCCATGGGTACAAAAGCTTATAAATCATACATAATGAGTTCTTTTGAAAATGTAAAAATGTAGAAAGTTTCCTGGAGATGGGTAGGTTTAGGGGCAGGGGCAGGGTAGGGGGATAGAATATATGGTTTGTATGGTATAAAAACCGTCTATATGGCAAGTCCCCACAAAGATAGCGCACCAGACATGTGTGTGTGCGTGTGTGTGTGTGTGTTTGTTGTGCTATAATTGTAAAGGGGACCAATGTCCTTACTTATCTAGTAAAATATTATGATAACTGACTAGTAAGGACATTTGACTGGTCCTCACTAGTTAAAAAGGCTTATAAATCGGCCAAAACATGTTTTTATTTAAATCTATTGTTTTGCACGTTCTTGGGATGGGGAGGTTTAGGGATAGGAATTGAGTTAGGAGATATAAAATATCATTAACCTGATATAAAATCAATGGAAGTCCATGCAATGTCCTCACTTATATAGTGAAACAAACCTGTGTGTGTGTGTGTGTCCTGGCATTCCCTACTTTGTGGGGATATGTCTCCACACAGATAATAATATTATTAGTAGTAAATGATTATGATAACACCTTTGAGCCTGTCAATATTATGCAAACATGAAATCTCAAACGCACAGTAGGCTAGTAACGTTATTTGCTAATATAGTTGCTGACTTTTGCGCCTGCGTCTCTCGTCACGTAAGAAACGGCATTCTAAAACATTGAGCTTAAAATAAGTTTAACGTGCATCTCATTACCTTGTGTTATTTCCCCTTTCACTGCCACGGACGGACGCGTTGATTCTTTGTGAACTCCCGTTTTAGGACTGGCGATGTGTTGCCTGTCTGCACGCGTCCGTCACAGGACAGCGGTTAATCTCCTCAGCTCACTTCACGCGCATTAGCGCAATAGACACTCCCTCAACCGCCACAGTCAGATTTTCCACCACATTAAAGAGAGCTTATTAATAACGAAAACGAATATTTATTTTTGCTAATTATTATTTTATTTCAGTTAGTTTTTTAGTAAGAGTAGTTAGTTTCGTTTAGTTTTAGTTTTTTATTTATTCAGATTTTTTAATTTTATTTCAGTTTACGAAAATGTTTTTTGACCAATAGTTTTAGTCTTAGTTTCAGTTTTCGTTTACGAAAATAACCTTGTTTGGAACCAAGACTTTGCCCGTTTACTAGTGTGTTTTGGGTCATTGTCTTGTTGAAACAACCATTTCAAGGGCATGTCCTCTTCAGCATAGAGCAACATGACCTCTTCAAGTATTTTAACATATGCAAACTGATCCATGATCCCTGGTATGCGATAAATAGGCCCAACACCATAGTAGGAGAAACATGCCCATATCATGATGCTTGCACCTCCATGCTTCACTGTCTTCACTGTGTACTGTGGCTTGAATTCAGAGTTTGGGGGTCGTCTCACAAACTGCCTGTGGCCCTTGGACCCAAAAAGAACAATTTTACTCTCATCAGTCCACAAAATGTTCCTCCATTTCTCTTTAGGCCAGTTGATGTGTTCTTTGGCAAATTGTAACCTCTTCTGCACATGCCTTTTTTTTAACAGAGGGACTTTGCGGGGGATTCTTGAAAATAGATCTTCACACAGACATCTTCTAACTGTCACAGTACTTACAGGTAACTCCAGACTGTCTTTGATCATCCTGGAGGTGATCATTGGCTGAGCCTTTGCCATTCTGGTTATTCTTCTATCCATTTTGATGGTTGTCTTCCATTTTCTTCCACGTCTCTCTGGTTTTGCTCTCCATTTTAAGGCATTGGAGATCATTTTAGCTGAACAGCCTATTATTTTTTGCACCTCTTTATAGGTTTTCCCCTCTCTAATCAACTTTTTAATCAAATTACGCTGTTCTTCTGAACAATGTCTTGAACGACCAATTTTCCTCAGCTTTCAAATGCATGTTCAACAAGTGTTGGCTTCATCCTTAAATAGGGGCCACCTGATTCACACCTGTTTCTTCACAAAATTGATGACCTCAGTGATTGAATGCCACACTGCTATTTTTTTGAACACACCCCTTTCAACTAATTCAACTAATTGCCCAATTGCACAGCCTTAAGAGCGTGCATATCATGAATGCTGGGTCTCGTTTGTTTTCTGAGAATCTACTGAACCTACTGGTAACTTGTTTGCCACGTAGCAATAAAAAATATACTAAAAACCTTGATTATTCTGGTTAGTCACATTGTACTGCTATTATTTTGAACAATACTGTATATAATGCTTATCCAGTCATAATTGTAATATGTCGTTAGCTGGACTGTTGTTGCTCTTGTACTATTTAGTTGTCATGAGAAAGGTTTGTGTTTTTGTGATGGAAGGGGTGACTTTTTAATTGAATATTCAACCTGTAACACACAGATTCTGCCATAGTCATTGACTGGGTTACGTTT
Source organism: Pseudorasbora parva (assembly GCF_024679245.1). Classification (NCBI taxonomy): domain Eukaryota; kingdom Metazoa; phylum Chordata; class Actinopteri; order Cypriniformes; family Gobionidae; genus Pseudorasbora; species Pseudorasbora parva. The sequence goes on along the minus strand of NC_090185.1, from coordinate 33,906,757 downwards.
GTGTCGGACGGAGCTATCAAAAAATGGCCAAGACTCTTTTGGGGGTAGGGCGTATTTATTTTGATGATTTAAAATATAAACAACGGTTACCAGAAAGCACTTACCCCACCTTTAATTTAAATAAGTCTAAAAAACAATGAACTATTAATTAAAAATACTGAAATAGGTATAATGAATTTAATAAGTTGATTTTGTTGATGATGTATTAACTGGTAATAAACAACTTCATCGACCCCTCAGTGCAGAAGGGGTGGGATTCCTGGAGCTCCTGGCTGCTTGAAACACTGGAACACTGGTGTAGTTACACGACTTATCAGAAAGGCCCATGAGAACAAAGGCAACCTAGCTGTCTTGTGGTTGGACCTGGCCATTGCCTATCGGTCCATACCACACTAGCTGGTCAAACTTGCTCTAAACCTCCATCATCTCCCCAGTAAGATTAAGGACCTGATCCTGGATTACTGCAATACTTTCAGGATTCGGGTCACTTTTGGGTCAAGGACATCAGACTGGCATCACTTTGGGGAAGGAATAATAACAGGCTGCACCATCTCTGTTTTTCTTTTCGCTCTCGCCATGAACATGGTGGTTAAGTCAGCCAAGATTAATATGCAGAGGGCCCGTAACCCCGTCAGGCATACAACAGCCCTCCATAAGAGCCTATATGGATGACCTTACCATAACAATGACAGCGGTCCCAGGATGCTTGATCTGCTGATGGATCCTACAAGGACTCATCACCTGAGCAAGGATGAGGTTTAAGCCCTTAAGTCAAGGTCTATGTTGCTGAAGAGGGGGAAATGGTTGAAAAATTCTATCATCGACACCATCCAGAGCAACCTGTCAAGAGTTTGTGGAAGCTCTTTGACTCCAGCCTTGAATGACCCTGCCGCCATCCAGAACTCTACCAGATAACTTGTAGCTCGGCTCACCAAGGTTGAAAAGTCTGGTCTGCCTGGTAGATTTAAAGCGTGGATCTACTAGCATTCAATCCTGCCCCGAGTCCTGTGGCCCCGTTGGTCTTTGCAGTCCCAATGACAACAGTGGATGCATGTATGATGGATCTCCCTAGAAAGGAAGATCAGTGTTCCACACAGTCTGACCAGTGCTGCAATGTATGGGATGAGTAACATCCAGCAATTGCACTTCAATGTCCTTACTAAAGAATTCCTGGTGGTAGGACCAGAAAAGAGCTACAGTATAGGGATTCCAGGTTTCATCAGCTGGCATTGAAATGAGGACAGGAAGGAAATGGAAGGCTGGGAAAGCAGTGGAGGAGGCAGAGTCATACCTGAGACAAAACACATTGGTGTGAACTGTGGCGTCAGGAAGATCGGGCTTAGGCTACTTTCCAAAGATTCTGGTCAGCAGTTCCCACATCAAGGAAACTCACCATCTACTCCAGGAAGAGGTCAAACCAGGCAAGGAGGAAGAGCAAGTGAGCAGCACGGTGGGACTTCAGCAGCAGGGAGCATGGACTAGGTACAAGGCAGCACAAGATTACCTGGCCGAAACATAGATTTTCATTGAGTATATTTCCTGGTACAAGCTGTCTATGATGCCCTGCCAAGCCCAGGGAACCTCCACCTATGGGGGAAGAGTGAGACACCTTCTTTGCTCTGGAAGAGGCTCTTTAAAAAATCCTCTCAGCAGCTGCCCATAGGCAATGTTAATAACACTAATAAACTAATATAAAATAATATATTGTGTATATACACAGTCAAAAATAGAGTACACAATTGTACCTTTTAAATTACAAGTGGCCATCACTGGGGTGGTACCCTTAAGGGTACATTTTTGTACTTCTAAGTTAGGGATAGGCAAGTTCGGTCCTAGAGATCACCACATTATAAAACTCATGGCTCCCAGCATGCATTGCAGCATTAAGTATGTCACCATTGTTGAGATTCATATGCTGATTCTTGATATCTGTGTGTGTCTAACCTTTTGCTCTCTTAGAATGTTTTTAAAAAATCTAAATTTAGAGCGTCTGATCTGTGGCAAGAAAGTATTGCTGGTGAATATTTTTTATTATTATTGTTTAAGTGATGACTTTAGTCAAACATAATTCTTCATGATACAGTTTATGGCTTCCTTTTGTTTTGAACAATTATGTGTTTTGTTTACACTGTAACAAAAACACAAACTTACTGCCAAACTAAAGGAAACACTGATCACCATAATGGTGACCAACATTTATTCAATAAAACACCAAAATCTAAACTTGTTAATTCTCAATAAGAGCTTCTATAGATGTCTTTCAGGGTTGGAACCAAACTCTACAGGACAGCGACTCACTAGGACCGAACTGAGGAAATCAAATGGTATAATTGTACCGTAATAATTGTATAATAATCTTCCACGGCTAACCCGAACTTCAACCCAGTCACTCACCTGCACTACAGTTCACTCTGCTGGTCCTCATTCAATAAACCTGTTTAACAACACAAACCTCCTCACAACAGAAGAGCAGAGCTATTAGATGCAGTCCTCCGAGCGTTACCATCCAGTCCACCTCCAACATCACCGGCGATCACTTCCGCATCATCCAGCACTTCTTCCACGTCACCTGTGTACGCCAGTCCCATGGCCAAACCAGCGCCCTTCTCTGGTTTCGGCGGAGAACTGCAACGGATTCCTTCTCCAGTTCTCACTGGTCCTGGAGGTGCAACTACACCTATATCCCAATGATCGTTCCCAGGTGGCTTTCATCGAGTCCCAACTTAACGGCAAGACACTGCACTGGGTGGAAACCTTGTGGGCCCAGAATAATAATGGATTTCTTCGGAAAGCCGGCCTGGGATGCCTTCATGGTTGAGCGATTGTATTATTTAAAACAAAAAAATATGTCTGTGAATGAGTAAGAGTATCCATCCGCTTCGCCACTCGTATACAGTCATGTCTCGAAGAGCACCAGGGCCAGACCTTGAGGTTCCCGTCCCTCTGCCGACCAGATTCCGTCAGCCCTCAAGAACCAGTATCTGAACCCATGCAATTGGAACACACACAGTTAACCCAAGCGGAATGGCAGAGACGGCTTAGTCAAGGCCTCGGCTTATATTTTGCTGCTCCGGATCACTACATCACCAAGTGTCCCACACGTCCTCCTCGTCCTCTGGTGAGTGTGATCTATCAGTCAAGTTCCGTTACCCCCTTCCTCTCGTCCCAACGGGGCTGGAACATCTCCATGGTCCCAGTGTTTTCACCAAATTGGACATCAGCAGCACGTATACCCTCATCCGGATATGTGAGGGGGATGAGTGGAAGACCGCCTTCCTGACACCCACCGGCTGCTATGAATACTTGGAAAACAGCCCTATGGCCTGGCCAATGCCCCCTCCATACATCCATGAGGTGCTCTGGGAGTTCCTCCACAAGTCCATGTTGGTGTATATAGATGACATCCTGATTTACTCCCGGAGCCTGGGCGAACATTAGAACCACATTGCAGAGGTCCTGCAACACCTGAGGGAGAACCAGCTCTATCTCAAAGCCAAGAAGTGTTCCTTCCATAAGCCCTCAGTGCAGTTCCTTGGATACAACATCAACAGCAGTGGCATCCGGATGGATGAGGGGAAGATGGAATCCATCAAGAACTGGCCAACCCCCTCAACCATCAAAGAACTGCAGAGATTCCTAGGCTTCGCTAATTTCTACCAAAGATTCATCTGCAGCTACAGCATCATCTCCTGTCCATTAACTCAACTCCTACGCAGCAAGACCAAGTCTCTGTCCTGGAGCCCTGCAGCCACAAAGGCCTTCGAAGATCTCAGGAAAGCCTTCACCACTGCTCCCCTTCTGGTGCACCCTGATTCCACAAAGACCTTCGCAGTGTTGTGCCAGCAGTAGGGGACACCATGTCGACTCCATCCATGCGCCTCTTCTCCCGTAAGTTCAACCTGGCGGAGGTCAACTATCACATCGGGAACAGGGAGCTTCTCGCCATCAAGCTTGCCCTGTAATAGTGGAGGCATTGGTTGTAGGGTTCACAGCATCCATTTGTGGTACCAGTGGACCACAAGAACCTAGAGTACCTGAGGGATGCCAATCGTCTCTTCTTCACAAGGTTTCACTTCTCGATTTCCTACTGTTCAGGATCCAAGAATATGAAGGCAGACCTCTCTCCCGCCTCCACACCTCTGAAGAATAACCCTGGAAGTCTGAGCAAATCCTGTCAGACAAAATTTTGTATGTCCCATCACCTGGTCTGAGGACACCCCTCAGTGTCTCCACCAACACCCCGCCGGGTTGCCCCCCAGGGGTTCAATACAATCCACGGACACGGCACACCCCACTTATCCACTCCGCTCAAACTTTATTGGGCACTGGCCACCCAGGGCTCAAGGAAACCCTCACGCTGCTACGGGATCGCTTCTGGTGGCCCAACATAGCAGCAGAAGTCATAAGGTATGTGCGAGTGTGCAGGGAGTGTGCCATCTTGAGGAGTCCAGGGCATCTTCCCTCTGGCAAACTCCATCCTCTGCCTGTTCCCAACCGGCCATGGTCACACCTAGGGGTAGATAGATTAGGGATAGTTGTTGATAGATTTTCCAAGTGCTGTCATCTGATCCCCTGAAGGGCCTGCCTACGGCCATGGTTGGGCCGAGTATGCCCAGATCTCCCTTCATCAAGCGACCACCAGACTCACTCCGTTCCAGTGCAAACTCGGTTACCAACCCCCTTTGTTCCCCTGGTCCGGGGAACCGTTGGATGTGCCAGCGGTCGACTACTGGTTCCGGGAGAGCGAGAGGGTCTGGGACGCCGCCCACCACCAATTCCAGCGAGCTCTGCACAGACACAAGATGATAGCAGACCATCTACGATCCAGCACCCCCACCTTCTAGCCAGGACAGAAGGTCTGGCTGTCTACGAGGGATATCAGATTGCGTCTGCAATGCAGGAAACTCAGTCCCAGATTCATTGGCCTCCACTCCATCGTGAAGCAGATCATCCCGGTCACATATAAGCTTCAACTGCCACCTGAGTTCAAGATTCACCCCACGTTCCACATTTCCCTCCTGAAACCTCACTTTCCCTCTGTTTCTCCCTTCTCAAAGCCTGGCGTAGCCCAGGAGACCCCCCTCCCACTCATCATGGAAGATGGCACCACATACGAGGTCAACGAGATCCCGGCACCATGTACTCCCGGTGCCATGGTGGTCTTCGGGAGTACCTCATGGACTGGGAGGGCTAAGGTCCAGAGGAACGCTCATGGGTACCTAGAAACGACATTCTTGATCCTAATCTGCTAAAAACCTTCCATGCCTCTCACCCCAAAAAACCTGCACCTCGCAGAGGCCAACCACTACGACGTCGGGGTCCGCAGCCCTCAGGAGTTAGCCATGTGTGTGTGTGTGTGGGGGGGGGGGGGGGGGGTGTATGTGTGTGTGTATATATATATATATATATATATATATATATACACACACACACACACACACACACACACACACTATGTACTAGATGTATACCTATACATATTTTTTGATCATACTGTCAATTACAGAATTATTATCATATAACTAAAAAAAACATTTCTGTTAATTGACATAAAGCTGAAATAAAGTAAAATGTAAAACAAATGAATTGGAAAAACAAATAAAATTTTGCCTTGGCAGTATACTGAAATTTGAAAAGTTGAAAGATGATTCAAAAAAACGAATTCAATTTAAAATTAAATTTATAAAAGCCTAAATAGCAATATTTAATATAATATGTTAATATAATATGTTAAATATATGTACATTGTTTTGATGACAATTTCACACCATATTATGTTTTTTATTATTTTTTAATAAACATGTTTTCATCAAAGAACCAGAATACTGTGAGTAAATTAAGCTAATTTACTTTACTTTATCTGTCACTTACATATTCTGAGCTATCCAGGTGTTTAAGGCGCAACCACAGTGTATTAGCTTTAATTACATTTGAGTAGTACAGGACATTAGTCATTGAGGTCACTGCATGACAATAGTTAAGGTAATGATAATAGACAAGTAAACTTGACCTATCACCCATAGAGACAGCAAGACAGTGCTCAGATCAAAAACAAAAAATCTAATTGCAACCGTGAAGCCACAGAGTTGAGTGAAAATGATGCCACTGGAATACAAATGCAGACAGGCCATTTGAGAGCACTCCATGCTTATAGAGCAAAGACAGCTATTCCTCTCGGGCGTGCGGATTTCTTTCTTGATGGATTTCAGGTTCCGACCATTGAGATTGAAATCTATTCCCTGTGTCGATGTTTGTCAACATGCAATCTACCAGATTTGCCACGGAGGTGTGCCTGCCTCTCCAGGAGGGATGCCAGGCGAGACGTCGTCTGAACAAATGAGTGATCATTACCTCTTAACTCCGTCAAGTGCCACGGTCGCAGATGGAACGTGAGATTGAAATCTGGAGAGAATACAGAGGTTGCGATTGAGGGAATTGTGTCGATGATGGCAATTTCTCTGCAAATTGGTTTGTGGTATACTTCGGTGCATTCGCTCGATGGTTTGCAGATATAGACAACAAACATGAACAGATCAATAATTGACCTCAACATTTTTCACAGAGTTCTTTGAAACAAGCTGATATAGTGGCATATTTTCAGATTACAGCGTGTCCTGGAAATATAACAGACTGTTAGCGCTGTTTCAAACTGTAAATAAAAAAATATCGAAAAACATACAATTGGTCACGGCCTGAAAATATATTTTCTTTAGCTGAGTCAGGAGGTTTAATCTGCTTGTTACTATTGAGAAGTTTTTTATTTGTCTCAGATTGAGAAAGGTTTGGGTGCATTGTGGGAAGGAATTTTGTGACTTTGCCAGGTTGGACGTGTTGGAACTAATCAGAACATATTTGAGCATTATTGTAAAGTACTTGTGGATGGATGGATGGATGGATGGATGGATGGATGGATGGATGGATGGATGGATGAATATTCAGGATGTATAGATATACAAATATTCAGATGGAGAGACAGGTGGATAGATGGCTGGATGGATGGATGTCCAAATGGTTGAATGGATATATATATATATATATATATATATATATATATATATATATATATATATATATATATATATATATATATATATATATATATATATATATTCAGATCTATAGATAGATAATTATTCGGATGGACGGGTGGATGGATGGATGGATGAATATTCAGGATGTATAGATAGATAGATAAATAATTCAGATGGAGAGACGAATGGATATTCAGATGTATAGATATATACATATTCAGATGAATGGATGTATGGATGTATGGATGGATGTATGGATGGATGGATGGATGTATGGATGTATGGATGGATGGATGGATATTCAGATGTATAGATAGATACATATTCAGAAGAATGTATTTATGTATGTATGGATGTATGTATGGATATTCAGATGGATGGAAGGAAGGAAGGAAGGAAGGAAGGAAGGAAGGAAGGAAGGAAGGAAGGAAGGAAGGAAGGAAGGAAGGCAGGCAGGCAGGCAGGCTGGATAGATGGATGGATGGATGGATGGATGGATGGATGGATGGATGGATGGATGGATGTTCAAATGGTTGAATGGATTGATATATATTCAGATGTATAGATAGATAAATATTCAGATGGATGGATGGATGGATGAATATTCAGGATGTATAGATATACAAATATTCAGATGGAGAGACGGATGGACGGATGGATGGATGTCCAAATGGTTGAATGGATATATATATATATATATATATATATATATATATATATATATATATATATATATATATATATATATATATATATATATATATATTCAGATCTATATATATATATATATATATATATATATATATATATATATATATATATATTCAGATCTATAGATAGATAATTATTCGGATGGACGGATGGATGGATGGAGGGATGAATATTCAGGATGTATAGATAGATAGATAAATAATTCAGATGGAGAGACGAAGGGATATTCAGATGTATAGATATATACATATTCAGATGAATGGATGTATGGATGTATGGATGGATGTATGGATGGATGGATGGATGGATGGATATTCAGATGTATAGATAGATACATATTCAGAAGAATGTATTTATGTATGTATGGATGTATGTATGGATATTCAGATGGATGTATGGAAGGAAGGAAGGAAGGAAGGAAGGAAGGAAGGAAGGAAGGAAGGAAGGAAGGAAGGAAGGAAGGAAGGAAGGAAGGAAGGAAGGAAGGAAGGAAGGAAGGAAGGAAGGAAGGAAGGAAGGCAGGCAGGCAGGCAGGCAGGCTGGATAGATGGATGGATGGATGGATGGATGGATGGATGGATGGATGTTCAAATGGTTGAATGGATTGATATATATTCAGATGTATAGATAGATAAATATTCAGATGGATGGATGGATGGATGAATATTCAGGATGTATAGATATACAAATATTCAGATGGAGAGACGGATGGACGGATGGATGGATGTCCAAATGGTTGAATGGATATATATATATATATATATATATATATATATATATATATATATATATATATATATATATTCAGATCTATAGATAGATAATTATTCGGATGGACGGATGGATGGATGGAGGGATGAATATTCAGGATGTATAGATAGATAGATAAATAATTCAGATGGAGAGACGAAGGGATATTCAGATGTATAGATATATACATATTCAGATGAATGGATGGATGGATGGATGTATGTATGGATGTATGGATGGATGGATGGATGGATGGATATTCAGATGTATAGATAGATACATATTCAGAAGAATGTATTTATGTATGTATGGATGTATGTATGGATATTCAGATGGATGTATGGAAGGAAGGAAGGAAGGAAGGAAGGAAGGAAGGAAGGAAGGAAGGAAGGAAGGCAGGCAGGCAGGCAGGCAGGCAGGCAGGCTGGATGGATGGATGGATGGATGGATGGATGGATGGATGGATGGATGGATATTTAGATGTATAGATATATTTTTTATTTTATTATATTCATAAATGTATTTTTTGCATAATTCCTAATTATGCAAAAATATGCACTACATATTTTACATTCATCTGTGATTAAGAATTAAGCTTTCTGTTTTATTATTATTAGTAGTAGTATTAGTAATAGTACTAGTATCAAAAAGATCAATGCTAATATTTCAAGATGATTTATGAGATAATTCATAATTCTTGCATTAATACTGTCATTTCCATTAATCTGTGATCAAGAATTAAACTGAATTTTATTATTATTAATATAATTATTATTACAGAAATGATTATGATAACATTCCAAGATGATTTATGATTGCTGTCAGTTTTTGCTGCGTTTGAAGTACCCTGATATGATCATGTCACTGTTTTAATTTTCTGAATAGAAAAGTGTTTCTCACATCCAGGAACTGTGATGACTCTAGTGGCAAATCATTTGAAATTCACATAACGGCCGGTAAGCAAAGCCTTAATGAATGACTTTGGATGCAAACTACATTAAACTATCATAATACTAGGATCGCTTACACAGCATAAAAAGTACAGTGAAGGATTATGCTTATTTCTGTTACCCCATAAGCATATATCTTATTTAAACCTTATTTAAAAGTGAGGTATATGCTTAAACAATGTGCATTGTTGATAATTATTTCATTTTTTTAACTTTAGTGTGTAATGTTGCTGTTTGAGCATAAACAACATCTGCAAAGTTACGATGCTCACAGGTCAAAGCAAAGGGAGATATTTTCTTTTAAAGAAATAATTTTATAAGGAATACACCATACGGCTGGTACACAACAAGCTTCTTCACAGGATAGGGACATCACTAACCCTAAAATTAACATAAACAACGCACGCAGGAACACATAACAAAGGCCATGTTGAGAAGACTGTCACATCTGTCTTTTTTACATTTTTACATTTATTTATATTTACATTTAAGTAGTTTGTACTTTTTTACATTTATTTCCTATTTAGCACCTAAACTCTGGAACAGTCTTCCAAGCATTGTTCTGGAAGCAGACACACTCTGTCAGATTAAATTAAGACTAAAAACACATCTCTATACTATGGCATACACATACACATACACATAGATTTATTTTTATTTTTATTTTTTATTATTCAAATCAATTGACTGATTGTTAGGCTGCATAAACTAGGTCAGCCGGAACTGGGAACACTTCCCATAACACCTGATGTGCTCAGTAAAAAGAGTGGCATCTACGCTAATGTAAGTCTCTCTGTTTATCCCGAGGTTTACTGCAGTCGGCCGGATCCGGGCTGTGATCGGATGGTGGACCTGCGCCTGGACATGACCAACGCATCCTGGAGTGTCTGCTGAGACCGTGTCAATTGGTGTCTCCTCTGAAGTTGCCTCACCGGCACATCCTTCTCAATAAACCCGTCTCCGGCGCAATAACTCCGATCTTTCAAGTATTCATACTCTTGTGTAATCGACGCACCATCCTAAATAAAAACGTCTCTTGCGTGATACCCAGAAACTTTGAATATTCCGATCTAATATCTAATATGATTTCTGACCTGTAAAGTTGGCAGAATAATAATTATACACAGTGTGTTAATAGGCCAGAGGAGAACTGGCACCCCGACTGAGTCTGGTTTCTCCCAAGGTTTATTTTTCTCCATCATGCCCTGATGGAGTTTTGGTTCCTTGCCACTGTCGCCTTTGACTTGGTTTGCTCAGTTGGGGACACTAAAAATATGATCTAAGTTATTCAACTAAATATACAAATAAAATTAAATAATTAGGTCTTATTTAATTCTATAAACTATAATACTGATCTGCCAACATTGTCGCTATATGATAAATTAGAATAAGCTGATAACATCACTGTTTTCTCCAGTACGACTGTACAGCCAAATACAATTTTGCTGCAATATTATCCTGTTTGACACTGTGAAGCTGCTTTAAAACAATCGTCATAGTAAAAGCGCTATATAAATAAAGTTGATTGATTGATTGATTGATTGATTGATTGATTGATTGATTGATTGATATTACAATACAAAGTCACACAAATGCAATTGCATGTCATAACATGAAAACTTAAGTCATGACCATAATTAAACTAAACTATACCTGTTCTATGCATCTCAGTGCTCAGTGCATCTTAAAACAGTTCCCACATGAGTGATTTATAGATTATCATGACATAATATGCTAATCAACTCCGCATCAGCTACATAAATTGATCCCTTAACCATTCAGAAATGTCCTGTTCCAATCTACAAGCTGTCATTTCTTGAGTCTCTCCAACATTGTCCGACTCCGGTTTGAACATAAAAGGCTGAACAGTTTCTGACATTTCCAGTGCATGTCTGCATGAGGTAATAGGAGCTGCGCTCATTTGCATGGTATTTTGAGTAAAAACTTTACATACACACTTTGGAATTATTTTTACAAGATGTAAAATAATTTAATTAAGTTAAAAAATTAAATAATCAAATTATTAATTTTTTTAACTTAATTCAATTTAATTCTATTATTCTCTAACAAGCCTGCTGAAAATTCTAAGCGCCCTGCTGAAAACGCCTTCCTGTGGGTGCTTGAGAGCGTTTTGGCAGCATTAGTTTAAAAAAAAAAATTAGTTGAGACTTTTTTGCTTGTTATAATACGGAATAGGGCTGGGACAACGCGTCGACGTCATCGATGACGTCGACGCAAAAAATACGTTGACGCAAAATATGCGCGTCGATTCGTCAGACTCAAAATAAAGATGGCGGTGCCGGAGAGTAGTAGCAACCATAGATGTACATAATAAAGTATTTTATGTAATTAAGTATATTATTAATTATGTATATCTATGGTAGCAACACGAGTGGCTCCTCAGACTTTCAGTATTGCAAGGCTTGGCGCGCGGTGCGCACGGAGCATCACAGGCATGCGCGCACGCGTTTTGTTGTCACGGCTACATAAACAAATGTCTGCACACGGGAAGACAGATGTTTTGGTAATATTTGATGTATTTTAATCACACAAAAAAACGTTTGCATCAAGTGAAAGCATCGGACACATTGGCTACGTTACCTACATAATAAGCTGTTTTAAATTTAAAATGTTCAATGTCTAATCGCGCTGATGTGACCGAGGGTATCCATCCTTTAAGTGAGCAGTTTCATTCCAGGACTATTCCAGTTTTAAACGATATATTGGCGCCCATAATGCACTCTACATGTAATTTTTTTCACTGTCATGCCGCGGATGCGCGTGGCGTTTCTGTTGCGGGTCAGCCACGGGGCTGCGTGGCGTTTTCTCTGCCTTTGGACACTATAGAAGCGTGTCTGACGCGGCGCTGCTGCTATTGATGCGGAGGGAAGCCCTATTCCTAATGTTAAACATAAATAGCCTACTGATACAGCAAAGAAAACGTCGGGAGTAGCCACATATCTATGGTATTGACGGCAAAATAGGCTACAGAATATTTCGTTCTGTATTGACAGTTGCAATAGCCTATTTCAAAATCGATAATTGACGTTTTTTATTATTACAATTAGGCCTATATCTGCATTTATGTAAACCTACAGACTTTCAAACATGAAAATGTAATTTAATAATATGTATTCGTGTTAAAATGATATATAAACATCTTTTCCTATTCTATTTTGCCTGGAGACGCTCCCAACACACGTGAAAAATAGGCGCTCTTCTATTTCCAGCATGCACGCTTTTTTTCGCGTGTCACAGTCATCAGTGTGCAAACTCCAAACTGTTAACATGTGAGCCGAAACAAAAACGGACACGCCACGCAGCCAAGACGCTCACGCTTGCAGTGTGTCCCCGGATTTGATTAACCAACTTGTTGATATTTAATCGATGGGCATAGCCTGTAGGCTGAGTTGCATACATAGAAAAATCGTATAATATGTTTCTTTGTTGTAGGTTAATACCTATTTATTTGTGTGTGTGTGTGTGTGTGTGTAGCCTACTTTATGTTTTCAAGGTTTTATTGAATACATTGCTCTTGTATAGTCTTACTTTGGAATTTTAAGAGCAATAAACATATATTGCAATGTTAAGGAATTAATTTTTCATTCAGAAAATTAAATCAACATGTATAAATTGCTATTAGGCAATTAATGGGGAGATAATCGGTAATCGAATCGAATCGTAACCGAATCGGACAGGGAAAATTAATCGTTAGATTAATCGATGCATCGAAAAAATAATCGCTAGATTAATCGTTTAAAAAATAATCGTTTATCCCAGCCCTAATACGGAATATTCCTGTAAGTGTTACTAGTATCTCATTTTTACAGATAATTTGTTTATGTATTGATTCTATATAAAAATGCCTATGCAATGTTTAGTATTTGCTCTGGCTCTTGTTTTAAATAATTTTGTTCTGTTATTATCTTCCACTTGTTATCATCTCTTGATGTTGTACAAGCAGAATGTACACCGCCAGTTGGTCTGTGTTGTATTTGTCCCGCCCCGCCCCTCCTCCACTGTGATTGGACGGCTGGGTGAAAAGTGACAGTGATGAGCTAACTCAAAGTTGAACATTCTTCAACTCTCAGCAACCAGTGAAAAATGCAGAACGCTCAGCGATTGAGTGGAAAAACTTGCTTAAAGGGTCTCCCTGAATGGGTAATGCCTTTTTTTTGGCAAGCATGTTCAATTGTATTCAATGGAAGCACTGCGTTTTTAAAACGCCATGAGCGTAATGAGGTGTTAAAGGGTTAGTTCACCCAAAAATGAAAATTTTATGTTTATCTACTTACCCCCAGTGCATCCAATATGTAGGTGTGTTTGTTTCTTCAGTAGAACACCAATTATATTTTTTAACTCCAACCATTGCTGTGTGCCAGTCAGTAATGTGTGAATAGGTAACAATTCTATGAGAGTAAAACAAACAAACAAAAAACATGCTTAGACAACGTGCACAAAAACCTTGTTGCTCCTGACGACACATTGATGCCTTAAGACACAAACCCATTGGTTTCTGTGAGAAACACAACAGTATTTGTTTTTGTTTTTTGTTTCATCTAGTGTTCCCATCCACTATTACTTCCGTCTGATAAGCTCAAACTGGTGCCTCGGTCGAATGAGGCATCTACATGGTATATTTCTATGATCGCGCCAGTTTGACCTTTGACCAGTTTGGCCAGTTACCTATTCACATGCATTATATAACTGGCACACAGCAACGGTTGGAGTTAAAAATCTTCAAAAATCATCCATTTTTGAGTGAACTAACCGTTTAACACCTCATTACGTTCATGGCGTTTTAAAAACAAAATAGGCATTGGTGGACACATGTCCTTACTGTGACTATAACTAACAGTTGCTTTAAGAAAATGTATTATTTTATTGGATGTGTAAATATAGTACTGAAATTAAAGACAATAAACATATATTGTATTGTATATTTGAGGAAGAAACATAAATGCTTTAAGAGTGTTGGGATTTGTGAAAGGGACTCACATGAGTATTGTAACACATCAAATACTTTACCGTTGCGCTCTAAAAAACCAGGTGACCCTAAAAGAGACATAAACATGACAACAAACACTTTCTGTTAATTTCTGAGCCACATTTCTTCTTCTGTATTTTATCTTCAAGAGCTCATCAATTGATACAAGTCATACTTCCTCAGCAATGTGCAATGTGGTGCACATTTTATGATGCTGTAAGCTAAAAAAAATTGACGAGCCATGCAGCTGTGCAAAATTATGACTTTTGGAAGCTTTTTATGTGTGGTTACTGCTGAACACAGATCCAGGTGGACTGGATCATAATTCCTGTCAGGGTTCACAACTGTTGGGGCATTAGAAACAGATGGATATGTGCAGGCTTGTCTCAGAGGACTTCACAGTGGTGTGGTGGCATGATGCTCTTGGTTCTAGGTCGTGTCTGATGGGGACGTATTATTCAATAGAGACAACAATAGGCTTGTAAAATTTTTCTTTTGGGTTGTTTTTCTAGACCCAGACTAAGGGTGCGTTCACACTTGTCATGTTTGGTTCGATTAAAACGAACCCTGGTGCGGTTGCTCGGTTAGTGCGGTTCATTTGAACATATGTGAACGCTGCCACCCGAACTCTGGTGCGCACCAAACAAGCGGACCGAGACCGCTAAAAAGATGGGTCTCGGTCCGCTTCCAAACGAACTCTGGTGCGGTTCGATTGATATATGAACGCAACACGGACCAAAGACATGTAAACGGACCAAAAACCGGACGTATTGTCACAAAATGCCACGCATAATGCAGCTGATTTGACGACGCGGAAAGATCGGTGTACGTTATCCAAAATGAGTAACTTTAACGTTAGAGGGCAAACGTAGAGCAACGAGGAAGAGCATCATCAATATTTGGTCTGACGAGCATGTTTCGAAAATGCTAGAAAAAACACAAAAAGCATACCTGGCTCTTCTCATCAAAGTTCCTGTTGCCCATTATTAGCAGGTACAGACGACAGAACGGCCGTCTCTTTTGCACAACGGAGGAAATCCTGCTGCTGTTTTGAATGTTTTGAACATTTTATGAGCTCTTCATGACTTCTCAGCGGGTAAAAATAATGCCACATGTACACGCTTAAAATGATCGCGTTTAATCAGCACACAGCGTTGTTTTGAACATTTCATGAGCTCTTCATGAGTTCTCTGGTAAAAAATAATGCCATATGTGTTACACGCATAAAACGATCGCGTTTAATCCAGCACACAGCGTTGTTTTGAATGTTGTGAACATTTCATGAGCTCTTCATGAGTTCTCTGGTAAAAAATAATGCCATATGTACACGCATAAAATGCCCGCGCGTGTAATCCGCACACAGCATTGTTTTGCATGTTCGGTAAACGAGCTCCTACGTCATATAAACCGACCAATCAGGTTGTGAGCGTCTCCCTGTGCCTTTGGTTCGGTAACTTTAGGTTCGCTGTTAAAAATGCCCGTGTGAACGCTAAGCGGACCAGGACTATTATGTTTGTTTTTGTTTTTTGGTCCGGACCAAACGAACCAAACGAACCGAACTACATGTGTGAACATGTAAGAGTCTAACAACAGGAGCCATTTAAAAAAAAAAAAAAAAAAAAACAATACATTTAAAGTAGTTTAAATTCTATAGGACTCTGAAGAACATGATTTGTGAATTTTGTGATTTTGCTACATTTTAAGAATTTGTTACGAAAAGTCAACGCAGTGAATGTTATAATAAAGATTATAATTCATTGTGAATATTTCGATTTTATGACAAAAAAATGCATTTGCAGTTACTGAAAAAATGATGTATCCCATTTATAATAATTAAACATCTCAGTGTACCACCTTCTGAATTTAATGTACTGTATTTATGCATATAGCCTATATGCAATTTATATGTACCGATGATCTATTATCTTTATCTTTTACATTCATCTGTGATTAAGTCTTAATAGCTGTGAGTGTTTTTATATTTACATAAATGATGATTCTAAAATTTCAAGATGATTCATGAAAGCTGTCTGTTTTTGAAGTACCCTGAAATGGCTATTTCACAAAAAGCATGAAAAATTATCCCTTTGAGACATTTTCATTTGTACTGTTACTGTTTTTCCTGTTTCATATGTACTGTCATTATTATTTTGAATATTTAAAGTAAAGTTTTAAAGTGATCTTTAATTCAAATGTAGTAACTTGTACAAAATTTACACTAAATACAATGACTTTTACATAAAAAATAAATCATATTACATGACCATAACTAATAACAAAAATATGAATAAACATTACCATGTAAATACAACAATATAAAAAGTAGATTTTTACTGTTAACTACAACGTATAGTAATGCATACTGTTTGCTAACAAATGTATTATTTTAAAATAATCTAATCTAAATAATGTAATCTAATATAATTTTTCACTATGCACAGTAAGGTACAGTTGCGGTCCGAATTAGTTGCATGCCTGGTAAATATGATCATAGATGGCTGTAAAAATTAATCTGCATTCTTTATCCGTTTGCAAAAACCTACCCTTTCACTGAAATAAAATAATTGAAAGTGGGGGAAAATCACAGTATGAAATAAATGCTTTTCTCCAAAACACGTTGGGATGCCTAGATGCTTTTATGAGTAAAATATCTTTGAAGTATATTCCCATTTTTTTAGCACACCAGGTTGATTAGGAGAACATAAAATTGTTCAGCCAGGACATCTTGTTCCACAGGAGTATAAATATGAGGAAACACAAATGCCAAATTCCCTTAAACAATGAGTAATAAAGTTTATTTTTAAAGTATAAAAATAAAAATAAAGCTTCAACTTTATGAACTTCTTTACTAGTAAGATTGATCATATTATAAATATAAATTATAATGTATAATATATAACCATGCAGCTGTCTACTGCAGTATCACTTCAGACAGAGCATTGTAGTGTCACTGAGGAAAATTACACTCATTCACTGCTATAGGAGGAGAAGAATTGGCTAAACTTGTTAAATCATCAAAATCAACAACATGTATGCTTGACCCTATACCGACTAGGCTATTAAAAGAGATACTTCCAGAGGTCATAGATCCTCTGCTAAATATTATTAATTCATCCCTGACATTAGGATATGTACTGAAAACTTTTAAGTTCCAACTTTTAAGTGGAAACCACTTATTAAAAAAAGGCAACTTGATCCTAAAGAATTAGTCAATTAAAGGCCAATCTCAAATCTATCGTTTTTATTAAAAATACTAGAAAAGGCTGTGTCTTCACAATTATATTCCTTTTTAGAAAGAAATGGTATCTGTGAAGATTTCCAGTCAGGATTTAGACCGTATCATAGTACTGAGTCTGCTCTCATTAGAGTTACTATCGATCACAATATTCTTTTGAATAGACTTGAAAATTATGTTGGCGTTAGTGGAATTGCATTGGCATGGTTTAAATCGTACTTATCTGACCGTTATCAGTTTGTAGCAGTAAATGAAGAGATGTCACACCGATCACAGGTTCAGTATGGGGTACCGCCAGGCTGTGTTAGGACCGTTGCTTTTCACCCTGTATATGCTGCCACTGGGAGATATCATTAGGAAGAATGCCGTTAGTTCCATATATCAAGGGAAATTCACACTGCGTCTAAACGACAAATTTGGCGATGCTCCCTAAGCATCAAGACATCTGAAGTATGAATAAAACTAGTCCAATCCTGATTTGTGCTACGTCATGACGTAGATGTGACGGCATACACGGAAGCTATAAAGGGGAGCCCGGCGCATTGCAGCGTCAGTTATCGCTATTCAGCATAACGCTCTGTGTTGTTTGAAAGACTGTCTGTCTATTTATTGTTGTCTATCCTATATATATATATATATATATATATATATATATATATATATATATATATATATATATATATATATATATATATATATATATAAAATAAGAGACTTATATATTAAAATATGGCGACCGAATTTAAGAGGTGTGTGCACCCGAGTCCCCGCTTCATCTCGGGAATGGACACACATTCTCTGTGTGTACAGTGCCTGGGCGTTCAGCATGCTCTGGCGGCTCTCGAGGGAGCCGCCTGCAGTCATTGTGAGCTGCTGACGCTCAGGGTGCTGATGTACACATAGAACATTTTTAACTTTCATTATTCAAATCAATTGACTGATTGTTAGGCTGCATTAACTATGTCAGCCGGAACCGGGAACACTTCCCATAACACCTGATGTACTCGTTACATCATAAAAAGAGTGGCTTCTACACTAATGTTAGTTTCTCTGTTTATCCCAAGGTTTAGCCCGGATCTGGGCCCTGTCCGAATCGGATGGTGGACCTGCCTGGACATGACCAACGCATCCTCGAGTGTCTGCTGAGCCGTGTCAAATGGTGTCTCCTCAGAATTTGCCTCACCGGCACGACATGCTCAAAACCCGTCTTCGGCACAATAATTCCGATCTTTCATGTATTCATACTCTTGTGTAATCGACGCCCAATCCTAAATAAATCCGTCTCTTCCGTGATACCATGAAATTTTGAATATTACAATCTAATATGATTTCTGACCTGTAAGATTGCCAGAATAATAATCTTACACGGTGTGTTAATAGGCCAGAGGAGAACTGGCACCCCGACTGAGTCTGGTTTCTCCCAAGGTTTATTTTTCTCCATCATGCCCTGATGGAGTTTTGGTTCCTTGCCACTGTCGCCTTTGGCTTGGCTTGCTCAGTTGGGGACACTAAAATTATGATTAAAGTTATTCAACTAATTATACAAAAAAATTATGAATTAGGTTTTATTTATTTCTATAAACTATAATACTGATATGCCAACATTGTCGCTATATGATAAATTAAAATAAGCTGATAACATCACTGTTTTCTCCAGTACGACTGTACAGCCAAATCTAATTTTGTCACAATATTATCCTGTTTGACACTGTGAAGCTGCTTTGACACAATCGTGATTGTAAAAGTGCTATATAGATAAAGTTGATTGATTGATTGATTGATTGATTGAGTAAAACCAAAGAAAATGGTTCTGATGTGCAGTAAAAGATAGAAAAAAAATAGAAAGTGGCTGTGAGAAAACAGCTAAAGCATTGAAAAAACCCTATTTCCACCATCAGGGCAATAAATAATGAGTTCCAATTAACTAAAGATGTTACGAATCTGCCTGGAAGAGGACGTGTGTCTATACTGTCTTATTACATGACGAGAAGGAGAGTTTGAGTGGACAAAGACTCTTCAAGGTCACAGATGGAGAACTGCAGAGATTTCTTGAATTTGGGGGTCAGAAAGACTAAAAACTAAATCTGGCACATTCAGTTGTCAGTAACTTCAAAACGGTAGAAAAGCTTCAAAAGCTTTTTGGGCAGAAAACTCACCAGATGGTTTTGGTGCAAACAGGGATAAAAATACCCCAAGCCCAAGGTTAAAATACCACTGGATCTTAAGGCGGCGGCGTTTTTGTAAGCAAGTGCTTTTTACATTGTTAAAGACTTGAATTCCCATCCTAAACATGGACAAAGTTTTTTTTTTTTTTTTTAAATACTCCTTTCGGTTTCTCGTAAGTTGCGAAAAGTTTTTTTTTCAGAGTATGGCAGCTGTGCTCCAGTCACAGGACTTCACAAAATCAACAATGTCACTAAAGAAGTGTGTTTTTGGTTGTCAGGGCAAGACAACCTTGTACAGCTTCCCAAAGAGCCCAGCATTAATAGGAAAGTGGATGAAATTTGTTTTCTGGGGCAGCAACGGAGTTGTGCAAGTGTTTTTGTTTGTTCCCTGCATTTCAGCGACAATGATTAATAAACAAGGTAACGTTCAACTCCCGATTTGTAGCTCATCTAATGCTGAAAGATGGAGCGGTTTCAGCGATTAAGGTTCATGGTCGTATGTTGGAAGCAGGCGGTGAGTAAAACTGCTTTAAATGTCTATGTGTTGTTTGCTATCGACTCGTTCATTCAAATGCCCTAATATTCCATTGTTTTTCTACGTAAACGTGCACTAGTCAGAGGTGTAAAACCGTTCTGCTTGCTACTCCCTATAGTGAAAAAAGCATGCTAAGTATACTTGCAGCCAGACTAATGTTCAGTATACTTGAAGTGTGTTAATGCCTAGTTAACTTGAAGTGTGCTATTTTGACACAACTAATTTTGTACTAAGTATATTTTAGTTGTAATTAAGTTGTGTTAAAGCATAACTTTAATCTGTTAACTGTCACTGGCCACCGGTGGCCCCATTTGCCACTGCATGTTTTAAAAAAATTCTAATCCTATATTATATCCTGATCTAATGTTGACAAACTATATATCATCCGAAAGATTCATCCTGTAAAACCGTTTTGAAATCAGACCTTGCGTTACCATGGAAACGGTGCTCTATATTATTCTAGCGGGCTCCTCCCCATTTGGCGTTGTCATGTTTCATATTTATTTAACTACTTCATAATAAAAACCTTTTCTAATCTTGACAAAACACATATAGTCGGAAAGGTCTGAGTCTCATGGTTCTATATATGCAAACTGTTTTGTTATATTTGGACAAAAATATATACATTTGACATTAAAAAAAATCAATGGAATTTCAATGACACCAGGTAGCTATTTGTGGGACAGCGCCTAAACAAAATCAAAAATGAACTTCAATTTTTGTGATATCAACTTCAAATTTGGAACACAAATTGATTAGACATCTGGCTTTTATTTGATAGTAATTTTAGAGTAGAAATTATTTTGTAAAATATATATTTTATATTAAATATTACATATCTAGTACAGTATATTTGATTTACAGTAAATTTAAACTTCCATACCTTTTTTATACTTTAATTTTCACTTGGTCAATACTCCACTGACTGTCTTCTTTAAAATGATACCAAATGTATGTCTATATTCCAAAGCATTTTTGAAATGCAACCATTTAAGTTTGGACAGTGCATTTTCATGTATATTTTCAAAAAGGGGGATGACAGTTAGCAGGTTAAGTGTATTTAGTGTACTTTTGAGTGCTAAAACGGAACAACTTTAAGTAAACTTAGTAAACTTTAAGTATAGGGACTAATCACATGCTTAATTAGTGATATTAAATGTGCTTTATTTGTATTAAGTATATTTTATTTGTATTAAGTATATTTTATTTGTATTATAAGTATAATTTATTCATGTTATAGTATAATCGTTTTTGTATTATAGGTATACTTTATTTGTGTTATAGTATACTTTATTTGTTTTAAGTAAATTACAAATTAATTACCAGTATCTTCGGAACACACAAGCAATATACTATACATATATTATATATTTTATTACTAAAAATATACACTTTGTAGTCAATAGCAATACAATGTGTTATTACTTAGCTATACAGTGTGCAATATACTTTGAATTACATAATGCCAATGTTGAATGCATTTGTTTTCAAGGACATTACAATAAATTAAATCAAATCTAACACACATAACTAATGAAGAGACATTTCATTAAACAAGCCCAACGGTTTTTATTAATGGTTTCACATGGTTTCAGCAAAGCTAAACAAAATTAACTTACTATGTTTTCATTAAATGAACACTGGAATATGTTGGAAAACATATTATTGAACTAATTCCACTGACCATCTCTATATATAAATATAAATTACACATTATGTTTCATTTTCTGATGAGCTGATCATTACACTTGTGTCTGATGATCACTTACACATCAGAGACAGATGACAGCAAACACTAGTGAAGAGCAGCATCAGTTAACAGAATATAAAAGAGATAAGGTCAGGTACATGTTCTTTCAACTTTTTATTCACTTTTAGTTCTTTTTTAGTTCACTCCGGTTCTTTTCGGGGCCGCGTAACTTTAGGCCATTTTATTCCAAAACAGTTTATCGTCACCATCACGGTCAGAGGCTGCGATGTGAAGGAATTGAACTGATCCGAAGAATGAGCCATGTACTTTCCGCTCTCAGTGTTTTATTAAATAAATAATGCAATGCAACATTGTACTTCACCTGCAAGGCTGCAAACCTCCCGCAAGTGAGTGTCATACAGACGAGTACCATCAGCAGCTCTGCCTCTGATTGGCTGCAGGCATTGAGCAACACAATCTGATTGGTCACAGACCAATTGAAGAGACATTTGAATTCCGACAAGACTCACCTACTCAACTCACATTTTCTTGCGTTGTATTTTAAGTGTGCTGTTGGTTTAATATAGATGTGTGTGTACGATTGTAACATGATTCTTCTCTGCCAGCGTAAATGTATTAAACATATTTACACTTAAATCACATATAAAGTAGGGCTTATAGCATACACTGCATATATTTAAAAATGGGCTTTTAGTACATATAATCATTTATTTATATAATAATCGTTTATTATCAATTATTTATTCATGCTTAATTTGAACAGTTAATCATGAATAAATAACCTTAAACATTATTTAACTTTAAATATACAGCTTAATTATATTAATTATGTATTTTTTTAAATATGCTTTTAGTGCATTGCTAATTTGTTACAATGACAATTTTAAGCATAAGTGTAAAATATACAAACAATATATTTTCAAATAATTTTAAGATAAGTACACTTTACAAAAGTAAACTGTAAACTGTAAAAGTAAACTTTCATTTAAAGTATATTTTTCTAAAATATATTTTTTAGAAAATATACTAAAATACTATTATTTTAAAGTGTGTTAAAAGTTGTATTGTGAAAATATGATCCTAATATATTTTTCATATATTTGGAGATGGTACAACTTTTGTAAGTATATTTCTAATATACTATTGGATAAGAGAATATATTTGAAATACAATAAAGTACTATACTTTTCTTACTATACAATACTTTTTTTCACCAGGGCTGCTAACATGAAATCACTTACAATAGTCCATAAACCAAATTATGTCCTCATAAACCACAAGTAAACACACACAAATGTTGTAAAATTCACGAGCATGACACGCCGCTAAGCACCAGAGATGGGACCAAGTCACACATGTGCAAGTCTCAAGTAAGTCTCAAGTCTTAACCTTCAAGTCTCAGGTAAGTCCCAAGTATTTTTTTCCTAGGCAAGTCAAGTCAAGTCAAGTCACAGGGTATGTCAAGTCAAGTCAAGTCCTGTAGTAGGTCTGTCACAATTCATCAGTGTGAGTGCCCGTGATCACCACCAGAGGGCACTCCACCCTGGACTGTCATTCCATCACAAACTACATTACCCATAATCCTTGGACTCATTAGCACTCACTGTTTACACCTGTGTCTCATCACCTCATTACCTCTGCCTATATATACCTTGTTCACTCTGTCATTCATTGCAAAAACTTGTTTAGTGTCACAACTGCATTTCTGAGCGTTTCCCTGTTTTCATGTATCTTGGTCTTTGATTTCTTGCCTTCTCCGTGGATTACCCTTTTGCCTGTTCCTTCTGTTTTGTTTGCCTTTTCGGACTGATTTCCTGTTATGGCCTTTTGCCTGTTCTATGGACTACGACTTTGGATTACCCTTCAATAAATACTGCGTTTGGATCTTCAACCAACCTTCTGTCTCAGAGCAGTTCATTACAGAAGACTTCGCCAACATGGATCCAGCAGTATGTCTCGTCCGTCTATGCCAGGGAACTCACTCACTCGAGGACCACATCATAGACTTTCTGAACATTGCAAACTTCACCAACCTCCCGGACTTTATGTTGATTGACTTTTTTTGCCATGGACTCAACAAACAGTTACAAGGCAAACTCGTCCGTGATGGTCCTCGAGGGTCCCTGAGTGAGTTCCTTGATTATGCCCTTCAGGTAAGCGGCTCTGCTTTCACAGTGGGTGTCATGGAGGGTGATTGTGACATTTCCACTGCATCTGCTGAGCCTGTGTCTTTGGACAAGATGGCCGCCGAGCCAGTGTCCTCTGACAAAATGGCCGCCAAACCTGTGTCTTTGGACAAGATGGCCGCCGAGCCTGTGTCTTTGAACATGATGGCCGTCGAACCGGTATCATGGGACAAGATGACCGCCGAACCTGTGTCTTTGGACAAGATAGCCGCTGAGCCTGTGTCCTCGGACAAGATGGCCACGGAGCCTGTGTCTTTGAACATGATGGCCGTCGAACTGGTGTCATGGGACAAGATGACCGCTGAACCTATGTCTTTGGACAAGACACCAGACCTTTCAGAGCCGTGTGCCGTCTCATCAGACCTTCCAGAGCCTCGTGCCATCTCAGCAGACCTTCCAGAGCCTCGTGCCGTCTCAGCAGACCTTCCAGAGCCTCGTGCCGTCTCAGCAGACCTTCCAGAGCCTCGTGCCATCTCAGCAGACCTTCCAGAGCCTCGTGCCGTCTCAGCAGACCTTCCAGAGCCTCGTGCCGTCTCAGCAGACCTTCCAGAGCCTCGTGCCGTCTCAGCAGACCTTCAGAGCCTCGTGCCGTCTCAGCAGACCTTCCAGAGCCTCGTGCCGTCTCAGCAGGCCTTCCAGAGCCTCGTGCCGTCTCAGGAGGCTTTCCAGAGCCTTGTGCCGTCTCCGCAGGCCTTGCAGAGCCTGGTGTCGTCTCAGCGGGCCTTCCAGAGCCTGGTGTCGTCTCAGCGGGCCTTCCAGAGCCTGGTGTCGTCTCAGCGGACCTTCCAGAGCCTGGTGTCGTCTCAGCGGACCTTCCAGAGCCTGGTGTCGTCTCAGCGGACCTTCCAGAGCCTGGTGTCGTCTCAGCGGACCTTCCAGAGCCTGGTGTCGTCTCAGCGGACCTTCCAGAGCCTGGTGTCGTCTCAGCGGACCTTCCAGAACCTCCAGCCACTGACCAAAGTCCAGAGAGGGCTCCGGCCCGTGCCCCGAATCCAGAGAGGGCTCCGGCCCGTGCCCCGAGTCCAGAGAGGTCTCCGCCTCCTGCCCCGAGTCCAGAGAGGTCTCCGCCTCCTGCCCCGAGTCCAGAGAGGGCTCCGCCTCCTGCCCCGAGTCCAGAGAGGGCTCCGCCTCCTGCCCCCGATTCCAGACCCTCTGCTCTGCCTGCCCCGCCGTGGGGGTCTTCAAGACCGCCTGCGCTGCTGTGGTGGTTGTCTGCCCTGCCGTGGGAGTCTTCAAGACCGCCTGCTCTGCTGTGGTGGTCGTCTGCTCCACCGTGGGAGTCTTCAAGACCGTCTGCTCTGCCGTGGAGGTCTTCAAGACCGTCTGCTCTGCTGTGGTGGTCGTCTGCTCCGCCGTGGGGGTCTTCAAGACTGCCAGCTCCGTTCCAGGTCGCCTACGCCACCCTGGTCATCTGCCCGGCCAGCTCCATCCTGGCCTCCTGCTCTGCCTGAATCTCCAGGCCCTCTTCCACTACATGGGCCTGGCCCTCCATCCCGCCCCCGGGTCCGCATCCGCTCCAACTCCCTCCTGGACAATTTTAGGAGCGTCTGGAAGCCGCTCCTTTGAGGGGGGGCTATGTCACAATTCATCAGTGTGAGTGCCTGTGATCACCACCAGAGGGCACTCCACCCCGGACTGTCATTCCATCACAAACTACATTACCCATAATCCTTGGACTCATTAGCACTCACTGTTTACACCTGTGTCTCATCACCTCATTACCTCTGCCTATATATACCTTGTTCACTCTGTCATTCATTGCGAAGTCTTGTTTAGTGTCACAACTGCATTTCTGAGCGTTTCCCTGTTTTCATGTATCTTGGTCTTTGATTTCTTGCCTTCTCCGTGGATTACCCTTTTGCCTGTTCCTTCTGTTTTGTTTGCCTTTTCGGACTGATTTCCTGTTATGACCTTTTGCCTGTTCTATGGAATACAACTTTGGATTACCCTTCAATAAATACTGCGTTTGGATCTTCAACCAACCTTCTGTCTCAGAGCAGTTCATTACAAGGTCAAGTCAAGTCCAAGTCAAGTCACCTTATTTTTGTAATTTTACCTGCAGAATCTGATCTTAAAGGTCCCGTTCTTCGCGTGTTTTTGAAGCTTTGATTATGTTTACAGTGTGCAATATAACATGAGTTCATGTTTCGCGTGTAAAAAAACCACAGTATTTTTCACACAATTGACTTATCTGTACAGCGCTGTTTCCTCTGTCCTAAAAACAGCCTGATGATTTCCTTGTTCTCTGAAGTCCCTCCTTCAGAAACACATAACGAGTTCTGATTGGGCCAGCGCTTCCTGTGTTGTGATTGGACAGCAGCTTAGCGCACTTTGCCCGGAAAGGTCCCGCCTCTTACCGTAACGGGGAGATGCAAGCGCTGAATGCGCGCTCTTCTCCACGTGGGAGAGCAACAAGACCACGCCCCCTATTTTGCGTGTTCTTCTGGGTGGAGGGTTAGTCAACAAACGGTTCTAGTGACATCATTACATCACTGCACTTCCTGCTGTAGTCCAAACCGGCCGCTCGCTGAAGGCCTTGAAAGGGAACTTCTGTTAAATAAAAGATCTCGCTTGGCATTGAACTTTGAGCTTTATAATTTTACAGGTATTATTTATGCTCTAACAGCAACATTACACACTAACTAAAGTTTGAAGGATGGAATCGCGAAGAACGGGACCTTTAATACATTTGAAAAGACAATATATAAGTAACTCTTGGTAAATTACAATAATTTGGATTTGCATTGCAAATACTAATCAAACTAAATTGTAACTTCATAAAATTATTAATTTTTCAATTCTGCCAACAGTTTGAAACGTATTAAATGTTCAACATTGAGTCCATAAAGCAAATAACAGCTTAAATTCCAAAATACTACTCTCTGAACACCTTCTTCACTCTCCCTCTAAAACACCATTTACATACAACATTAAAGTTTGTTACATTTGTCCTTCTCTCTCTCTCTCTCTCTCTCTCTCTCTCTCTCTCTCTCTCTCTCTCTCTCTCTCTCTCTCTCTCTCTCTCTCTCTCTCTCACACACACACACACACACACACACACACACACACACACACACACACACACACACACACACGTAGTGTTTCCATGTTTTATGGGGACATTCCATAGGTGTAATGGTTTTTATACCGTACAAACCTTATTTTCTATCCCCCTACACTGCCCCTACCCCTAAACCTACCCATCACAGGAAACATTCTGCATTTTTACTTTCTCAAAAAAAAAAAAAAAAATCCTTTTGTATGATTTATAAGTTGTTTTCCTTATGGGGACCAAAAAATGTCCCCACAAGGACAAGGATTTCGGATACTGCCATCTTTGTGGGAACATTTTGTCCCCATAACGTTGTGATTACCAGCAGCCCACACACACACACACACACACACACACACACACACACACACACACACACACACACACACACACACTCTGTCTCTCTATCTCTCTCTCTCTCACACACACACACACACACAATTGCGCGCGCGATTTTTCCCACTCACTTAACATTGTAACGTTAGAATCGAGTAATTTTTGTTGTGTGTGTGTTCAGGTGGCAGTCTCGTACCACTCAGATCAGGGGAAGTATTTTATAAAAATAAATCAAAATTATTTCGACCACATTTGTCCGCAACATGGTATGAGGGTTAACACTCAAGTCATTCAAGTCATCGTGTCTCAAGTCAAGTCAAGTCCCGAGTCTTTAACTTCCAAGTCCGAGTCAAGTCTCAACTATTTTCTATTTTGTCAAGTCAAGTCACAAGTCATAAAAATAGCGACTCGAGTCGACTCGAGTCCAAGTCACCAAGTCGCAAGTCCCCATGTCTGCTAAGCACATTTAAGTTACAGTTCATCCCTCTGGGATGTCCTGATGTAGTCGTCGTTGCTGCTTTCGAGTCCAGAGAGGTCTCCGCCTCCTGCCCCGAGTCCAGAGAGGGCTCCGCCTCCTGCCCCGAGTCCAGAGAGGGCTCCGCCTCCTGCCCCCGATTCCAGACCACCTGCTCTGCCTGCCCCGCCGTGGGGGTCTTCAAGACCGCCTGCGCTGCTGTGGTGGTTGTCTGCCCTGCCGTGGGAGTCTTCAAGACCGCCTGCTCTGCTGTGGTGGTCGTCTGCTCCACCGTGGGAGTCTTCAAGACCGTCTGCTCTGCCGTGGAGGTCTTCAAGACCGTCTGCTCTGCTGTGGTGGTCGTCTGCTCCGCCGTGGGGGTCTTCAAGACTGCCAGCTCCGTTCTAGGTCGCCTACGCCACCCTGGTCATCTGCCCGGCCAGCTCCATCCTGGCCTCCTGCTCCGCCTGAATCTCCAGGCCCTCTTCCACTACATGGGCCTGGCCCTCCATCCCGCCCCCGGGTCCGCATCCGCTCCAACTCCCTCCTGGACAATTTTAGGAGCGTCTGGAAGCCGCTCCTTTGAGGGGGGGCTATGTCACAATTCATCAGTGTGAGTGCCTGTGATCACCACCAGAGGGCACTCCACCCCGGACTGTCATTCCATCACAAACTACATTACCCATAATCCTTGGACTCATTAGCACTCACTGTTTACACCTGTGTCTCATCACCTCATTACCTCTGCCTATATATACCTTGTTCACTCTGTCATTCATTGCGAAGTCTTGTTTAGTGTCACAACTGCATTTCTGAGCGTTTCCCTGTTTTCATGTATCTTGGTCTTTGATTTCTTGCCTTCTCCGTGGATTACCCTTTTGCCTGTTCCTTCTGTTTTGTTTGCCTTTTCGGACTGATTTCCTGTTATGACCTTTTGCCTGTTCTATGGAATACAACTTTGGATTACCCTTCAATAAATACTGCGTTTGGATCTTCAACCAACCTTCTGTCTCAGAGCAGTTCATTACAAGGTCAAGTCAAGTCCAAGTCAAGTCACCTTATTTTTGTAATTTTACCTGCAGAATCTGATCTTAAAGGTCCCGTTCTTCGCGTGTTTTTGAAGCTTTGATTATGTTTACAGTGTGCAATATAACATGAGTTCATGTTTCGCGTGTAAAAAAACCACAGTATTTTTCACACAATTGACTTATCTGTACAGCGCTGTTTCCTCTGTCCTAAAAACAGCCTGATGATTTCCTTGTTCTCTGAAGTCCCTCCTTCAGAAACACATAACGAGTTCTGATTGGGCCAGCGCTTCCTGTGTTGTGATTGGACAGCAGCTTAGCGCACTTTGCCCGGAAAGGTCCCGCCTCTTACCGTAACGGGGAGATGCAAGCGCTGAATGCGCGCTCTTCTCCACGTGGGAGAGCAACAAGACCACGCCCCCTATTTTGCGTGTTCTTGTGGGTGGAGGGTTAGTCAACAAACGGTTCTAGTGACATCATTACATCACTGCACTTCCTGCTGTAGTCCAAACCGGCCGCTCGCTGAAGGCCTTGAAAGGGAACTTCTGTTAAATAAAAGATCTCGCTTGGCATTGAACTTTGAGCTTTATAATTTTACAGGTATTATTTATGCTCTAACAGCAACATTACACACTAACTAAAGTTTGAAGGATGGAATCGCGAAGAACGGGACCTTTAATACATTTGAAAAGACAATATATAAGTAACTCTCGGTAAATTACAATAATTTGGATTTGCATTGCAAATACTAATCAAACTAAATTGTAACTTCATAAAATTATTAATTTTTCAATTCTGCCAACAGTTTGAAACGTATTAAATGTTCAACATTGAGTCCATAAAGCAAATAACAGCTTAAATTCCAAAATACTACTCTCTGAACACCTTCTTCACTCTCCCTCTAAAACACCATTTACATACAACATTAAACTTTGTTACATTTGTCCTTTCTCTCTCTCTCTCTCACACTCTCTCTCTCTCTCTCTCTCTCTCTCTCTCTCTCTCACACACACACACACACACACACACACACACACACACACACACACACACACACACACACACACACACACACACACACACACACACACACACACACACACACACACACACACGTAGTGTTTCCATGTTTTATGGGGACATTCCATAGGTGTAATGGTTTTTATACCGTACAAACCTTATTTTCTATCCCCCTACACTGCCCCTACCCCTAAACCTACCCATCACAGGAAACATTCTGCATTTTTACTTTCTCAAAAAAAAAAAAAAAATCCTTTTGTATGATTTATAAGTTGTTTTCCTTATGGGGACCAAAAAATGTCCCCACAAGGACAAGGATTTCGGATACTGCCATCTTTGTGGGAACATTTTGTCCCCATAACGTTGTGATTACCAGCAGCCCACACACACACACACACACACACACACACACACACACACACACACACACTCTGTCTCTCTATCTCTCTCTCTCTCACACACACACACACACACACACACAATTGCGCGCGCGATTTTTCCCACTCACTTAACATTGTAACGTTAGAATCGAGTAATTTTTGTTGTGTGTGTGTTCAGGTGGCAGTCTCGTACCACTCAGATCAGGGGAAGTATTTTATAAAAATAAATCAAAATTATTTCGACCACATTTGTCCGCAACATGGTATGAGGGTTAACACTCAAGTCATTCAAGTCATCGTGTCTCAAGTCAAGTCAAGTCCCGAGTCTTTAACTTCCAAGTCCGAGTCAAGTCTCAACTATTTTCTATTTTGTCAAGTCAAGTCACAAGTCATAAAAATAGCGACTCGAGTCGACTCGAGTCCAAGTCACCAAGTCGCAAGTCCCCATGTCTGCTAAGCACATTTAAGTTACAGTTCATCCCTCTGGGATGTCCTGATGTAGTCGTCGTTGCTGCTTCTCCTGTTCAAGTTCAGCCTCTAGATCTAATTCTGGATCACATATGTTTGGTTAAATCTGATTTATGTCAAAGGTTTATTTTAGGATAAATAAATTAAGGATGTCAGTGCTTTCAAACGCTCTCAACGGACACGTTCGTCATTCTTTAGCCCCGTCCACATGATACGCCTCCAGCTGCTCGTTTTTTTTCCAGAAAGACTCGGTAAAGCCTATCTTTCTTTTATAAATACAATAAAACTAAAGACTTTTCGGAGATATGAAGGATGCAGTACTACTCTATAGGTACTCAATCTTGACATGATATTGACTGAAACTGAGTTTTTTTTTTTTTTTTGCTGGAGGTCCTGGACATCTTGTTCAGAAATATGGCATCATGGATTCTTGCAAATACCAACATATCTAAACCTACTAGAAATATTATAATGGGCCGTGGTTGGATCTTTTTAATCAGGACAATGATCCAAAACAAACATCAAAATCCACACAGAAATGTGTCACTGTGCTCAAAATGAAGCTTCTGCCATGGTCATCCCAATCCCCTGACCTGAACCATATAGAGTTAATTCAGAATATGCTCTTGCAAGACACAATACTTTCTCAACAGAGCGACAAATCAATCAGTCAATTGAAACAGATGCTTAGAAAAAGTGTGCAATTCTACTTCTTCCTTTAGTTTAATGCCGATTTAAGTAGGTTACACAACCTACTTAATGCACATCGCCACCTATTTGATGGTTGTGCAAAAAAATAAAATAAAATAAAGTAATCTCTTCATTTCATAAGTATTGTTTATTCACTGAGAATAAGGATTATATAGTTTGTTTGATGCTAATAAACTGAATGCAGATCCATGTGTGAGATGACAATATAATAAATATATTTGAATTGAATTAATATTTAAACATTATCTTGTTGTAATAGTGCTTTAGAATTAATATGTAATATTGTTTATTATATAACTATAACTATATAACAAATTAAGTTATATTAATATAACTACATTCATTTTATAACACACATCTGAATACCTCGCAAACTAACCCTGGATCATGAGCTGCTCAGAGCATGCTCAGTTATGTTCAGAGAGTGAGTTGATATGTAAGGGATAATGTACACCCAGCCGGTTGTTATCGCAGAATAAACCCCGACAGAGTGATCAGGACCCCGACGCGAAGCGGAGTCTTGCATCACTCTGAAGGGGTTTATTCTGCGATAAAAACCGGCTGGGTGTACATTATCCCGCTTATTACATGGCTAGTGTAATTACACGGCTACTAGTCTCAAATAAATAATTATTTAGACACAAAATATTGTCTAAAGATTAAATATTTTATTAGCTCTTACGCAAAGCTTCCGCGAAGGAAAACAGTTCCAACCTGCTTTAAGCCTTTATCTATTGCTGAAGATTTGCCATTTGCCCTTGCTAAATGTTAAAATGAATGCTGAAAGGGTTAGTTCACCCGAAAATGAAGCCAAGCCTATGATTTACTCACCCTCAAGATATCGTAGGGGTATAAAACATTCTTCTTTCAGACAAATACAATCGGAGTTATATTTAAAAAGTCCAGGCTAACGTTAATCCCAGCAGTAGTTGTAGTTGTGTTTGAAGTCCATAAAAATGCAGCTGTCCGTCAAATAACGTGCTCCACACGGCTCCGATGGGTTAATAGAGGCCTTCTGATTCCAATCGATGCGTTTGTGTAAGAAAAATATCTATAATAAAAACGTTATAAAGGAAACCTGCCTTGAAGTCTTCCATTGTAACCCACGGCTGTTTAAGCCACAAGATGGCGCCAGCGTTAAGCACAGAAGTAGTACCGGTCAAGATAACTCGTAGTACCCGCATGAGCGGGTGTTACCTGGAAATAACATACCTCTGGAATGCGCGATTGACCAATCAGAATCAAGTATTTCACAGAGCCGTGTAATAAGGCTACTTATATACCCTGAAAGTGTCCTCCATTTTTGGAACCAAAAGTTGAGGCTATCCGCTTACTCTTAAACATACCTGGATATTGCACATAACCTGCTTTCTGGAATACCCCACAGGAGTGCCAATAATTCTGACCTGTAATGTAATTTTTTTAAACAATTAACATGTGCAATCTTTTTGATTTGCATTGAATTTTGTTAGTCTTTTTTGCAGTGTAGAGCGACCTCTGAAATGTCTTCTGTGTTGTGTTCATAACCAAGAAAACTATACATTTGAAGCTGAAAACTCAAAATTTGACTGTACCTTTATAAGAGCACAATCCATCTGTATTATTTGCCAACCAATATGAAGTTGCCATTGCATGCTGTTCCCTCATCCGTACAGGCCGTCCAAAGGCATTCATCAGATTTTGAGGTCAAGGACACGTTTATTCCATTTGACTCCTGTACAACCTGTACTCGGCTTCTAAATCTAAGAAGGAATGACCTTTATTCTGTTCCTCTGGAGGTTTCGCTCTCTGGAGAAAAGGAGACTGCCATGCTTCTGAAACAAAAAGACGTTTCTTTCCCCTCAGAATGATCTGTGTTACGATGGAGAAGTTAATGTAACAGTCAGGATTGCAGAGGAACAATTGAAAAAGGAAAAAAAAGTTCAAACAAATAGCAAATAAAAAAAATCCCAAAAATATAATGCTGTTTTGGCAGTCGTTGTGAGTCAATCAGAAAAGAGAATACAGTGTTCTTACCAGCCAGATCACAGCGTGACCATTTATTCTCAAAGGGGGTGTAATTTCATATCCGGCTTTTCGTGTAGACTTTGCACTGTATCTATGAGTCTTTGGAGGGATAGAAATCTTTTTAAATTATATTCCTCTAATAAAAAATACAATTACATTTTTTTTTGTGTGTGGCTCTTTGCAGGTTTACTGCCCATGGCTTTCTTTTAAAGCATTATAGACAGCTTTGCCGTAACAGAAGGTAAGATTAGGAGGATTGTAGGGGACCTGGTCAGAGAGCAGAGAGGGGGCCCGTTTGTGAGCCAACTTCAACCTTTAACTGTGACACACACTAAAACACATTTGTCATTTTGGCAACTATTCTGACAGTAAACATCATGTAGTGGCCCCAGTCACTGTTACTCAGAATCAAATCTCTTATTAAACTGTCTAATATTATAATGTGAGTCGTTAATTTCACAATGTTTGTTGAAGCCCTACTGCATATAATTCTGCAGTGCTTTGACATTTTGAAATATTATATAAAATTATGCAGAAAAGATTTTGACAGGATCATGCAGAGACACATCAGCATATGAATCTCAACAATGGTGACAATCAACAAAATATTCTGATAAATAGATCAACTCTGAACGTCATAAAAACAAGCTACTGAAGTCACTAAAATATATTTTGGTAGCAAACTTTTTTACAGCCCTGTTCAACATGTACTTATGTACTTATTATAGTGATTATAATAACTGGGTAATAACTACTAATCCTGAACTTACCCCTAAACCTAACCTTAACCCAAGTAGTTACCTTGTATTGCCCACAACTTTCTTAGGGAAGTACATGAAAGTGTATATGCTGTAAAATATTGCTACAGAATTAGATTTGGCTGTACAGTCGTTCTGGAGAAAACAGTGATGTTATCAGCTTATTTTAATTTATCATATAGCGACAATGTTGGCATATCAGTATTATAGTTCATAGAATTAAATAAAACCTAATTAAAATAAAATTTATTTTATTTGTATAATTAGTTGAATAACTTTAAACATAATTTTGGTGTCCCCAACTGAGCAAGCCAAGCCAAAGGCGACAGTGGCAAGGAACCAAAACTCCATCAGGGCATGATGGAGAAAAATAAACCTTGGGAGAAACCAGACTCAGTCAGGGTGCCAGTTCTCCTCTGGCCTATTAACACACCGTGTATGATGATTATTTTTGGCAACCTTACAGGTCAGAAATCATGGTCAGGAGACGGGTTTATTTAGAATGGGGCGTCGATTACACAAAAGTATGAATACATGAAAGATCGGAATTTTTGCGCCTGAGGCGGGTTTTTTGAGCATGACGTGCCGGTGAGGCAAATTCGGAGGAGACACCAATTGACACGGCTCAGCAGACACTCCAGGATGCATTGGTCATGTCCAGGCACAGGTCCACCATCTGATCCGGACAGGGCCCAGATCCGGGATAAACAGAGAGACTAACATTAGCGTAGATGCCACTCTTTTTATGATGTAAAGAGTACATCAGATGTTATGGGAAGTGTTCCCGGTTCCGGCTGACCTAGTTAATGCAGCCTAACAATCAGTCAATTGATTTGAATAATGAAAGTTAAAAATGTTCTATGTGTATCCCATAGTAAAGAGATGTGTTTGTAGTCTAGATTTAAACTGACAGAGTGTGTCTGCTTCCCGAACAATGCTAGGAAGACTATTCCAGAATTTAGGTGCTAAATAGGAAAAGGATCGACCGCCTGTAGTTGATTTAGATATTCTAGGTATTATCAACTGGCCAGAGTTTTGAGACCACAATAGACGTGATGGAGTATAATGTGTTAAGAGCTCGCTTAAGTACCGGGGAGCTAAACCATTTAGTGCTTTGTAAGTAATAAGCAAGATTTTAAAATGTATGCGATGTTTAATAGGGAGCCAGTGCAGTGTTGACAGAACTGGGCTAATATGATCATACTTCCTGGTTCTTGTAAGAACTCGAGCTGCTGCATTTTGGACTAGCTGGAGTTTGTTTATTAAGCGAGCCGGGCAACCACCCTGGAGAGCATTACAATAATCTAGCCTTGAGCTCATGAACGCATGTACTAACTGTTAAGCATTTTGCATTGAAAGCATGTGCCGTAATTTAGATATATTTTTAAGATGGTAGAATGCGGTTTTACAGATGCTAGAAACGTGGCTTTCAAATGAAAGATTGGTATCAAAGAGCACACCCAGGTTCCTCATTGATGACGAGGGCTTGACAGAGCAGTCATCAAGTGTTAGACAGTATTCTCGGTTACTACTTGTGGAGCTTTTCTGTCCAATAATGAAAAATTCAGTTTTATCTGAATTAAGTTGCAGGAAATTACTATTCATCCAATTTTTTATATCAGCTATGCATTCCGTTAATCTTGTGAATTGCTAGGTTTCGTCAGGGCGTGAGGAAATATAGAGCTGAGTATCGTCAGCATAACAATGAAAACTAACGCCATGCTTCCTAATGATATCTCCCAGTGGTAGCATATACAGGGTGAAAAGCAACGGTCCTAACACTGAGCCTTGCGGTACTCCATACTGAATTTGTGATCGGTGTGACATCTCTTCATTTACTGCTACAAACTGATAACGGTCAGATGAGTACGATTTAAACCATGCCAAGGCAGTTCCACTAATGCCAAAATAATTTTCGATTCTATTCAGAAGAATATTGTGATCGATAGTATCGAATTCAGCGCTAAGATCGAGTAACACTAATAGGCAGATACAACCACGACCAGATGATAAGAGTAAATCATTTGTAACTCTAATGAGAGCAGACTCAGTACTATGATATGGTCTAAATCCTGACTGGAAATCCTCACATATACCATTTCTTTCTAAAAAGGAACATAATTGTGAAGATACTGCCTTTTCCAGTATTTTTGATAGAAACGGTAGATTCGAGATTGGCCTGTAATTGACTAATTCTTTAGGATCAAGTTGCGTTTTTTTAATAAGTGGTTTAATTATAGCCAACTTAAAAGTTTTCGGTACATATCCTAATGTCAAAGATGAATTAATGATATAAAGCAGAGGATCTATGACCTCTGGAAGTATCTCTTTTAGTAGCCTAGTCGGTATAGGGTCAAGCATACATGTTGTTGATTTTGATGATTTAACAAGTTTAGCCAATTCTTCTCCTCCTATAGCAGTGAATGAGTGTAATTTTTCCTCAGTGACACTACAATGCTCTGTCTGAAGTGATACTGTAGTAGACGGCTGCATGGTTATAATTTTATTCCTAATATTATCAATCTTACTAGTAAAGAAGTTCATAAAGTCATTACTGCTGTTGTTTACAAACGTCTGAAGTTAAAGCTTTATTTTTTGTTAATTAAGCCACTGTATCGAATAAATACTTAGGGTTGTGTTTGTTTTCTTCTAAAAGAGTTGAGAAATAAGCAGATCTAGCAGTTTTTATGGCCTTTCTATATGCCATCATGAGAACGCTGCGCTCCCGCCGGGCACTCTTTGAGGAGGGTGCCTCGGCTCGTGTTCCCAGCGGCTCTGGTCCCGCTGCTGCCGAGGCAGAGCGGAGGCTGCAGTCGTCGGGTTCACAATTGGACGTTGCAGAGGGGTTAGAGACGGGCACTGCCTTATCTCTGCCCTCACCTGCACCGTCCAGCGGCTCTTCTCGGGGCTTGGAAGCACGCATTGCGGTTTCTTCCCCCCCCCCCGAGAGAGTCGCCGGTGCTCCAACTATCCAGCTCTGAGGAGGTGGACGTTGAGAGCATCGCGACTGAAGATTCGCCACTTCAGTCCCCTGCGAGTGAGGAGCTCGTTGAGGTTTTGACGCGAGCAGTGGCCAGATTAGATTCGACTGGCCCACTGAAAGATCAGAGGAAGGAAGAAAGCGTACTAGTAAACTAGATGACAGATTCCTGCCTTCTCGCGCTTCAGAACCTCAGCGCCGGGGCCTGCCGTTCTTCCATGATTTGCACACCGAGGTGGCAAGATCATGGAAGAGACCGGCATAATATAGAGTATTCAGCCCGCAGACTTCGGTCTATAGTAACATCGCCGTGCTGAAACAGTATGGTTATGGGGCGATGCCAAAAGTGGAAGAGACGCTTGCGAGCCATCTCTCGCCTTCCTCGGCATCGTCCCTGAAGGCCCCGACTTTGCCCACCAGACCCTTAAAGACAACGTCGGCACTGGTGGGCAAAACGTACTCGGCAGCAGGTCAGGCTGCCGCATGCCTGCATACGATGGCAATTATGCAGGCGTATCAGGCTGACCTGCTCAGGGACTTAGATGGACGTGACGAAGTGGGGGGAGAAATAATTAATGAACTGAGAACGTCAGCAGATCTCGCTCTCCGGGCCACGGAGAGGCATTTATGGCTCAACCCCACTGAGATAAAGGAGAGGGAGAAAAGCTTCCTGCTGGACGCGCCACTGTCTCCTGGCGGCCTCTTCGGTGACGCAGTACACACGAGAGGTTCCAGGAGTCAAAGAAACAAGCTGCGGCGCTAAAGCAGTTTCTCGCTCTCCGGGTTCAGGTCCCTGGGGCTGCTGCTGAGAAGCAGCCCAAGCCGAGTACGAGCTCCGCTCAAAGGGCACAGCAAAAACAGAGCGTCGCCACCCGAACTCCCCCTCAGCACGGGGACGAGGGGCGGTGCTCTCAGGCGAGGCCTTCGAGGGGCAGAGCTGATCTGAGGACAGTCCTGATCGCCAAGAAGGCCTCGTCTAAGCGTTCCTGACGCCAGAAGCGTCAGGACGCTGAGGGTGGTTCCCCCCCTAGGGAAACGGTGTTTACCCCTGCCAACGGTACCCGTTTCCCTGCGGCACCCACTGGGGGCTGCGCAGCCAACCCCGCGCAACGCCGGGGCGCAGTCGGTCTCCGCGGGCCACCCGAGGGATTGTCGAGCAGTCAAGTCAGTTGTTCCTAGCCGGTCCGCCGCTTCAGAGCGCTGTGCTTGCTGTTCAAAATACACCAGAGGCCAGCCTCGAGAGGCTGGTTCCCTTAGTAGATTTTCTAGACGAGTGGAAACGACTGTCGAATATATCTCGTTGGGTCCTGCAGATAATCGAAAGGGGGTACGCCATTCAATTCAAAAGGCGGCCACCTCCCTTCAGAGGTGTCCTACCCACAGAGGTGGGCCCGGAGCAGGCTCTGGTAATGGCACAGGAAGTAGAGACACTCCTGCGAAAGGGGGCTATAGAGAGGGTTCCTTCTCCCGGCAGGGAGTCTGGGTTTTACAGCCGTTACTTCATCGTGCCAAAGAAGGATGGGGGCTTACGCCCGATACTAGATCTGCGTCTATTAAATCGCTCAGTGGCCAAGCTCAAGTTCAAGATGCTCACACTAAGACAGATTGTATCGCAGATCAAATCGGAGGATTGGTTTGTCACCATAGACCTCAAAAATGTGTATTTTCATGTCTCCATACTTCCACATCACAGGAAGTTTCTGAGGTTTGCCTTCGGGGGAGAGGCATACCAATATCGAGTACTTCCCCTCGGTCTAGCACTGTCACCCCGCACATTCACCAAGTGTGTGGATGCAGCTCTGGCGCCGTTGCGTCTGCAGGGCATCCGCATACTGAATTATATCGACGACTGGCTAATTCTAGCGCATACAGAACAGATGGCGGTTCAGCATCGAGATGCTGTTCTCACACACATGTCGAAATTGGGGTTAAGGCTGAACGCCAAGAAGAGTGTGCTTTCTCCGTCTCAGAGAACCACTTTTCTAGGTGTGAACTGGGATTCGGTAATTATGCGGGCTCAATTATCGCCAACACGCATAACATCGATCCTGGCAGCAGTCAAAGAACCGAAGCTAGACCGGGCCGTCACTGTGAAGCAGTTCCAGAAACTGTTATGTCTCATGGCAGCAGCGTCCAACGTGATACCTTTTGGCCTACTGAACATGAGGCCAAAACAGTGGTGGCTCAGAACAAAAGGGTTCTCCCCGAGGGGAAACCCGCTCCGCATAATCAAAGTCACGCGGCGATGCCTACGTGCTCTGGTCATGTGGAAAAACCCGGGGTCACGTGCTGGGGGCTCATGTTCGTCGCGTAATGCTAACAACAGACGCCTCTCTCACGGGCTGGGGTGCGACAATGAGTGGCCGTTCATCCCAGGGTCTATGGCAGGAACACCAGCAGCACTGGCACATAAATCGGCTAGAGATGCTCGCTGTGTTTCTTGCATTGAAACAGTTTCTGCCCGACCTCAGGGGCCATCATGTATTAGTCAGGACAGACAAATCATCGGTGGTCACCTACATAGATCATCAGGGGGGTCTGAGGTCCCGCCCTTTGTACAAATTGGCACATCAGATCCTCCTGTGGGCCCAGGGGAAACTGCTATCCATCAGAGCAGTCTATATCCCAGGGGTCCTAAATCAGGAAGCGGAATCCTGTCGAGGCAGGGGCCGAGGCCCGGGGAATGGAGACTCCACCCCGAGGTGGTGGAGCTCCTATGGCAAAAGTATGGGAAAGCAGAGATAGACCTGTTTAGTTCAGCAGAGAATTCTCACTGTCCTCAGTGGTTCTCTCTGTCGCATCCAGCCCCGCTGGGGTTGGATGCCATGGTACAGGAGTGGCCGAGGCTGCCCCTGTACGCCTTTCCCCCGATTGTCTTGCTTCCAGGAGTTCTGGAGAGGGTACGCCGGGACGGGGCCCAGGTACTTCTAGTGGCTCTGTTCTGGCCGACCAGAGTATGGTTTTCGGACCTGATATCTCTCCTGGTAGGCTCTATGATGGACATTCCGACCAGGAGGGATCTGCTCTCTCAGGCGGACGGGAGATTCCTGCACCCATGCCCAGAGTTGTGGAAACTGTGGGCCTGGCCTCTGAGGGGGCCAGGCTCATAGAGGAGGGTCTCTCGGCCGAGGTCGTGGAGACCATCCTTCACTCCAGAGCTCCGTCCACGAGGAAGCTGTACGCTTTGAAATGGAAACTTTTCTCAGCATGGTGCAGAGAACGCCAGTGGGACCCAGTTAACTGCCCGGTTGGTACAGTGCTGGAGTTTCTGCAGGCAAGGTTCTCGGCAGGGTTGACCCCCTCCACAATAAAGGTGTACGTGGCGGCCCTGGCTGCCTTCCACGTCCCTTTGGGTGGAGTGTCTTTGGGAAGACACCCTCTAATTACACGTTTCCTCCGTGGTACCTTAAGGTTAAGGCCGGTTATGCACTCGAGGGTCCCGGCATGGGACTTGGCCATTGTTTTACGGGGCTTATCTGAGCCTCCGTTTGAACCCTTAGAGGAGGTTTCAGAGAAGTTCCTCACCCTAAAGACCATCTTCCTTTTGGCCATTTCATCCCTAAAGAGAATAGGAGATATTCAGTCCCTGTCAGTAGGGCCCTCATGCCTAGAGTTTGCGCCTAGTATGGTAAAGGCTTTTCTGCATCCCAGACCAGGTTACATCCCGAAGGTTCCTACGAGCCCACGGGGCCCCATCACTCTACAAGCCTTCTGTCCTCCTCCTTTTTTGACGTCAGACCAGGAAAGATTAAATCTGCTGTGCCCTGTCAGGGCGTTAGATACATATGTCCACAGAGCTGCCCTGTGTAGAATGACCGATCAACTGTTCGTTTGTTTCGGAGCCCAGAAAAAGGGGTTCCAGTATCTAAGCAGAGAATGAGCAAGTGGGTGGTCGAGGCCATCTCACTTGCTTATGAGGCGGTCGGGAAGCCGTCTCCACTGGCTGTCGGGGCGCACTCTACCAGGGGTATGGCTGCTTCTAAAGCACTTTTGTCGGGGGCTTCCCTCCAAGACATCTGTAATGCGGCAGGCTGGTCATCGCCGCTGACTTTCGTCAGATTCTACGAGTTAGATTTGACATCTACAGTTGGGGCGCAGGTACTCTCGTAGTCGTGTGCGCTACGGCTTCACACATACGAGGCACTTGGTCCCATGGCGATGTGGGTATAAGTGTTCTCACAGCGTTTCGACGCAGCTCGAGTTCCCCGAAAGGGAACGTCTCGGTTACGTATGTAACCCTAGTTCCCTGAGGGAACGAGATGCAGCGTCGCCCTGCCATACTCCCGGCGTGCCCGTGATCACTTACTTCAGGCTTTATCAGAAGCTAGTTCCTGTTTTTTTTCGCGGACGCTTTATAGCTTCCGGTCGATGACGTTATTACGCCGGCGATCGATCGATCTTCCGATGGAATGGTTCTACACGTGCTTCACGAGGCATTAATGCAGAGGCGTTCTCACAGCGTTTCGACGCAGCGCCTCGTTCCCTAAGTAATATAGTGGAACAATAAAACAATATAGATTGTTTAGAACTGTAATATTTATTGCACAGACCCCAACTGGCCATCAAATAAATCTAAAAATTAATGATGCTCCTTAAGAAAAGTATACCAAAAATAGAAAATAATAATAATAATAATAAATATATTAGCCTAATTTACATAGACTCTTTGTAGTGATCATTACAATTCTAAAACTGTCACACAACTGGTAGACATAGCTACTGTAGCCTGCTTGAAGTATTTTCTTCCTAGAGAAAGTAAACAGTTTAACAAGAAGTGCTCTCAAGTCTTGTTTGTATGGCGGGCTTACCCACTTTCTCACGAGAAAAACCTAGTTTTGGTTGCTTTAATTTCGTGGCTCTAATCCGGTAGTGGAGCTCACGTTATCCTTTGCGTTCACCGACGTGGAAAGACTCTTTCTTCCTGGGCATAAGTTGCACATTACATAAACATATTACGTTTCACCTCAACGAGGTAAAAGTAGTGCTTATACTTCCAGTTTACGAAATGTCGCTATGACTCCTGATCGCTGGTCGCATGCACAAATTTCGGGGGAGGGATACTATACTGTAGTCTGAAGCCCCGTTCTACAGTGCAAAGGGCCCACACAGAAATATTCGGAAGGCATGACCATGCTCCGAAATATTCTGCTAAGGGAACCAGCCTCTCAAGGCTGGTCTGGGGTATCAACCGAACCTCCCCCCTGATCCCCTGAAGCGGATGCCCGGCAGGGAATAGTTGGGGAAGATTTTCGGTGTGCGAACGCATTCGCTGCTCTGCCGCAGGTCTTATTAGAGGCGGCTGGAGTAGCGAGCGAACACGGGGCATCGATGTGGCCCGTAGCCCTTTTGACTGCGGGAGCACAA
Organism: Pseudorasbora parva; assembly: GCF_024679245.1. Lineage (NCBI taxonomy): Eukaryota > Metazoa > Chordata > Actinopteri > Cypriniformes > Gobionidae > Pseudorasbora > Pseudorasbora parva. Next base: position 33,863,941 of record NC_090185.1, on the reverse strand, counting down.
CATAGATTCCCCGAGAGCTCCGGGGGGAAAACGACCTCGGTCGTTCCACCCCGTGGGGGACAGCTCTCAGCGATCCAGCCGCAGCTAGGACTGTTTGGAAGCCTTTTTGGCCTGAATGACCTCCCTCAGGTCGGCCTTCAGCTTCGAATACTTCCCGCGAGAACGTCGCTTCTTTTGCCAAGCTCCCTCAAGAGAAGTCAAGTGGAGCCCCAGCGCCAAGGGAGAAACTGACTGAGGGCCGCCGCCTGTTTCTTCACCTCCTGAAACCTCTCGACTACGGTGCTCACAGCGCCGCCGAAAAGGCCAGAAGGCGAAACCGGAGAATCAAGGAGAAAGTGTCTATCTCTCTCCCTGATCCCCGACAGGTTAAGCCAGAGATGCCTCTCTGCTCACACCATACCAGCCATAGAGCGGCCAATAGCACGGGCCGTCTCTTTTGTGATGCGGAGAGACAAATCTGTTGCCTTCCTCAACTCTGTAATGTCCTCCGGAGAGGGTCCCTCGCCTTCATCTAGCTCCTTCAGCAAGTCTGCTTAGTAGGCCTGCAGGACCGCGAGAGTGTGCAGACACCCACCAGCACGACCAGCCGCACCATATGCCCTACCAGCCAGCTTCGAAGTCTCTCGGCATGGTTTCGAGGGCAACGCCGGGGCCTTCAATGAAGCAGCTGTCTCGGGTGAGAGGTGGCCCGCGAGCGGCTCTTCAACCCGCGGCAACGCTACATAGCCCTTCTCAGCCGCTCCCAGCACATTAGCAAAATCTAGAACTGGGGGCGTAGTTAATCGAGGTGAAAAAGGCTTTTCCCACGTTCTACACAACTCATTGTGTAGATCAGGGAAAAAAGGCAGACCCCGGCAGGGAGGCTAAGCTCTGCACTTGAAAAAGCGTTCTTCCAGCTTATTTGGCGGCTGGATGTCCACTTTTTCTTGTGCCCAGTCTAAATTCAGCTTGGCCACAGCACGAGTCAGTACCTCCACCAGCTCCTCCATTGCAGGCGAGTGGGGTGGCGACTGCCCCACAGCGCCCGCCTCGGTGCTCATAGCGATCGATTCCTCGGAATCAGACAGCCTGAGCACCGGATCCTCCCCCTCGCGGGAAGAAGCCGCATCGCGGGCTTCCGCACGTGGTGGAAGGATCTCTGAATCGTCAGACTAGGAAGAGGAAGATGCCTCAACAGTCCCTAATCCCGCTGACAGATCCATCTGCGAGCCCCACGATCTGTGGCGCCACGCTGCGTCAGCAACAGCGGGCCCAGAACCGCCAGGCTCACGAAGCTGGCCGGCCTTATCAAACACCGCCAGCCACGAGCGCAGCACTCTCAGCGGCAGCTTATCAAATTTACCACAGGCCGCCCCCTCGAAAGCGGCTTGGGCATGCTGCACACCGAGGCACTGCACACAGAGCTGGTGTGTGTTCGTGCCCGAAATGAAACACGGACAGGGAGGCACACACCGTCTGAATTGCTCGCTCGTCATAACCACAGTGTAATATATATTGATAAGCCCTACGGGACAAACAACACCAAATAGACGACAAACACAAAGCGCTGACGCTGAAGAGCAGAAAGCTAACACTGCTTGTGCCAGCGTCCCTTTAAACCTCCGGGTATGCCGTCATTAGCTACATCATGACGCAACACCAATCAGGATTGGCCTTTTTTCATTCAAGCTTCAGTGGTGTCACGCTAAGGGCGTTCCCCGAAGTGTCATCTACAATGACGCAGTGCGAGTTCCCTCGATAAAGGGAACTAATGTTAAGGTCAACTCAAATGTCAAGAGCCCAACTAAAGCAAACACTAATCACCAATGGAGTTAAAATGAAACAATTTCTATAAAACATCAACCTCTTCTAATTCTCAATAATAACTTATAAAAAATAAAATAAAAACTGTGAAGATGAAGTGAATATGCTGAGATGTTGAGACATTTTTTAGTTTAATAATTTGTTGCTGTCTTTTTTTTTTTTTTTTTCACAGTGAAGATGTTTGCATGTATACTAATTCAGGAAATACTGGCAGAATAATAGTTTTTCTGTAAAACTTTTAATGAACATTTGCACTTTTTGAAAAAAAAAAATAACTTTTTTTTATTTTTTGTGCACAGTGCCAACCTTTATGCCATCTAGTGTTTTTTATTTTATTTTATCACTTTTTTTACATACATTTTTATGTCATTTAAGAAAACAGAAATATACTGTGTAAATAGTCCTTAAACAGCCATACTTGATTTTAGCAATCCATTAATATATATGACTGAAAGCATGTTATTTGTTTTGATTAGTTGTCATAACTCAACGTATTTTCTCTGCAATTATCCTGTCACATCAAAGTGATATGTGGATGACACCATTTGCCGTATGAATGGATGACAGTATGGGTGAAGACCAGGCTTTGGTCACACAATCTCAGAAAGTGTTCTCAGATGTTCTGCCATAACTAATTCCCTATTCAGACTCTTCATGCTCAAGCACATTATGCTCTATTCATTCACTTTCTAAATCGGAGTATCTATAAATAGACCATAAACCTTTGAGCTGAATGGTTATTCCTGCAAACATTGCTAGAAATGTGAGGGATTTAAATGACAATTTTAAAGGATTAGTTTGCCAAAAATGCACATGTTATCATTATTTACTCACTATTATGTCAAACTCATAGACCATCTGTTGATCATAAACTATTTGTCTGTCTACTCTGTAAAAAGTGGTATGAAAAATATGTAATGACTGCATATAATTTTACATTACTTTATTTGACTTTATTATAAGTTATACAATATTCAATTGCACTTTACAGTACATGCATATACAGTAATGTGCAATAGTCTTGGGCATGTTAGTATCCCCCCCCCCCCCCCAAAAAAAAATAAAAAAAAAAAATCAAACCAGTCATTTATATATTTTGCAATAGTATGTAATATTAATTTACATTTTCAAACTTTTATTTTACCATTAATTGTAATAATCCATTCCAGTGAGATTTTTGTATGAAGAAGGAGTCTGACAATAGCTGTTTGATCCACACGGAGATCTAATCTCACCATCATCGAATCCGTCTGGGATTACAATAAAGAATCTGAAAAAAACTGTGACAAAATCCACAAGAACTGCAACAACATCTCCAAGAAGAAACCCTGAAAAAACCCTCCTGCTGCAGTACTGTGAACAGTATTTAGACTATTTTATTTTTAGACACAGTACAATTCTGTAAAGTGAGAATGCATTAAAAAAATCTATATTTATGTCATAAATAGTTTTTGTTTATCAATGAACTCCTAATAATTAAATTGAATCAGTGTTTGGTGTGACCACCCTTTGTGTTTTTAGCTTTTGTCCTGGTACACTTGCTCATAGTTTTCGGGGGGGTAAAAATACTAACATTAAGTACTGGGTATTGTAACATTGGTTAAGCTTGGGTTTGTGGGCAGGTTCAGGGTTAGTACCTAGTTATTACCCATGCATTGTAATTACTATAAAAAATACATATGCACAGAAGAACATAGCTTTAAAATAAAGTGCTAGCCAATATACACCACTTGTTTTTTTCGGGGTGTCTATATACAATAAGTGCAAATAGCAAACCTTGTTGCAGAGGTTATTTACATAAACTCCGCCCACTAACGACTAACGATTATGGAAGATGCTGGCTTGACAATAGCAGCATTAGGCACATGGAAGAACATTTGTATGCAAATCAACCTGAGTTGCAAAACGACTCTCTAAAATGAGAGGAGACCAAACTGCATTTTATTTAAGGACTGCTTACCAAGGAGCCTTTAAAAAGAGCCTGACAACTCAATGCTGCTATTCAAGCGGAGCTACGGGGAGTGGAGACCAGAGCATGATGACTATCTAGAATGAGAGAAAGCCTAGCAAGACCTAGACTAGAAATCTAGATGCACCCTAGCAGCAGCAAATCTAATCTGCATACACTTGCATACACTGCATAACTGCAATACACTTCTGAGCTGTAAAAAACAAACTCTGGTCGGGCCAATCACAATGGCCCTCATTTATCAAAAGTGCGTACACCAAATTTCCAGCGTACACCTTGCGTACACCCAAACCCACGGTGACTTTGAGATTTATCAATATGGACGTTGGCGTACGGCACGCTCAAATCCTACGCCAGCTCAGGAGGTGGTGTACGCACGTTTGAGTTAGTGCGAAAATGCGCAGAAAAACAATTCCTAACACCACAAAACGCACTGACAAGATATGCTATATGACCCACTGTTAAAAACCACAACAACAACATTCAGTGTTTATTTTTGTGCAACATGAACGTCAATGTTTAATTTGTGTGACTTTACCAAAGCGTTTGATCTGTAGGCATATGTATTCCTCCAGTCGCGAGCCTGTGCGCTTTATCTGACGTTTCAGGCCCGCGCCTGGCCCAGCAGCTGCGCACGGACTGGGACTAAAATAATTCAGACTGACAAAATAATAAAAATGGCCTTCTTCTTTTAAATAATAATAAAATCAATAAAAACGGCATTTTCTTCTAAATAACAAGCGTCATTAAGAATAATAATCATAATAATAAGAAGAAGAATCTTACAAATTGTCATGTAATTATTAATGTGAATGAATCTTACTCCACATCACATCATCATCACTATTGTACACCCCAATACATGTGCCGTGATACGAAATTAAATGCTAATTGTTTCAAAACGTGCTGTAAAATAATGCATTGTGATGGTAATTTATCATTCAAACAGCTATTTAAACTGCTGGAGTGCGCTTCTCAACCCCCACACTAACAGTAGCTACTCGTAATTTGGGTCCATATTTTGTTTTTGTGAGCGCCTTTAATCCCACTCTTTAAACTCCCAAATAAAACAATTTCGGGTTTTTTCCACTTCCCTGGTGATGGTCTCGATGGGCGCATCTCAATCATCTCAATAGTTCAGTAGTCAGAGCACTGATCAGGGAGTCAGCCCATTGACTGATGTCCTAATCAGTGCCCTGACTAGTGGACTAGTGAGATGATTGAGCGCGCCCGATCTCCACGTCGGAGAAGTTTCGCTTCTTTGCCGTCTTCTGTTTGTCCATGGCGTAAAATGAGGGCGTGGGGGAGGCGGAGACTTGAATATATAGGGGCGTGTTATTCTAATGACGATCGTTTTCAGCCGCGGGATTTATCAAGGGCAAGTACTGCGTACACCTGAATTGCAGAGGTGCGCACAGTTTCATAAATCAGGCGGTGAGAGGAGTGTAAGCATAATCTTACGCCAACATATACACCCGTTTCTACGCAAGATTGATAAATGAGGGCCATTGTGTATAGAGTCAGTGGGCGGGGCTTAACATAATGATAATAATAATACTAATAATAATAATAATAATACTAATAATAATAATGTGTTCGATTTATATAGCGCTTTTCAAGGCACTCAAAGCGCTTTACATTGAAGCGGGGAATCTCCTCAACCACCACCAATGTGCAGCATCCACCTGGATGATGCGACGGCAGCCATATTGCGCCAGAACGCTCACCACACACCAGCTGATTGCTGGAGAGGAGACCGAGTGATGAAGCCAATCAGGATATGGGGATTATTAGGAGGCCATGATGGACAGGGGCCAATGGGCAAGTAATATAGCAACATTTTTAATAAATGTTTCTTCCAAAACACCATATTTCTTCGCTGTTAGCTGCAATGTAAATTGTGGTTCTGCTAAAGTGAAACTTTTGTGTGTTGCCGTTTTCCACTTTATCTCGTCATGAACACATGCTCGCGGCTGTTTTCAGCTGTTTCAACAGATAACCTGTAATGTTTCCATATCATACGATTGTATAAAACTAAATTCGGAGTCAAAGTGCCGTATAGAGCAGCATTTAAATGCAGCGTACGTTCGTCAGTGGCTGCGCTGTGCTGATATCCGCCTTTGCAGTTCCATGCGCTCAAATACTAATAAATAAATAAATAGAAAAAAGCGCCTAATATGGAGGGGAGGTCTCTCTCGCTTTGGCTTGTCAATTCAGAAGACAAGTAAAAAAACACTACCGGCCCCAAAGTGCGTCGGCCCACCGGGCAAATGCCCGGTATGCCAGATTACCAGTCCAGCCCTGCGAGCAACTAGTAAACACAGAGGCTGGAGAACGGCAGCCTTTCGATTCAGCTTTGACCACAACTCTGGAAGACTTGGAGTTAAGCTTTTCTCTGAGAAAAGAACAAAGAACGGCACTGAAGTCATTCTTAAAAAGGAAAGATGTTTTTAGAGTTTTGCCAACCGGATACAGTGAAAGTTTAACCTGTCAACTTGCTCCTCTTCACCTTCATTGCTCTGGTGGTTGTAGCTCTATCCTATTGCGTGCAGAGGAAGTTTTAAAGACAACCGTTTATCCTGCCCCTCAGACTGAGCCCAGTCAATGGTCAGTTTCCAGACCAAACATCTTGATGTTGGTCTGGCTTGTCAGGCTAAGGTTCAAAAAAGAGCCTACAAACCAGTCCACTGCCTCCATGGAGCTCTCAGAGCAGAGGCTTCAGCATAACAACCCTTTATAGCAGTGGTGGGCGCTTCCAGTCCTGGAGGGCCACTGTTCTGCAGAGTTTAGCTCCAACCCTAATCAAACGCACCTGAACTAGCTAATCAATGTTTTCAGGATTACTAACAGGCTACAAGCAGGTTAGTTTTATCAGGTTTGGAGCTAAACTCTGCAGCCTAACTACGCTTTATGCTAAAAGACCACCTCACTAACTTGGTCATATTATCTCATCCTGAGCTCTAGGGAGCAGAAGTCTCAGCATGATGACTCTAAATCAAGAGGAAACCTAACAATGCTCCACCTTAAAGACAGTTCCACCAAGGAGGCTCACAGAAAGCAAGTCCACTCTATGTCACTGTATAGCGAAATTATGCTGAACTCAGAACAAGCTCTTTACAGGGAGCAGAGGACCTTGTCCATAACTGGGATGGTTCTACCCCATGCTCATCCTAAATTGCCAAATGGGAGCTAACAGCTAAGGCTAGCAACAAGTCAAGTCAAGTCACCTTTATTTATATAGCACTTTTTATCACAATTGTTTCAAAGCAGCTTTACAGTGATAACAGGAAAATAATGCAACAAAATTAGTTTCAGCTGTAAAGCAAATCTAGAAGAAAATAGTATCATAGTCCAGTTTAATGTGATGGAGGCAAATCAGTAATATTGTTGAATATTTAGTGTCCCCAACTAAGCAAGCCAAAAGTGAAAAAGGCAATAATGGCAAGGAACCAAAACAGTGTATGACCTAAACACATAATGCACACGTCGTGTGTAGTCAAGTGTCATCTCTGATACAGAGGTACATAGGCTACTTCCTGAAATGCTTGGCTGAGTGTAGTCTATAAAGAACATCTTCACACATACATAAACAAATGGATCAAAATAAATTGTTGACATGGACTACAGAATCTGGTCGCACCAGTAACATTTTTAAGTGGCTCAGTGGCTCAGTGGCTCAGTGGCTGTCGTTGGACACTGTTACACCGGTCATGCTGGAGAAGTTCCCCTAATGGAATCCTAGGATGTAGTACAAGTTCCCAATCGAAAGAGCTTGTAAGGTTGGCAATTAACATTTTCTCTAGTTAATATAATCAGATTGCTTCAAAACTCTGATATGGTTCTTAAATTCAACTAACTTCATTCATTTATATGATTTAATTTAGTCTCTTTTAGCTTTTCGGAACTTTACAAACTTGGTCATGAATTGTTATTGAACGACCTGTGTGATATACAACAGCAAGAGGGGTTGGACCATTATAAAGGGTGAGTAAATAATTACATTTTTGGATTAACTATTCCTTTAATAATCCAAACACAGCATTTCTCCCCAATAAAATGTGATTGCATAATGCCATAAATGTATGGCAAATGATGGTAATTTAAAATCAAGAGCACAAGGACACGGTTGATAGGAGCTCTGTGGCTCCATTAAGAGACGTGTCTCTCCTCTCTGAGGTTACAGACAACTGGTGAGTGAGAACTCTGCTTCAGGGGAAAAAAGAGAGAATTAGGGGATAGAAGAACAATCTACTCGATAGATACCGGCACCTCAGGATCATCTGTCTTACTTAAAGCCACTTAAACATGCTAGATAGTACTTTGGCCTCCAGACCCCTCATCTTAGATATACGAGTTCCAGAAAACCAAGAATGTACACACAGCATGCAACATATGCATTCTGTCAGAAGATAATGTTGTGCAGCATAATATTTACTCATGTCTGCAATATTAGTGTGCACTATATTGCATACTGCACAGTATATACAGCACTTGGATTGTATTATATATATTTTTTTTTAAATGCATGTGAAATAGAATGCAATATGAAAATAAACATTTTAAACAGTAGTATATTGCAATGTTGACCTCATTGTCCTCGTCACATGACCTCATTGCATGTTTAATTGAGGGAGTGGTGTCAAGCTATTGGAAATAGATGTTTATTATGCATTTTAATTCATTTTGGTGTGAAAATGTCATTATGGCAGTGGCTCAGTGGTTCATGTAGATTGTTCTACAAACCAAAAGGTTGGTGGTTCGATCCCCGGTTCCACCTGACCAAGTGTCGAGATGCCCATGAGCACCCAACCCCAGCTGCTCCCGACGAGCTGGATGGCGCCTTACGCCCGTTTCACACATACTCCGTCTGCAGTGCGTGTGCGTTGCGTATTTTTTTCCGTACCCATGTTAACGGATGACAGCTTTCACACTGCACGCGGATGCGGTCCGTCAGTCCGTTCCAGGAGCGTTGCGTCTGCAGCAGTGCACGGATCGTTTTCGTACCGAGTCTATTTTTTTGCTGCGCTGCGTTGCGTTGCGTTGCTGCATTAAAGTGATAGAACATTGTTCGCATTAAAATAAACATGTACTGACGCGAAAATCTAGTAATTTCAACACGGATGCATATCATTTAAAATATACTCTTGTTTCAAAGTCAACACAGGGCTTTTTTTCTCAAGTAAAGCAACAAAACGACACCTTACCTGGCATTTAGGTAAAAAATGTGCCATAATGGAGAGCACTCGTACTTTCTTGGAGGTGAAATGCAAAGTTATTTTTGACCTGCAGGATTTCTTTTCAAAGGGTTTAAAAACGAAAGAAAAGACGAGAGTCGGCTGTTTTTGAATAGACTATTCTAAGTTTCTAATTTAAAATGTTTATGATTTTAGGCTATAAACTATGTTTAAATGTTTTGCCTTTTGTGTGAGCTAAATCTAAAGTATATTAATATATAAATATGAATTAATGAATTGAAAAAATGTTGTTTAAATGTAGGCTTGTAGCCTACGTTAACCTGTCTACTCAGAAAGATTAAACAAAGAGAATTGCAATTCTGATGAGCCAAGATCAGTAACAACTTCTGGATTTTAAATTAAAAAATCATTAATAAATGCTGTGTTTGTGGTATGTAAAAGCGGATCAGTTGCGGACTGCAAACGCAGCATATGTGAAAGGACTACAGGGTGTGGGGCTCCTACACCGCACACGCAACGCAACACGCACCGCACACTCACTGCAGACGGAGTATGTGTGAAACGGGCGTTACATGGCTGCCGTCAGTGTATGAATGGGTGAATGTGAGGCGCTTTGGATGGCCCAAGGGTCTGTTAAAAGCGCTATATAAATGCAGTCCTTTACCATAGCGCTTTTACAATGACGATTGTTTCAAAGCAACTTCACAGTGTTAAACAGGAAAATACTGCAACAAAATTTGATATGGCAGTACAGTCATTCTGGAGAAAATGGTGATGTTTTCAGCTTATTCAATTTATCATATAGCAAAAATGTGGGCAGATCGGTGATATAGTTGATACAGTTAATTTAGAAATTCATTTTATTTAGATATTTAGTAAAAAATTAGATCAACATTTTTGTGTCCCCAACTGCAAGCCAAACATAAGTCGACAGTAGCAAGGAACCAAAACTCCATCAGGGCATGATGGAGAAAAATAAACCTCAGGAGAAACCAGGCTCAGTCGGGGTGCCAGTTCTCCTCTGGCCTAACAAACAGTGTAAAATTATTACTCTGCTAACCTTACAGGCCAGAAATCATATTAGATCGTAAAATTACAAATTTCGAAGTATCATGCAAGAGATGGGTTTATTCAGGATGACGCGTCAATTATACAAGAATATGAATATTGAAAAGAACAGTGTCATCGCACCGGAGACGGATTTATTGAGGATGACGTGTGGAGTAAACAATTATTGAATAGGAATATTCGAAAGATCGTAGTCATCACACCGGAGACGGGTTAATTGAGGACGATGTGAAGGTGAGGCAAATTCAGAGGAGACACTAATTAACAATTCAGGGATGCGCTGGTCATGTCTTGGCGCTGGTCCAGCATCTGATCTGGATCTGATACGGCCCGGATCCGGCTGACTGCAGTAGACCTCGGGATAAACAGAGAGACTAACATTAGCGTAGGTTCCACTCTTTATATGATATAACGAGTACATAAGGTGTTATAAGAAGTGTTCCCGGTTCTGGCTGACCTAGTAAATGCAGTCTTACAATCAGTCAATTAATTTATTCTATGTGTATGCCATAGTAAAGAGATGCATTTTTAGTCTAGATTTATACTGACAGAATGTGTCTGCTTCCCGAACAATGTTAGAAAGACTGTTCCAGAGTTTAGGTGCTAAAAAGGAAAAGGATCGACCGCCTGCAGTTGATTTTAATTTCTAGGTATTATCAACTTGTCACAGTTTTGAGACTGCAATAGATGTGATGATGTGCGAGTATAATGTGTTAAGTATGGAGGACCAACCCTGCATACATTTAAAATAAATAAATAAATAAATAAATAAATAAATAAATAAATAAATAAATAAATAAATAAATATACACATATGTAAATGAATAAACAGATAAATAGATAAATAAATGTGATATTAGGGAAATAAATAACAGGATAAATGACTTGATAAAATAAATGTGATTCATTTTTAATCAAATTAATTTTGTATTATCTTTGCCTTCATTTAATTTCTGCTTTTATATAAAACATATTTTTATCTTTTATTTCTTTTTTAAGTAATTTTTACATTTATTTTTACATTTATTTTAATATTTATTTATGCGTTCATTTATTTTTGACATGTATTTATTCCCACATGTATTTTTTTTAAATCAGCTTTGCATTCCGTTTGTAACGAGGAGTCAGCCGAGTGAGGATCCATCTGCAGCTTTATTATTTCAGTAGGAACAGTAAAGGGTAGAGACACAGCAGAAGAGGAAGAGGAGGCAAAACAGAGCGGTAACAGGGACAGGCTAAGGTCTGGGCAGACGGCTAACGATCACAATATGGTTGGTTTCACGGGCTCAGGTCGGGGCAGGCGGCAGAGAATCAAACAATGATAAGCAGTCCAAGGTCAGATACAGAGACGCAAAGGGTAGAGAAACGCTCAAAAATGATCACAGTGGCAAATCAAGACTTTGCAAGTGAGTGTTTGTGTGATGGGCTGAAGGTGTGTGCGCAATCAGTCCCAGGCACGAGTGTCTATGGGAGTTGTAGTCCGAAAGGCAACAGTCAATATTCTGGTGAGAGCTCCCTCTGGTGATTCGGAGGAAGGGGAGAAGGAGCCTCACCTGTAACTCCGGCTCCTGACGCGAGGAGGCAAACGACGCCGGGGTCTTCCATGAGGTCAAGGGGCCGGTTTCTCCGGATGCGTCCTATGAAATTCCTCAGTGAGTGTGCGGTCGAGGATATCATTGCTGTTGACCCAGGAATGCTCCTCCGGACCGCACCCCTCCCAGTCTACCAAATACTGAAGAGTACCGCCCCGGCGTCTGGAGTAGAGTAATTCACGCACTTGATAGTTCTCCTCGCCATCGACCAGAATGGACTGAGGGGTCTGGACTTCGGCTCCACTCTCTGACTCCCGTCCCGGGCCTGCAGCGGGTTTTAGCAATGAAACATGGAAAGTGGGAGAAATGCAATAGTTAGCAGGCAAGTCTAAACAAAAGGAAACTGGAGTAATCTGTCTAAGGAAATAATCTGTCTAAATTGTGAAAGGACCCACATACCTCAGACTGAGTTTTCGGCAAGGGAGTTTGAGGCGGAGGTCTCTTGAGGACAGCCAAACCCACTGACCCGGAGTGCACTCCGGAACTGGCTGTCGACGCAGATTGGCCTGCTGTTCTTGTCTGTGTACTGCATGAAGTAGATGGGTGTGTGCTCAATTCCAGATCTCTTCGCTGCACTGAAGCCATTCAGTAACAGAAGGTACATCAGTGGGCTAGCCAGACCAGAGAAACAAGGGTGGTTGGTAGCCTAGGATGCACTGAAAAGGAGTCAAGGCAGTGGCAGGTTTCCGGAGCAAGTTTTGTGCGTATTCTGCCCATAGTAGGTATTTACTCCAGTCCGATTGTTTCTGCTAGCAATAGGACCTGAGAAATCGCATGAGTTCTTGGTTCAGTCATTCCATTTGGCCATTGGACTGCGGGTGGTAACCAGAGGTGAGACTGATATTTACGTTGAGCTGCTGGAAGAAGGCCAACCATACTCAGGATATGAACTGGGGACCTCTGTCTGATAAAAAGTGTCTTCGGGCAGACCACAGAAGTGAAAAACGTAATTACATAATATCTCGGCTGTTTTGAATGCGGTAGGGATGTTTGGCAGGGAAATGAGGCAGCAGGCCTTGGAGAAATGGTCAATGACTGTCAGGATGATGGTGTTGCCCTGAGACTTGGGAAGGTCGGTAATGAAGTCAACAGCGATGTGGGACCAGGGACGTCGAGGAACCGGCAGAGGTTGAAGTAGACCCGCGGGTACTTGCCGAGATGTCTTGGAGGTATTGCATACGGTGCAGTTCTTTATGAAATTTGTAGTATCTGAAGACATTGTGGGCCACCAGAACCGGTTAGTGAGGAGATGGTGGGTGGCTGTGATTCCAGAGTGCCCTGAGCCGGGAGTTGTGTGGATCTGATGGAGGAGTCTCTCTCTCAGATACTCTGGTACAAAAGTGAGATTGTGCGGACAATCTGCTGGTGGGGGGTTCGGTTAGCTCGGTTAATCTCGGTCATGATGTCCCACTAAACTGGTGCAACAAGCAGTACCTCTGGGATAATGTTCTCCTCAGTCTCTTGATAGGCAGGGCACTAGTTGTCGGGATAGGGCATCTACTTTAGTATTCTTGGTTCCTGGTCGATAGGTGACGAAGTTGAACTGAGTAAAAAACATGGCCCGTCTTGCCTGACGAGGATTTAATCGTTTTTCTGAGCATAGTTATTCCAGGACCTTATGGTCAGTGATTATTGTGAATGGGTGTCGTGCCCCCTCTAATCAGTGGTGCCATTCTTCTAGGGCAGCCTTCATGGCCAGGAGTTCTCAGTTCCCAATGTTAGTTTTGCTCTGCCGGGATAGTTTTCTGGAAATGAAGGTGCACAGAAACATCTTTGCTGGAGACCCATGACGCTGATAGAGTACAGCCCCGATACCTGTGCTGAAGGCGTCTACCTCCACAATGAAGGGACGATCTGGGTCAGAATGATGGAGAATGGGCGCTAATGTGAAACGTGTCTTGAGGTCCTTGAATGCTTGTTGGGCATCATGTGACCAGAGGAGGCGTGGACTAAAGTGTTTGGTCATGGCAGTTAATGGAGCGGCCACTGTACTGAAGTCTCTTATGAAACGAGAAATTAGAAATTAGAGAATCCAAGAAATCTCTGAAGTTTTCTCAGTGTGCGTGGTTGGGGCCAATCGAGCATGGCTTTTACCTTGCTATCGTCCATGACTGAGGACACATTCAAGAAAGGTTATGGATGTTTGGTGGAATTCACACTTCTCTGCTTTGGCATACAATTGGTACTGGATTAGGCATTTGCATACTGATCTTACGTGCTGGACGTGTTCCTTGAAAGAGTTGGAGTAGATCAAGATGTCATCTATATACATTATTACCCATCTGTCAAATATGTTGCGGAAGACCTCATTGACGAACAACTGGAACACGGAAGGACTGCTGGCTAGGCCGAAGGGCATGACGAGATATTCGTAGTGCCCTGATGATGTAGATAAAGACGTTTTTCACTCATCCCCCTCTCTGATTCGGATTAAATTGTATGCACTGCGCAAATCGAGCTTAGTGAATTATTTGGCTTGTCAGAGTTGTTCTAGTGCGGCAGGAACCAAAGGTAGGGGGTATTGAAATTCAATGGTGATGTCGTTAAGGCCGCAGAAGGGGTCAAGGGCTCTCAGAACACCATCTTTCTTCTGGACGAAGAAGAAGCCAAGTGATGCTGGGGACGTAGAGGGTCTAATGAAGCCTTTCGCCAGTTCCTCCTTTATGTACAACTTCATGGCCTCTGCTTCGGTTGTGACAGTGGAAATATTCTCCCCCTAGGGGGAGTTGCACCAGGTTTTAAGTCGATGGCACAGTTACTGAGGCGGTGAGGTGGCAGTTGAGATGATTTAGTTTTACTGAAGGCCTCAGTTAAGTCAGAGTACTTACTGGGTAGATTAGGAACCACAGGGTTATGCTCTATAATTGTTGCTGCCTGCCCTGGCAGAAGATTGATACGAGTCCGGCAATTTACATGGCAGGCGGAACCCCACCGGACAATTTGTTCCTCCTTCCAGGAAATATGATGGTTGTGTTGACGCAATTGAATTAGATGACTTGGGACGAACAGGGCAAACAACTTCAGATGTCTAGCTTGGCCGCAGTATAAGCACAGATGGTGCTGAATGCATCGTTTGTGCTCTTCCAGTGTTAAGTGTGTGTAACCAAGCTGCATCGGTTCTGCGGGTGTGGTTTGAGTGACGGCAAGCACGGTTCGGGCAGTCTCTTACCTCCAGCCAGATGATCAAACACTTCCCTGAAGTGCTGAATGAAGACCTCGAAGGATGGGAAAGCAGTTCAGACATCTCTCCACACCGTGGTGGCCCAGTCTATTGCTTTTTCAGTCAGCAGTGAGCAGACAAAAGATATCCTGCTCGAGTCCGTGGGATACAAGGTAGGCTGTTGGTTGACAAACATCAAGCATTGTAATAGGAATCCCTTGCATTTTGCTGAGTTACCGTCAAATTTATCGGGGAATGCGAGATGCAGATTCACGCTTGAGGGCGGATTGGGCAGGCTGTCCGCGGGGGGAGACGCGGACGCCGCCGCGCCCTCAGAGGGTAGCGTTTTCATATTTCATAATTTCACTCAACTTTAATGTCATGATTTATTTATTTATTTTCATAAACCTGGATCTTTATTTAAAATGGCTTATTTCTGCTTTTGTAGACTCATACAGTAAATATAAGCACCTAATTTGTATGTGCAAACTGGGTGCTGGTGTGATGAGACGTCATGCTCAGCTAGATTTGCATAGAACTCGTTCATCTTCGTATGCGGAGCTGCACGCGGAGTTACAAAAAATGCGTATTATTTTGTTGTATGGTGATATTTTTGCAAATGTTTCTTAAAAAAATCTATGATATGTGTTCACTGGAACGATCACTTTAAATTGAAAAGGGTTTACATAAAGCAATTATATTTCAAACAGATGGAATTAGAAATACAGGCCTGCCCCTAATAAAAGTCTGCTTCAAATAAAAGCCAGTTCCCATCGGCAGTTCCGGTAAATAAAGGCCCCGGTCTTTATTTGAGGAATTACGGTGTATATATATATATATATATATATATATATATATATATATATATATATATATATATATATATATATATATATATAAAGCTGAAAAGCTTCATGAAGATAACATTTTTTTAAAAGCATTTTCTTTTTTAATTAAGTACACATGATTTTGTACTTAATGAACAAGCCTTCACTTTAAAATCTGGGTACATTTACATGTGCCTCTTTAACATGCTAGTGAGGTACTGTGGTGCCTGTCTTTCAAGAAAAACAAATTGCAATGTTATGCAATCATTTTCAACAGCCATTATTTGCCTTTGCACATGCACCGTCTCTCACTTTTTGATGAAGGTATGGGACAAAAACATGGATTACGCCAACTTGGAAGATGTCCAAACACTTTTACATTTCCCCCTGCAGAGCTCATTAAATCTAAAAAGATTTATTTATTTGTAGGGATCCGTGTTTGAGAAACTCTGTCTCGGCAGAAATCTCTCCATCTCTGCGATTCCAGCCCTTGTGTGGGCAAGTGTGACCTCTGAGTGTCTTACAACACTGCTGTTGATACATGCATTAATGAGGTATTAGCTTAAGTATGTCTTTCCCAAGGTTCATGACTGAAATTGAGGTACAATTATACTCTTAATTACAGAAATAAAATGTTTTACATCTAGGGATCCGCAGAAATATCACATTACCATATTTTGCATCAATTTGTTCATCCTTTAAAGAGAATTTTAAGTGAATGGGCAGCTGTAGTGAAAACACCCCGGGGCTTCATGTGAAAAAACTAATGATGCTAATTAACAGTAAAGGACAGATCAGGTAATTGGCTCAGAACTGTAGCTTAAAGAAGGTTCAAAGTGGATATCATTGAGATATGCTAGTCTGTGATTATAAAACTTTAGCCTCGGGTGCTTCTAATCAAACTAAAGCACAGCTCAAATTGTGCATTTCAAAGTATAAAAAAAAAATCCAGGAACCAGTAAGCGATTTTTGACAAGAATTAGCTGGTAGATACTTTCATGGCAACTTAAATTTATAGATTATTCTGGTATTTTAAACCTCAAACTGTTTGAAGACACCCACAACACATATCAGTTCATTCTGTTTCTATAGTAATGGAGCAGGCTGTTAGTAAACATTACAGCTAATGGCTAACAGTTAGCGATTAAAGGCCTGTACACACCGGGACATGGTACACAAGGTGGTGCTACGGCAATTATGCTACTGACACTCGCTTGTCACTCAGAAGAAGAAGAGAGACCCTGGCTAAATCCAAAATCGCCCCCTATACCCTCATTCGCTATTGACTGAGCGAAAGGGCTGCCGCTTCTGCAGTTTCTGTTTATTTGAAACGTAGCAAACTGGCAGCTCCAGTAATAATGAAAAGATTTATCTTGACCGCTGCCATGGAAACTAGCATGTATAAACCTTAATCAAACAATTTAATAATCAATTAAAAAGGAATTTATAACTGTATGCATGACAATGCACTGGGCCAGTGCAGTTTGAAAGATGGATGGATAATTTATTCCGCTGCGAGCGCCATCTCCTGGCAGATATCTCCACCTATACCCTTGAATATGGCATTATTTGAGGGAACAGCCATTTATAGTGGTGTCCGAAGCCATAGTGAACGTTATCGATTGCACCGCTATAATGAGTTTACAACCGTTATACGCTAGACTGCTAAAGAATACCCACAATGCACTGCGAGATTGCGCCGCACGTCGAAGGAATTCCGGCGTCCCTCCAGGAGATGGCATCCACAGCGGAATCATCGGAACCATCAGCCTGACAAGCCAGACCCACATCAAGATGTTTGGTCTGGAAACTCACCATTGACAGCTTAATCCGAGGGGTGGGATGAACGGTTGTCTTTCAAACTCCCTCTGCACGCGATAGGATAGCGCTACAACCAACCAGAGCAATGAAGGTGAAACGGAGCTCGTTGATAGATTAAACATTCTCCGTATCCGGTCGGCAAAACTTCAGGGCTGTTGTTTGTTCTTTTCTAAGAGAAGAGCTTAACTTCAAGTCTTCCAGAGTCGCGGTCAAAGCTGATTGGAATGACCGACGTTCGCCAGCTTCTGTGTTGACTAGAAGCACGCAAACGCAACTCTGGCGTCATTATGTTAAGCCGTGGAAAACTTGGGTAGAGGGAGGTAAGAGGGGAGACAACCAATAAAACACAGACCTGCAACACACTCATCATACAGACACATGGATATTAATGACCACAGAGGGAAAACAAATTGTTAAAGCTTCCAGTTTCCACTTATTGGTAACATTTACCAAAGCTTTTAGTGTTTTTAGCGACGTGAGCCTGTACATTTTGGGTTTTCATGACCCTTTAAGTCAATTCAAGTCAACTTTATTTGTATAGCGCTTTTACAATGACGATTGTTTCAAAGCAGCTTCACAGTGTTGAACAAAAAATATTGCAGCAAAATTTGATTCAGCTGTAGCCGCTCTGGAGAAAACGGTGATGTTATTAGGTAATTTTAAATTTATAATATAGCAATTTATTTATCGTATCCGGCCGACTGCAATAAACCCCGGGATAAACAGAGAGACTAAAATTAGCGTAGATGCCACTCTTTTATGATGTAACGAGCACATCAGGTGTTATGGGAAGTGTTCCCGGTTCCGGCTGACCTAGTTAATGCAGCCTAACAATCAGACCATTGATTTGAATAATGTAAGTTAAAAATATTCTATGTATATCCCATATTAAAGATATGCATTTTTAGTCTAGATATAAACTGACAGAGTGTGTCTGCTTCCGAACAATGCTAGGAAGACTATTCCAGAGTTTAGGTGCTAAATAGGAAATGGATTGACCACCTGTAGTTGATTTAGATATTCTAGGTATTATCCAGTTTTGACCACAATTAACTTTAATGTTCTTAAAATGTAACGAAACCTAGAGGCAAAATATTCTTCCAGTAACATTAATATAATGTTTGTTCACAGTTATCTGGTCTCTGATAATGTACTCAAAACATTAGCATAAAAAATATTGCTTTTTTTATTTTATTTAATTGTACATTTTACAAATTGTTCCAGAACATTGAAAAAAAAAAAAAAACATTTAAAAGCAGAGGTGGAAAGTAACTAGTTACAAATACTTTCGTTACAGTACTTGAATAATTTTTTTATTTTTTTATATAATTCATATTTTTGTATAATTCAATTGTGGTAGGCCTACTTTTACTTGAGTTGAATAAAAATACATTTATTTTTCAAAAGTACAAAGTACTTTGACCAAGGTGCCGACAGAACATAGACTGTAAAAAAATATGGACGTAGTGTCCGTGACGTCACCCATAGGATTCCGATAAGCCGTTCTGAAGCTTAAAGTAGGGTCGAGCTGGGCGTTGCCATCTTGTGAGCGAGTCATCGCGTGTCACTCCAGGATAACAGAAAATGAGCAAAAAGGCGGGATGTACGCGGAGCTGAGGTGACGCAATAACTATAGACGGCAGATAAATGGCTATCCACTTGTAACCACGGCCTTAATTATGCAGAACTTTAAGGCTTTATGTAACGTAAATGAATGAGTTATAAAAAAAATTCACCCCCTCACAGTTGTCATGAAGATCAAAATTAGCCTTATAAGCCAAAACCACAATTTGTACCAGGCTGTAAACATGTTTTTCTCAGCTGTAAAGTTGAGAATTTTAACATGGGGCTCAATGAGATTCTGCTCCCTTCTGGAGCCTGCCTCTAGTGGCCAGTTAAGGAATTACAGTTTACATTCCTTCCGTATTGGCTTCAAGAGAGATCGCGGGAGGTTGCCGCATGCGACAAAACAACAGGGCGATTCAACAAACTTGCACTTTAGCCAATCACAGACAGGTCTGACTCGGGTGCCAAACCAATCAAAACGTCCTGTTCTATCTTATATCTTAGTGAATGTCAGAGAACCCTTCTCATATCCTGATCTTAAATTGTATTTATGACAGCTCCTGAAACGGTTCATACCATTGACATTACCAGATTACTGAGCAGTTGAAGTAAATAGAAAACTCGGCTCATACAAGGATGGAGTTATTGAATGGACAGATCAAAAACAACGTAAGTGTCTAAAAGGCATGCACACAGTTTAGTTTAATGGTAAATCTTGACCTGATTTCTTCAGTTTCACCCTTCTTTGCTTTTACCCTTTTTAAACAAAAACATTTAAATGATATCTTACATGATCTTACATTTCAATATAGCAATAAAACAATCGCTCCTGGCAACTAAAATCTGCCATATCAATCAATCAATCAACTTTATAGTGTTTTTACAATGACGATTGATTCAAAGCAGCTTCACAGTGTTAAACAGGACAATATTGCAACAAAATTTGATTTGGCTGTACAGTCTTTCTGGAGAAAACAGTGATGTTATCAGCTTATTTTAATTTATCATATAATGACAACGTTGGCAGATCAGTATTATAGTTTATAGAATTAAAGGGGCACTATGTAGTATTTTTGCAGTAAAATATCCAAAAACCAATAGGCCAGTGTTATCTCAATATATGTGAGAGACAAAACAACATTAATAATTTTGTAATATTTTTTCCTTATATTTATAATAATCATGTTCTTGGAAAATATGTGTTTTGGTTAGTTTTATATCACGTGACTGTGACTTGTTATATACGTATTACGTATGCATAAGAAAAAAGGAGTATAGTCCAAGAGGTAGACAGAAACAAGAAAGCTTCGAGCTAGACAGTCTTTTGGCCGTGAAATTTTCTTGTTTTGTAACTTAGGAGTGGAAAGAATTTGTGTTTTGAATTCCTTTTGTACTGTACATTTCAAGATAAAGAAAAGTAAACATTTCAAGAAAAGTTTGGATTCACGCATCAAGTTCATGTCGAAGCTTATGGAAATGGTGAAGAATCGCCATTACAATATATTTTGTTCAGTTGTTTCCAACTATTTGTAAACTGTGAGAAATGTATTTTTGCTGCTTTACCTTATAATCATAACCGGAAACACGGAAATACTGCCGGTGCCCGGCGACTGCTCGCAACCCTTGTGTGTGTAACAATCACTCCAGCGGCCGTGCTCAGCTCCACAACGCTCAGTCCTGCTCTGCTTTACACTACAGTAACGTTAATAACCACATCCATGAGCATGATTTTTGCCCGTGTCCCCACCGGCTGAAGGTGGAAGGTGAGGTGAGGTGAAGACCACATGTCCCAAGATATTGCGCTCAAACTTGGCGTCATCAAACTACGCCTTTGTTTTGAATAGGCGCCCTCCAGTGGACGGAAAGTTGCATAGTGCACCTTTAAATAAGAACTAGTTAAAGGTGCACTATGCAACTTTCTGTCCATTGGAGGGCGCCTATTCTAAACAACGGCATAGTTTGATGACGCTAAGTGTGAGCACAGTATCTAGGGACATGTGGTCTTAACCTCACAGTGGAAAATAGGACTCGGGCAGAAATCATATTCATGGATGCAGTTATGAATGTTACTGTAGTGTAAAGCAGAGCAGAACCGAATGTTGTGGAGCATGAGCACGGCTGCTGGAGCGATTGTTAAACCAGCACACGGCTCGCGAGCACCGGGACTTTTATTATGACGGGACAGGACACAGTCCCGCACTTCCGCTTTTTCCGGTCATGATTCTAAGGTAAAGCAGCTCTGTATATCATATTAGATACATTTAAGTATGTTTAAAATTATATTATGACGTTACTCTGTGTTCGCTCAGCGCTGCTGTGACATGTTCACACTGCAAAGGGAAAAGCACTTCTGCAGAATAAAACCGAGGGTAACGCAGATATGACGCGATTGACAGGTGACTCGCTCAAACGCTATGCTGAAACGTCCCGGTCCTTAGTTAAAAAAGCAATTTTCTCACAATTTACAAATAGTTGGAAACATTTGGAATATTGTAGGTACTCAACTGAACAAAATATATAACACTGACCTAGTGGTTTTTGGATATTTTACTGCAAAAATACTACATAGTGCACCTTTAATTTTGTATATTTAGTTGAAAAACTTATAATTTTACTGTCCCCAACTGAGCAAGCCAAGCCAAAGGCGACAGTGGCAAGGAACCAAAACTCCATCAGGACATGATGGAGAAAAATAAACCTTGGGAGAAACCAGACTCAGTCGGGGTTCTCCTCTGGCCTATTAACTATTAGTGTATGATTATTATTCTAGCAACCTTACAGGTCAGAAATCATATAGCTAGTATGTTAGCTTGGCATCAAACTCAATTCAATATATATATATATATATAAACACACATACACAAAGGGTTGGCAACTTTGGGACTTTGGCTGGAGTAAGACTCTGTAAAATGTCAGTGTGCACACGCAGATGCTTTTTTTGGTAACTTAACCCTAATAAAAAAAAATGTCTGTCCTTTTTTACTGTGTATAAACCTGGAAACCCTTTTTAAAATGTCAATTATTTTATTGATTGCACAATAAAAAAAAATAATAATGATAGAATAAGAAAATCAAAAAAAAAAAAAAAGGGACACATAATATTTACTCCACCTCTCCAGAAAACCGCAACACACAAGTTTCACAAATTAGGCCTGTTGTATGCCACAGTGGCAGTTTCGGCCTGCTTCACTACCTCTGCAGGAGATTTGTACTTGAAGCAGAGTTAAAGGCTGCTCTTTTTCCTTCGCATGATTGATGACAGGGTGCCATTAAGTGACGGTCTGTTTCTGGAATCACTGCAGTCTTGTGTATTTTTCTTTTTGCTAACAAACAAATGAACATAATTAGTTATGTGACTAGCTTACCTGCTGAAGCTCTGCTTGATTCCTTACTCCATGTCCATCCTTCATCTGCGTCTTTCTTTTGAAATATTTCAGCAAGCTCATCTGACAAAACGTCATTTGTACCATGATTTTTTATTGAGCAATTAGCTAGACCACATAACGCACATCAGACGTTTACAGTTGAAAGTCTGTACTCTTGGTCTAGGCAAGGCTATGTCTAAAGTGACAAGGCACACCATTGTGCTAGTGCTTACCTTGATTGTCATCCAAAGTTAACTTTCACACGTAACTGACGTATCAGCTGTATACAATGATCAGAGTACACTGCAGTGAGAACGTTGTAGGCAGTAGTGGTGGGAAGTGGGAAGGTGGGATCTTTGAATCTCATTCAGCAAAATGAACGAATCTTTGTTCAAGTCATTTCGTTCATTTCGTTAATTTAAGCAGAATCTAATTAAAATGTTACATGTTACATTTTTCAACACATTTAGTACTTTTGGAATAAAAAATAAACTATTAATTGAATGCAGTCATAGCCAAACTTTGAGAATAAAAATAATTAATTAACTGCTTAGCTTGCCTCACATCCTGATCCAAATCATTCTTTCTTTATTCACTTTACATTTAATCACATCTGTTCCCTAGAAAAATTAGTACACCTCTCGTAACTTCTTGGTCGAGCCGTTAGTTTTGTCATTATGTCTGATCTGGGCCGTGAAAGCCTCATATAATACATGCGTCTGGAAACAGAAAAGATTAGTTCTCTCGAGTCTTTGAGTCATTCGTTCATCAAGACCCAGCCCCATATAGGCAAGGCTATGCAGTCACCGGAAACAGAAGAGATTAGTTCTCTTGAGTCTTCTCGTTCAAGTCATTCGTTCAAGTCTCCATAGGCCGAATGCAAAAGCAGTTCATCTCTTGAGTCTTCTCGTTCAAGTCGTTCTTCGGGTCTGACTCTGAGTCTCGTTCTTTTTTCACATGACCTTGCCTGTTCAGTGTCTCACAACATAATGGAACATTACAGTCGTATTATTGACTGCATGTTTTAATATATTTATTATTATAAAATCATCAGAAGATATGGGCAATAAACTGTTATGCCTATCCATTCTGACCAACCCAATGTGTCCAGGATTCATTACGGGCTGAGGAAAATCTATTATTATAGGCCTACTAACTAAAAATAATAATAATACAAAAATAAAGAATAAACCTACGCACTTGTTTGTGAGGACGGTTGTGAATGAACTATTTCTGTATCCAACACGGCTGTTAACCTGGCTCAGCCCTCCTACGTACTTCCGCTCAATTGTCATTTTCCTTCAGTACTACGTCTGGGACTGCTGTGTAGTCTTAGGTTTTCTCCGAACAAATTTTTACCAGTCCAATCAGTGGACAGAGGGAGGGGCTGAGAACAATGACGTTGATGTCAAGCGCTAGTTTGAGATGTAGTTCAGTAATGGCGGCGGAGAAAGATGCAAACTAAACCATTCATTGCATTGTGGCACCGCTGCCGAATATCCAGATGTTAAAGCCGGAGTAATAAGAGTCTTTGCTAGGGTTTGTTGGTGGCCGTGATGTTGTGGGGTCAATTTGGGAAAAGTTTGATTTTCCAGATCGCTTCGTTTCTCGTGGGGTCTGAAGGTATTGCCATCATTTAAGTTACAGGGACTGGTCAGTTATTTTATTGCCGTCCGTCTCTCACCACCCGCGTAAAAATCCCCGGCCGAGTTAACGTTACCTACTGCTTTTGACAAACGCAAGGTCGTGTTGATGTAATAGCTGTCGAAAATTCACTGTTCGAATCATTTTTGACCACTGCAGAACACCATACGGTTGCTTTGCTGTTATTAGGATGCATTTCTAGACTTGTATTTCCTTAAAATGCTGGCAAGTATTTAGAAGAGCAATATATTTCATCACCGCTCAAACTAATTAAAATAAAAGCACTTAAACATTTGAATTGGTCCGTTATTTATAGCAGCATTTATTATCATACCAAGCATATGACATTTTATTTACAGCATACAATGCTACGGACCACGTGAGTGCCGCGTTCCCGATTACAGAACTCTCCTCTCCACCGTGGCGTGAATAAATCACAATCCGAATGCACGAGTTTTAGGTTTTATCCTATAGTTTTATTACTGAGGTGGCATGCACATGTGCACTTTTATTTTGTCGGATTTCCATGAGTGAAACAGGCGAAGGGCGCATGACATACGTCACGACCAAACGTTAGCGATTGGTTATGGCAGATCCAGAGTGGCTCAGGGCAGATCCAATAGTTTTAAACCTCAACAGGGTGCCCGCCTTAGCGGAAATAAACCCTTGTCAATGGAGAGTGGCCAGACTCTATGTACAAATGAAATGTACGAGAGTCTGGTAAAACCAGGCTACATGGCTGTCACGTCACGTGACAAAATAGCGAAACTCGGACTAAGACTCAAGAGAACGAATCATTTCAGTTTCCAGTACAGACTGCATAGCCTTGTCTATGAGGCTGGGACGAATGACTCAAACCCGGACTCGAAAGATGAACTAATCAATTCTGTTCCCTGTACAGAACATATGGGATGTTATGCATGCGCGGTCAACACAAAATAAAGGAATTGCTCTCTAAGAAAACCCGTCATTCTCGAGTCATATTAAAGATTCATTCAAAATGAACAAATCGTTCATGAATGACACATCACTAGTAGGCAGATGTTACAGCTGTTGGCCATAAACTCCTCTCCTGTCATTATTATATTGTGGGCTGGTCTGGTCTAGTCATCAACAGAAAATTAACGTATTGAGAGGGGAGAAATATATATATTTTGGCGTGACATTTCTTGTGTGTGCGTAAGAACATGAGATTGATTCTGAAATGTCAGTGTCACGCCAGATTCGTGAGAGTTGGCAACCCTGTATTGCATGTGATATACTGTTTACGTCAGTCATGTTTAAAAAAAAAAAAAACAACTTCTGTAGTCCCATGTTGCTTCTTAAAAGAATGAGACAGAAAATACACTCACCTAAGGGATTATTAGGAACACCATACTAATACTGTGTTTGACCCCCTTTCGCCTTCAGAACTCCCTTAATTCTATGTGGCATTGATTCAACAAGGTGCTTTACACATTCTTTAGAAATGTTGGCCCATATTGATAGGATAGCATCTTGCAGTTGATGGAGATTTGTGGGATGCACATCCAGGGCACGAAGCTCCCGTTCCACCACATCCCAAAGATGCTCTATTGGGTTGAGATCTGATGACTGTGGGGGCCATTTTAGTACAGTGAACTCATTGTCATGTTCAAGAAACCAATTTGAAATGATTTGAGCTTTGTGACATGGTGCATTCTCCTGCTGGAAGAAGCCATCAGAGGATGGATACATGGTGGTCATAAAGGGATGGACATGGTCAGAAACAATGTTCAGGTAGGCTGTGACTTTTAAATGATGCCCAATTGGAACTAAGGGGCCTAAAGTGCCAAGAAAACATCACCCACACCATTACACCACCACCACCAGCCTGTACAAGGCCTGATGGCCCCATGCTCTCATTCTGTTTGAGCCAAATTCTGACTCTACCATCTGAATGTCTCAACAGAAATCGAGACTCATCAGACCAGGCAGCATTTTTCCAGTCTTCAACTGTCCAATTTTGGTGAGCCTTCCTGTCTTACTGGCATTACAACATTTTGGTAAGATCACTGCAGGTTAGGTATTGTTGGTTTATAATGTTATACAGGGTTTTTCCTGCATAGAGAATTAAGAGACAGCCGCATCCGTCTGTCGACAAAACTTAGACAGGCAGACAATTGAAAAGCCTGTCGTGATAATCAGAAATATATCATCACGTGATCTTTCAGCAATCACTCTTGATGGTACAAAGTCATCTAAAGCCATTCCATAGCTGAATGTGCGAGACAAGCTATTATATTAATATTATTTCCATCGTTAAATTAAAGTTGACGGAAACTCGTCTTCCCTTCCCAGCTGTCAATCATCATCTCCGTTCAGCATTCAAACTGCACGCCGCGTTCGGTTAAGACAGTCAGCAGGTAAAACTATCTTGAATATTCCCATTATAGCCTATAATAGCTACTTGATCTGTAAATAAAGGTCTGCGGTTCATCTCACATCTGATGAGGCATCTTTAATATGGGTTGTAACTTGAAAATAATGCTTTATGTATGTTTCTATCGATGGCGTGCTGGCTCCTCAGTGATACACTACAACACTAGCGATAATAAAAGAAAAACGTGGGCAAAACGGTCTCTCTTTGTAAGGTGTTCAAGGCATGCGAGTGCTGCCGTATGACCAGTTACTTTCGCCGTCATCATCACCCGGGTATACTCGGCAGAAGATGCGAGTATGAACTCGCGTGCTGAGAAGATCTGTCTCTGTGCACTCGTCCGACAGCACGCGCAGGTCTCACAGCGCGCAAATATTGAGTTCTCTTTCAAGTCTTGCTCTTGAACGGACAAACTCACACATAAAGTATGTCAACATGCCCATCTTGTTGATTATCCAATCAGTCGTATATGCCTTAAGAGAACTTCATGCAGTCGAGAATGACGACACATATCCGTGGATTAGGTCTTAAAGGGGCAGTAGCCTTTACTGCTGTCTGTTTAATGTCAAAACAAAGGATAAGGTAGGTGGGGAGGTGTGTGTGTGTGTGTGTGTGTGTGTGTGTGGGGGGGGGGGGGTTACCTCTCTCTTTTTTGACCATACATGTGTTTGCATCCCTGAACAAGGCATTTTTGCCCACATGACTGCCACATACTGGATGTTTTTCCCTTTTCACACCATTCTTTGTAAACCCTAGAAATGGTTATGGTAGGAGATCTGATGTCCATAAGGGTTTTTCAGGAATGTCACAAGTTTATTAATTCTATGAATCTCACTTGTGAGCATTTTGCGTGAGAGTGCATAAAACCAAAATTACATGATGAGTAGGGCTGTGCAGTATATCAAAATATTGCAAATGTACATATTGCAATATGCATATTGCAACGGCAGGCAATACCTAAATTATTTGAATAGGCTACTTCAACATTGTAAAAAGTGTATGTTTTAGGTTGATGCATAAGCTCTGCCCATGTCCCGCCTTTTTGCCCATTTTCTGTTATCCGGGAGTGACACGCGATGACTCGCGATGACTCACTCGCAAGATGACAACGCCCACCTTGCCCCTACTTTAAGCTTCCGAACGGCTTATCGGAATCCTATGGGTGATGTCACGGACACTACGTCCATATTTTTTAACAGTGTATGGTAACGCCACAAATCTTTACCAGCACCTCAAACGTCACCACAAAGTGCCATATGATGAACCCATACAAGGCAAGAGGTCTAGAAGTCCGACCAGGTCTGACCAGGTGTGTTTTACCAAAAATGTCACAAATCTGACAATATAATTTTTCCCGATCTCAATTCGTGCTGCCCAGTCTGTAGCCATTTTGAAAAACATCTTAAGACACATATTTTCCAATTGCACCTGACCAATAAAGAATAGCACTTAACTATCCATAAAATTTTGTTTGTTTGTCCAAAAAAAAAAAAAAAAAGTGTACTGTGCTGATTAACTGAGACTTTTTACAGCTCTTACAGGTTGTTGGCCTTGTTTGTATCGTTGCTTCTATTGCTCTCCCCTTTTTTGTAAATCGCTTTGGATAAAAGCGTCTGCTAAATGATTAAATGTAAATGTAAATTTTAACATCAATGTAAACAAACAAAAATAATGTCAAAATTGAAATACCATAAACTCTTTGCTTGGATTGAAAGCATTTAGTTGACCTATAAATCAACCTAAAACTTTGCCTCAAGAACATCCAGGTTATCAAAGATTATTTTTGTAATTTTAATTTATCTTTGTCATTAAAAATAATATCGCAAATGTACATATCGCAATATATGCATATAATTTTTTAATAGGCTAACATTGTGAAAAGTGTACGTTTTAGGTTGACGCATATAGCGGAGAATAGACAGGGCGCATGGCTGTTACTTATGTGACTTGCTTGATGTTAAAAATAGTTATCAAACGCAATAACTTGTGAAAAACAGCTCCTAGCAGTCTTGAACTGTTGCCTTTGGGAACACCTCTGTGTTTCCTGTTCTTTGTACTGTTTAGATCAGACCTAGGCATTGTACGGCCCGCGGGCCACATCTCACGCGTGAGGTAATTCAGGGTTCGACACTAAGGACAGTATGGCCCCTGGCCAGCATGAACGACGCTCGGTACAGAGCTGTCACTTGCCCATTTGGACTAGTGCTGCATTGTAGGTGTGTGATACAGTATCGAGTAAGGCTCACAATAGCCGAACAGAAACAAAACTACTGAGAGCACACATACACTCTGCGAACTTGTGATGTAACGTAAGCTTACTAGCATGATGACTCGTGCGCAATATTATTACATATTATGCTTTCACTGCATGATTTCTATGTCCCACTTATTAATGCAGTCAAATGCTTCGTTCTTGAATGAATCATTCGTTTTAATGAATCGGTTGAATCTCACTGACTCACTCATTAACAGTGACTTGCTGCCACCTACTGGCGGTTTTATTTTAACATTCAAAGTTTCTTTTCATTTTAAATAACTTAAAATATCAATATTCAACATTTTATGTTTATAACATCAAAACACAGAGCCAATAGAAATAGAAATTAATTAATTTGCACTAGGGGTGTGTACGAATATTCGGATAGTCGAATATTCTATCTGTGATTAATATTCGAAAGCTAAAAATACTATTTGAATTTTACTGCATTGATTTGCTGGCTGTAAATGCGGTGGATCTATGAGAAATCCCTCTAAATCTCACAGTTATAACTACATCCACTGGGTGGCGGCGCTGTGGAGCGGTTAAACAAATTGAGTGTTTTTGAAGACATAATGTGGTCGTCTGCTAGCCTGACTGGAAACTCACCATTGACAGCTCAATCCGAGGGGTGGGATAAACGGTTGTCTTTCAAACTCCCTCTGCACGCGATAGGATAGCGCTACAACCAACCAGAGCAACGAAGGTGAAACAGAGCCCATTGATAGATTAAACATTCGCCGTATCCGGTCGGCAAAAGTCAGAACACATCTTCCCTTCTTAAGAATGACTTCAGGGCTGTTGTTTGTTCATTTCTAAGAGAAAAGCTTAACTTCAAGTCTTCCAGAGTCGCGGTCATAGCTGATTTGAATGACCGCCGTTCGCCAGCTTCTGTGTTGACTAAAAGCACACAAGTGCAACTCTGACGTCATTATGTTAAGCCCCGCCCATCGAATCTATACACGATGTGATTGGCCCGTCAAGAGCTTGGCGTTTACAGCTCAGATGGGTATTGAGAGTTGCTAGACGATACTCGCTGGCAGATTAGATTTGCTGCTGCTAGGGTACGTCTAGATTTCTAGGCTAGTCGTCTGCCTCGCAATGTTTGGAATTACTTAGATGACAATTGAAAATTATCTTACAAAATGTTACTTTTGATAAAATCAGTTAATGAAACTGAGTTATCATAATATCACCAAAACAACGAGAATCACATGAAATCCAAACACCAGTGAAATGAGGAAAGAGTCCATCACTGCGTTCCCAAGTGCGGGTAAGCCCATCTGTAAGTTACCCCGAGTGAGATAACTTATGATAGCAAAAATGTGTGTGTGTGTGTGTGTGTGTGTGTGTGTGTGTGTGTGTGTGTGTGTGTGTGTGTGTGTTTGTTTGTGTTCTGCAAAATAACATGGCAAGCTCTGATTTCTTAGTTTTTTTTTTCCGCTTGCACTGCTTGAGCTTATAATGCTTTTGTTCTTTAGGCGTATTTTTTTGTTACACATACTGCTTAACTTCGTAACCCTCACCGGATCGTGGGCGGGGAGTCTGACGCAAGTGGGCGTGTCTCTACTTATAATTACTTTTGTTTTATACAAACTGTTCAATCAACTATCACAAACTATGCATCACTTGAAAGCTAAAACACTCAAGATTCATGTTCTGAACTCGTTTTTGCAATAAATACACCAGAGGAAAGGGTTAAATGAAATGCTAAAGCAGTGGCTATTTAAACATTAGCATAATAAATGCGGTACGCATCTTTCATCTCCTGACGTTCAGATCAGATCGGACGAATCCACGAAACAACAGCATACATGTCTGTGTAAGAGTTCACTCTTCAAAATGCATCCCACTTTTAATCCAAAACAACGAAAAAATAAGCGGAAAAAACTAAACATCCTCCGTTGTTTGCATAAGCGTTTTGCGTTAGAGTAATCAATCATGTCCATTTTCAATGAAATAGTGATTATAATAATTATTTTGACAATCTCCCCTGTACTGTAGACTGTTCCGGTCATATTAAACCCTCCCAGGTCTCTCTCCTTCAATCACAGGCTCTCTTTGGCTCTCTGAGGACACATGATAGAAAGGGAGCGCGTCAGTGGCTGATAAATCCGTCAGTCAAATCGCCTGTCCTTTTAGTTGGATAAGCCAGTCAATGCCTAGCCAATGCATAGCCAGCATAGATTTGATTGATGGATGTAGTAACGAATCAAAAGACATTATTTTGCGCAGTGTTTGTAAGAGATGCCGTAAGAATCATTGAAGAATACAGCTGTTCTTACTTGTTCTTCTCCATAGTATTCATTAGGATCCAGCGCTGCCTCCCAGTGTAAGTGCCAGACACACGCACAGCCTAAATGACAGACTGTTTTTATCAACTAAATGAGTTTTTTTACATTTGTAAATTCTGTAAATAGTTGCTTTAGTTATCAGGGACTGCAAATGCATTATAATTAGCAGTTTATTGCAGATTTATTTGAATAAAAACTAATGTTTATGTTTTATGTTAACTAATGTTAATGTTTTAAAACCTTAAGATATAACGTAAGCGTGTTGTGTAAATTGCCTAATCCAAAGCTTGTTCAAAAGAGATTGTGGGAGGTTGCCGCTTGGGCGTTACCTCACATCAGACTGACCCTCGTCTTCTTGCTTGAATTTAAAATACTTTATTTATTTCCGAACTACCGGGCTCGCTCAACGAGTAAAACACATGACTAAAAGGTACTTTCACGAGTTTGTGTGCCCATATAATCTTAGTGAAAGTGGTAAACAGATTTGGCTTGCTGTCTGCTATAGAGGGGCTTGGAGAGGATATTCTACCCGAGCTCCGATTGCCCCCCTATAACAGGCAAATTGAATGAATCAAATAATGAATGAATGAATGAATGAGTCATTTATATAGCGCTTTCATATGTACTACTGTACACCCAAATCGCTTTACACTCGTGTCAGGGATCTCTCCTCAACCACCACCAGTGTGGTGTACAAAATTGTACAAAAGGAGGAGCAGGGGAGGAGGAGGGATGCTTCAGGAACTGAAAAGGGGAAGAGGTAAGCTGCTGGTTTTATACCTTGGTATTAATTGAAAGATTAGATGGGTGTACTCCTCCTGAAATTACATTTATTAACTTCACTTCAAGAGTTTGTGTGCCTATATAATCTTAGTGAAAGTGGTAAACAGATTTGGCTTGTTGTCTGCTAAAGAGGGGCTCGTAGAGGATATTCTACCCGAGCTCCGATTCCCCCCAAAAAACATAATGCAGAAATAGACAGCAAGCTAGAATCATGGCGATTTGAACAGCTCATGATTACGGGAGGAGTGCATAATTATTCCAGAAGACCCCCCAAAATTGATAAATAGACGGAATGGAAGATGGTAACTGCTGTGGCAGTTTATGAAATAGGTGAGGTGTTGCAGCAGAAGTCAGGCATTGAGCGGGGCACTGCAGCAGCATTCACAAATTGGCGGAGAACTGCAGCAGCATCAAGCAAAGCATTGCAGCAGCATTCTCAAACTGGCGGGGCACTGCAGCAGCATCAAGCAAAGCACTGCAGCAACATTCTCGAATTGGCAGGGCACTGCAGCAGCATCAAGCAAAGCACTGCAGCAGCATTCTCAAACTGGCGGGGCACTGCAGCAGCCTCCAGCATTTTCGAATTGGCGGGGCACTGCAGCAGCATCAAGCAAAGCACTGCAGCAGCATTCTTAGACTGGCGGGGCACTGCAGCAGCCTCCAGCATTCTCGAATTGGCGGGGCACTGCAGCAGCATCGACCAAACACTGCAACAGCAGTCTCAAATTGGTGGGGCACTGCAGCAGCATCAAGCAAAGCACTGTTCAAACTGGCGGGGAACTGCAGCAGCCTCCAGCATTCTCGAATTGGCGGGGCACTGCAGCGGCAGTCTCAAAAATGGTGTGGCACTGCAGCGGCAGTCTCAAGATGGTGTGGCACTGCAGCGGCAGTCTTTACATGGCGGGGTACTGCAGCAGCAGTCTCGAATTGGTGGGGCACTGCAGCGGCAGTCTCAAAAATGGTGTGGCACTGCAGCAGCAGTCCCAAGATGGCGGGGCATTGCAGCGGCAGTCTCAAAATGGCGGGGCACTGCAGCGGCAGTCTCAAGATGGCGGGGCACTGCAGCGGCAGTCTCAAGATGGTGTGGCACTGCAGCGGCAGTCTTTACATGGCGGGGTACTGCAGCAGCAGTCTCGAATTGGTGGGGCACTGCAGCGGCAGTCTCAAAATGGCGGGTCACTGCAGCAGCAGTCTCAAAATGGTGTGGCACTGCTGCGGCAGCCTCAAATTGGCAAGGCACTGTAGCAGCAGTCTCAAATTAGCGGGGCACTGCAGCGGCAGTCTCAAGATGGCGGGGCACTGCAGCAGCAGTCTCAAGATGGTGTGGCACTGCAGCGGCAGTCTTTACATGGTGGGGTACTGCAGCAGCAGTCTCGAATTGGTGGGGGACTGCAGTGGCAGTCTCAAAATGGCGGGTCACTGCAGCGGCAGTCTCAAAATGGTGTGGCACTGCTGCGGCAGCCTCAAATTGGCAGGGCACTGTAGCAGCAGTCACAAAATAGCGAAGCACTGCAGTGGCAGTATTAAATTGAGAAGCAGGACCGTTTGTGCGGAGGCAGCCTCACGCTTTGGGTCTGCGCCTATAGCAGAGGAGAAATTATATAATTATATTTGGGGGGGGGGGGGACCGTTTGCGGAGGGCCTGCTCCAATAGCAGAGGAGAAATGTATTATATATCGATTTAACAGAGAATAAAAGCCAGAAAGAACAGAAATATTGGAAGCGTGGAAAGAAGAACAGAAAGAGCTATACTTACCTGTGGGAGGAGGAAAGGTAACAGTCATTGTCGAAGAGGCCATGGAACTATTGCGAGCAGCCACGGAACGGATGTCTGCGGCCGCGATCACGCCGGCCGAATTAAGGAGTGGACTTGAAAGCCTCGGCGGCTGCCGGCTGAAACGGACTGTATAGATCGTGCAGTTGTTTGTGTTGATGTTTGCATGTTGCTGCGAGAACGCTGAATAATATCCGCGCTGGATAACGCTTGCCTGAGCGCTGTGACGGACCATTTCTCAGCAGGAGGTACGAGGCTTAACGTTACTGCTGAAGAGGATGATGTTGATGATGATGAAGGCCTCGATGCATCACGATGAGGATCGACCGAGCGAGCCCCGTGATGATTCTAGATGGACGAAGAGAGAGGTCTTCTTGAGCAAAGTGTTATGTGGAGTGGAGAGACCGGCGATCTGGCGATCAACAGGTGAAATGAGCAGCGAAGTCAGTCAAGCAGAGTTGGGCAGGCCAAATGCTTCAGGAACTAAAAAGGGGAAGAGGTAAGCTTCTGGTTTTATACCTTGGTATTAACTGAAAGATTAGATGGGCGTACTCCTCCCGAAATTACGTTTATTAACTTCACTTGTCATTGGCTGAGGGTGAAGCCCTGAACTTTGTGAGAGCTGTCCTTTCAAAATAAAGGCCCCATTTTTATTTTATTTTTTTAAATCAGTCTAATGACGAATGAGTCTGAAGAAAATTAATGGTCCAATGGTCCACCAATAGTCCATGGTGACATTTTTGTAGATGTATATAGTATGTGAGAAGATCTTAGGCTACTAATAATGGTGGATGACTATCTCTCAGTAGAACAAACCTCCTTCACGACTGATGTCCCTTCTCATCCGGATGTATCTAATCCGCCTTTGTTTTCAAGCCAGGCAGCCAGTGGTTTGGAGAAACTCCTCCACCTAAATAGCAGAGTCACTCTCAAATCACTCACAAGCTAAGTGAAATAACCACTGAATCAGGTTATATAGAGGTGGATTATGCTACAAGAGGCCTTTCAGTCTATAGTCTAGGACTTTTTTTCTCTGGCGGTAGTAATGGAGTGAGGCTGGTTCATCAGTTATGCTGTCTGGGCTGTCATGGCAAATTTAAGTCCTTTGAGGATCAAACC
Organism: Pseudorasbora parva; assembly: GCF_024679245.1. Taxonomy (NCBI): domain Eukaryota; kingdom Metazoa; phylum Chordata; class Actinopteri; order Cypriniformes; family Gobionidae; genus Pseudorasbora; species Pseudorasbora parva. The sequence goes on along the minus strand of NC_090185.1, from coordinate 33,829,306 downwards.
GCAGTCCAACTACACAGCTTTAGGCTTGGCCTTTAGCTCGGTGGCTAGCATGTTCAACTCCTATTCCAAAGGTCATTAATTTGAGTCTTACTTGAGGCAACATGCAGGCTGTCACAGGGACAGTTTTTTTTTTCTTTGTGTGTTTGTGTGTGTGTGTGTGTGGTATAATTGAAAAAAAAAAGGGTTTTCTAAACTTAGTAAGATATGGAGAATGCATTTTTTCATTCATAAAAACAGATTAGAAATACCTTTTTTCAGATGGAAAATGATGAACGTGGCCGAAGACAATGTCATTCTGCCAGCACATTTTTCACAAAGTAATCTTTTGCTCTACAGAGCTTGTATGCAAGCCTTTCAGGGGTTTGGAGGCACTTGGCAATTTCGACCAGTCAGCAGAATGCCTTCAGCACCTTGTTGTATCAATGCAACGTAGAATTAAGGCAGCTCTGAAGGTGAAAGGGGATCAAACACAGTATTAGTATGGTGTTCCTAATAATCCTTTAGGTGAGTGTATGTATGTATGTATATTTTATATATATATATATATATATATATATATATATATATATATATATATATATATATATATATATATATATATATACATAATTACAGAAGAATAACCAATGCAGCACAAAAAAAAACAAAAACAAACAAACATGTGATCCTTATAGGGGTGTCCCCGACTAAGGATTTACACATTCGAATCAGAATTTTCGAATCTCTCTATGGTCGACCGATAGTCGAATCATCTATGTGTGTGTAAACCATAGACCGGAAAAAAATAAACAATATAAACGGGTTGGGAAGGGCAGGACACTAGACAGCAGGAGGCTAAGACTATTTTTATTTTGCTTTACACTCAGCACACAGCCACCACTTTTAATAAAGTGATCAAAACTAGGCTACACTACACATTCGTAAATTAACCGTTCTCTCATAACATTTAAAAGCCGCGATCGAAGCACAGAACATCACACAAATATATTAAAGAACATTTTGATAAATAAACCTAAAAAAATAACTGCATAGAGAGGAAAAGAACACTTTGAGTGCGTTTATATGCACGTTCTTAAGACGAATGTGCCTAAAGGGGGTCTCACACCGAACTGAAGCTCAGCGCCGTGTCTCAGGTATCTCACACCAAGACATGAACATACGCGCTGTGCGCAAGCTCAATTTTGAATCAACTTCTGACAGAAGAGCTGCACGATGAGTGTATCTTGTAGCACAGGGTGAAATCAGTATGTACATTCACGATTTGAGGGAAATATACATTTAATCGCCATATTGCCTAAAATGGTATGATCCTCATTTCATAACACCCGCGAAGATTCGACCATGAGATCAGTGGTCGAATCCGGTCCTGCATATCGATGCATCGAATCTTCGACTATTAGGGGTCACCCCTAGATGCTTATAGCTGTCAAAGAATTGTAGGAAGTATAGAGGCCCTTGCTTTGAATGAGCTCAGCACATCTGCGGCCACAGGACATCACTATATACTCACACTGCTCCGGTGTGATCTTGGTCCACTCTTCTTCCAGTATCTTCCACAGTTCGGTAACTGTACTGAGTTTCTTAGCCATAACTTTGTTGCCAATGATTTTACAAAGATTTTCAATGGGGTTTAGATCAGACTCTGGGCTGGCCATTTCATTATTTCAATGTTGTCACTTTCAGTGAACTGCTTTATCCGTTTTGCAGTGTGATCGGGGCCATTGTCTTGCATAAAAATTGCGGCTGATTGGGAGATGCTCGCAGTGAAGGAACCACATATTGCCGAAGGAGGTTCTGATAAACAGGTTCTGAGGTTCTGCCATGTAGCTGTAGCTGCTGAAGAAACATCCCCAAAACCATGCCACTTCCTCATCCATCTTTCACTGATTTCTTTGGGCACTTTGGGTTCAATCTTTCCTCAGTTTAATCCCAAAGATAATGTTTCCCATCAGACACAAATAAATGAAACTTGCATTCATCACTAAAATGAACTTTGGACCAGTTCTCCTCTGTTCACACAACATGCTCCTCAGCAAAGGTTAGTCTAGCCTTTTGATTCTTTCTGCTAATGAGAGGCTTGGTTACTGCAGAGTGAGCATTCAGTCGGAATTCTCTTAAATGACTAGACACTGTATGGCGAGACGGATCCTTACTGTGTTCAGCTCTGAACTGGCGAGTAATTCCAGCTGCAGTGTTGAACCGATTCCACATTGAAATTCTCCGCATCGCCCTGTCCTCTCGTGTATTGGTCTTGCGCACCTTTTTGGGTGCTTGAATGAATTAGTGTCTTTGTAAAGCTTCAATATTCTAGAAATTACAGATTTGGAATGATCAACTTCTTTTGCAATAGCTGAAAGGGTCATCCTTTTGGCCTTCACCTGGACAACCTGGTGTCGTAGGGTTTCAGTAACCTTAGAGTGGCTTGCCATCTTGCAAAGTCAGTGAAAATTGGAAAGTTTGCTTCAAGTTAAATAGGGAACAAAATAAATGCAGGTTTTACATCTTCTTATTTGTTGTTTTTGATAGATGTAATTATTATCATATATTTTTGTTAATGAAAATAAAATAAAAGTGTATATTTTATCTGACAAGAGTAACTACAGCCAGAAAGAGTGAAGCAAACATGCATACATACATTTCCTTTTATTTATTTTCTAATTTCCGAAAATCTAAAAGACATCCACAGTGATAAAATGAGAATTTGCTTCTATGCAAGAATTGAGTACTGATAAAAGTGCTACATGGACACACAATAGAGAGAGGCACTTAAACATTTCATAAGGACAATTCTTATAAAATATTATACCAACTCTAACAAGGGTCCATCAAAATGCAAGTAGCAGAGTTGATTTTATACAACATGACAGCAAGCAAAAATAGTTCAATCACAATGTTACATTTGCATTTGGGAAATGATCAGGCCACAGGCTCACATGGTTTATGTGCCTTTTATTACCTGCATGCAATGACCATTATAAACCATTCATATACTGTCCTCTACTGGCTAGAGTTGATAAACTAATACAAATACACAGTACATAGGCTATTCTATCTAACTAGGTCTATTTACTTTGTTTACTCAGTTTATGTCCTAATATAGAAGAAATGTATGCTTTTTGTATGCAAACTTATCTTTGATCACCAAAACGACATATTTAAACTGGGGGTGGAACTCCTATGGAAAAAAAAAGCCTTTTAAAATAGCTTGAATGTAACTCTAAACCCTTTATTTCTTTATTACACAAGGATCAATGAATATGCAAATTAGCCCCACCTTCACTCGCACCAGCTCAGATTCTACTCAAGTTATTGTAGTAAACGCTGCACAATGTATCGCTCTTTACAACGCTGGACAGCTAACTCGAATTAATATGATTGTCCTTTTGCTTGAAGTTATCAAACAGTTAATAATGTGCTGCTTATGTTACACAAACCATGTTCCTGTTCGCCATCTCTGAAATTAAGCATCCTTATGAATACTTTGAACATCATAGAAAGCCAGTGGAGAAAGTTATATAGTTCATAACATCATAATATACATAAATCACACAGTGTTGGTAAATCTACTAATTTTTTCTTACTAACAGAAAAATATATACCAGGATAACCTGGCTTCTCTTGAGACTCCCCTGCTTCAGAGCAGTTAATGATATGCTAGAGCCCGCCCACACATTGACATGATTGGCTACATAGTAGATTGTGATGTAAGAAATCCCAGCTCTGATTTTAAACCACTGTCTGTGGTTCACTGCAGGTTTATGGATAAAATATTCCGCTTTGTATGTGCACATGGTTCGTCTTAAAGCATTAAAAAAACACCACATAGACATATAAACAACATTAAAAACTTGATTTTCACCACAGAGGGACATTAAAAGTTTTGATGACTAATCTAAATTATAAACCGATAAAGTCTGGACACTCTTGGCAAAGTAGGCCTACTTGGTACTAGGTGTGGGAATCACAGGTTAACGCACAATACGATACAGTCACGATATTTTGCCCACAATAATGTTATATCACAACACCAGCAATTCTGTGACAGATGATACAGGTCCTTCTCAAAAAATTAGCAAATTGTGATAAGTTCATTATTTTCCATAATGTAATGATACAAATTTAACTTTCATATATTTTAGAAAAGAGGTGACCGGACCCTGAGCAAGATTGTGGAGAAGGACCAATTCCAGACCTTGGGGGACCTGCAGAAGCAGTGGACTGAGTCTGGATTAGAAACATCCAGAGTCACCGTGCACAGGCGTGTGCAGGAAATGGGCTACAGGTGCCGCATTCTCCAGGTCAAGACACTTTTGGGCTAGAGAGAAGCAGCACTGGACTGTTGCTCAGTGGTTCAAAGTACTTTTTTCGGATGAAAGCAAATTTTGCATGTCATTCGGAAATCAAGGTGCCAGAGACTGGGGAGAAGGAAATGCCAAAATGCCTGAAGTCCAGTGTCAAGTATCCACAGTCAGTGATGGTCTGGGGTGCCATGTCAGCTGCTGGTGTTGGTCCACTGTGTTTTATCAAGGGCAGGGTCAATGCAGCTATCAGGAGATTTTGGAGCACTTCATGCTTCCATCTGCTGAAAAGCTTTATGGAGATGAAGATTTAGTTTTTCAGCACGATCTGGCACCTGTTCACAGTGCCAAAAATACTGGTAAATGGTTTACTGACCATGGTATTACTGTGCTCAATTGGCCTGCCGACTCTCCTGACCTGAACCTCATAGAGAATCTGTGGGATATTGTGAAGAGAAAGTTGAGAGACGCATGACCCAACACTCTGGATGAGCTTAAGGCCGCTATCGAAGCATCCTGGGCCTCCATAACACCTCAGCAGTGCCACAGGCTGATCGCCTCCATGCCACGCCGCATTGAAGAAGTCATTTCTGCAAAAGGATTCCCGACCAAGTATTGAGTGCATAACTGAACATAATTATTTAAAGGTTGACATTTTTGTATTAAAAAAAGATTTTCATGAGCTGTATGCCAAAATTAGTATTAAAACAATAAAAGACCTGAAATATTTCAGTTGGTGTGCAATGAATCTAAAATATATGAAAGTTTAATTTTTATCATTACATTATGAAAAATAATGAACTTTATCACAATATGCTAATTTTTTGAGAAGGACCTGTATATTGCAAGAAAATCATCCACAATACAACGCATTCTGTAAATAATAAAAAAAAAGCATCAACAAGTCATAATAATTTCATTTATTAACAGTTCATCTTTTTTTTAAATAGCAAAAATGTGTGCTAACTACATAAAAAAAAAAAAAAAAAAACGGGAAAAAACTTCAAACTAGCAATTGCAAAGTGCACACATTACTAAAAATGTTATGGTTAAAGAACACCTATAAAACCTTATGTAATAAAATATGGTCACATTTGTGTACCAAGGGGTACAATAAACTTACATTCTTTTAAACATGTACACAATAAAGTGCTTTCAACTTTTAAAACTTAAGGCACATATTACAACTTAACCAAATTATTATATGTAAACAAACATTGAAACATGTTAGTGCTTAGACCTGGTTTATTTTAAAGGGGTCATGAACTGGCTTTTTTAATTTTTTTATTATTATTCTGTTGTCTGAGGTCAACTTATGACATTTGCATGGTTTTTACATTCAAAAACATTATAATGAATAAGTAATAGGCTGTTTTTCTATGCTCAGTTTTTAGGGCGTGCTGCATTGAAGACTTGGAAGTAAACGCCCACTGCTATGATTGGATAACAGTTTTGCATATTATAATGAGTTTCGGCTCCCCCATCAGTCAATGCTGAGAATTGTTTTGAAAATGTCCCGGAAAACCGGCAACCGGAATGATTCCCCCATAAATGTTCGACTACATGCAAGACTCCTCTGAGCACTGATGTTATCCTCAGCAGTTGAGAACATTCGTTCTTCTGATACACTAGTCCCTGGGACACACAAGTACCGTCATTAAAAAAAAAGAACTTTGACTGTCTCAAATCATCCTTATTCACATTACTTAAAAACGTCTTAACTAAATGAACTTAAATTTACTGATTGTTTCAACTAAAAATTAGTATTGACAGCTTTACTTAATAAGCTTTTGTTCAGACAACTTAACATTGCTGAATAAAACGAACAAACTGGGCAGTGGATCTGTAGTTCCCAGCATGCTTTGCAAGAGACTGCATTAGGAGTGTAAATTTAGGGATTAAAGAGTTATTTTATTCGTTTTTCAGTAAAGGGGAAAATGTTGTTAGTTTATGTTAGTGTTTAATCAGTTATGTTGGACATTTAGAGGAGCTAATGTAATTTTGTGGTTACTTCATGCAGAAGAGTGGTGCCTGTGTTTAGGCTGTGGGCTCATATACACATATTTATTGGATAGATTTTTTCGCCTTAATTAAACGTATTTTTTAGTGTTATTTTTGCATTTTGTTTAAAAAAATATGCTTGTTATTTAATAGTTTTCCACTTACACTTGTAGAGCAAATAGTTAATTTAAAAAGATAAATTAAATCAATAAATGTGTTCACCTAAGATAATACATTTTTATAAATGTAACAACAATATTAAGTAAACTGCACATATAAATATTATGTAACTCTGACACATTCAAATGGTTTGTATTTACTCAAATAAATATTGTCACCTTTACTTGAATTTATTTTGTTCATATAACTAAATGGTTATAAAAGGTCGTGGTAATATAAGAATATCTTCTAAGTTTCAGAGCTAAAAACTTCCTTGTTAGTCGAAGAAAAGCTTTTATAGACACCAGGCTAAGCAAACGGTTCTGTGCTTCTTACTAACGTTAGTGCGCAACGAAACACTGCCTATACAGAATCTACAGCATGTCTATTCCAGTAGTCCCGCTTACTATGGCATGGGATAGACAAAGGTTTAAATGCTAAAATGGCTTGCGATACGCCCACCGACTCATGGAGGGCTTGTGCTAGCTGGTCAACAACAATAAACATGCCGAGGAAGATTAAGATATTGCGCTATTCTTGGTTGTGGAAGAACACAGTCTCTGCATAAGCTTCCTTCTGATCCTAATATTAGTAATGAGGGGTTGAGCTTTATTAGGGCCCAAGCCCTGAAAGGGCGCAGAGCCCTATTGTTCTTCTAAGGATTATTTTTAGGGCCCAAGCCCTGAAAGGGCGCAGAGCCCTATTGTTCTTCTAAGGATTATTAGGGCCCAAGCCCTGAAAGGGCGCAGAGCCCTATTGTTCTTCTAAGGATTATTATTAGGGCCCAAGCCCTGAAAGGGCGAAGAGCCCTATTGTTCTTCTAAGGATTATTTGTTATTATTATTATTATTATTATTATTTTTTTTTTACGCGACTATTTGGGCATTTTTGGGGCCCTTCCCATGCTCGAAAACTCTTGAAACTTTGCACACGCATCAGAATGCGCGGCCATCAGGGCCGGGCTGAGGCTGGGACCCGGGCGTGGCAGGGGGGCTCGACAGCGCCCCCTAAAGTGGGGTCTGAAAACATGGTCTATAAATCAAACCAACTTGCACGTACATATATGAAACTCGGTACACATTTAGAGCTCATCGGGCCGAACAACTTTCGTGCTCTAAGTTATGCGTCAGCCCAACAGGAAGTGAGCTATTATGGGTTGTTCGGAAAACGCATGCTGTGGAATTTGCGATACTCCTCCTAGACGATTCACCCGATCAGCACCAAACTCGGTCAGCATGAAGTCAAGACACTGAGGATGCTAAATTGCGAGCAACTTTCTGATTTCTCAAACGGTTTGGCCGTGGCGAAGAGACAAATTTATGGCGAGAAAAAGGAAACAGGAAGTGTGTTATAACTTTTGCATACATTAATTCATTTTGATGAAACTTCAGCTGTGTGTTCGTTGTAAGAGGCCGATCACATGGATATGACTTTTGTGAGACAAAGTTATAGCGCCACCAACTGGCAGCAGGAAGTGTGTCACTTTCAAAAATGCTTTAAATCCCCATCTTATTTTCACCCGATTTACTTCAAACTTCATCAGTATAATGTCAAAACATGGCAGATATAGACATATGAATGGATTCCTGATTCTAGAAAAACTGTTGTCATGGCAATGTGTCAAAGTCCAATAATCTTTTTAGGTGTTTTTGAGACTCTTCACATGCTTGAAATTGCATGAAACTCAACACACACATCACACATGCTGTCCAGAAGATGCAAGCAAAGATTCAGAAACGGGCGTGGTAGAGGGGCTCAGTAGCGCCATCTTTTGTCCAAAGCGGGGGGTTAGTTTTATCTACATTCACCAAACTCGGTATATATATTGTACATTTTGAGCCGGACAACTTTCTAATTTACTGTCATTAGCTCTGACCAACAGGAAGTCAGATAATTTGGTTGGAAGATAACAAGAAGTCGAAAGCGAGCTCTGAGTTTTTACCTTCTCCTCAAAAGCGATTCATTCAATCTCCTCCAAACTCGGACAACATGAAGTAAATATACAGAAGATGCTAAAATGTGAACGGTTATTGGATATCTCAAACGGTTTTCCCTTAGCAAAAGGCTAAAAAAGACAAAAGAGAGACACAAGTAACTGGTTCATAAATAAGGCTATACTCCCACCTGCTGGTTATTCTATATAGCACACTGTTTTTTTTTTCAACACTTATGCTCTCACTTAAATGACCAGTAGAGGGCAATATTGTATAAGTTTTCAAGCAAAAAAACCTTACCTCTGTGTGTGTGTGTGAATGGTTTTCTAGCCTGGTGGGGACTTAAACCTGAATGCACACAGACTCATGGGGACTTCCCAATGGGTACAAAAGCTTATAAATCAAACAGAATGAGTTACTTTGAAAAGGTGAAAATGCAGAAAGTTGTGTGATGGGAAGGTTAGGGGTAGGAGCAGTGTAGGAGGACAGAATATATGGTTTGTACAGCATAAAAACCATTACGTCTATGGTGAGTCCCCAGAAAAAGATAGTGAACCAGACATGAGTGTGTGTGTGTGTGTGTGTGTGTGTGTGTGTGTGTGTGTGTGTGTGTGAGGGGCAGGGGCGGGGGGGTGAAGGGGGGTGTTGTGGATGGGGGGATGGGCTGAGCTGATTTGAGTTGCCTGCAGCATACTTCAGCATTACTACTGTGTGTGTGTGTGTGTGTGTGTGTGTGTGTGTGTGTGTGTGTGTGTGTGTGTGTGTGTTGTTCTAGCCTGGTGGGGACTTCAACCTGAATGCACACAGACTCATGGGGACACATGTCACTGTAGGGGCCTAAATTGAGGTCCCAATGGGTACAAAAGCTTATAAATCATACAGAATGAGTTCTTTTGAAAATGTAAAAATCCAGAAAGTTTTGTGAAATGGGTAGGTTTAGGGGTAGGGGCAGGAGGACAGAATATATGGTTTGTAAAGCATAAAAACCATTACGTCTATGAGTCCCCAGAAAGATAGTGAACCAGACATGAGTGTGTGTGTGTGTGTGTGTGTGTGTGTGTGTGTGTGTGTGTGTGTGTGTGTGTGTGTGTGTGTGTGTGTGTGTGTGTGTGTGCGTGTGCGCTAAAAAGATTACCTCTCAATGCTGTGCTTTGGCCTGCATTAAATGATAAAACATATTATTCTGGGTTTGAATAAAAAAATAAATGTATAAAACCAGTTTATTTGTAGGGCATTGACAATATTGTTTTATATAATTAGTTAAATAATTGTGTTAATACAAATAATTATTAATAAAACATAAATATTTAAAAAAAATTACTAACAAAGGAAAAAACACATTTAATTGTCTTTTTCAACAAAAAGTAATTGGTGTGTGTAACTTAAAAATGAGAAGATTAATGTTTAAGGACAAAAATGATAACCAATGAGCTACCGGTATATAGAATAACCAGAAGTTGGAAGTGTAGCCTTATTTAGTAACCAGGTTGGATATGTCCTAGGGAACACTGTTTTGAAGATAAAACTATTGTTGTTATTGCAAAACAGCGTTTTCAGACAGTGAAATAAAAACAATGTTCTCTCACTGTTTAGATTTTGTGTCTGTCATTCCCCCTCCCCCCTCCCTCTCCCTCTCTTAGGATCACTGTGTGTGTGTGTGTGTGTGTGTGTGTGTGTGGAGGGGGTCTCTCTCACTCTGTGTGTGTGTCACCTTTTCTCTTGTTTTTTCATAATTTAACCCTTTCATATCATAGGCTATCACAAATATCTATCACTTTATTGTGAAAAATAAGTAAAAAACTAAAACATATATTATATCTTTAATTAAATACTGGTCTTCTGAACTTACAAAATTTTGAGCTGCAAAAAATATATTTGCACATAATTGAAAGTGATGTCCTAATACTTTTAATTGTTTTCTATAACATGGGCTTTAAAGAAGGTCATGTGCTGTGTTTGCAAAGATCACGTATGACACCTCTTTAAACTAATTATTTATTGATAGAATTCAAATGGATAAAAAAAGTTAATTTCACATGATCTTATTAAAGTGCCTGTTTATAATAAACTTCCATAAATTATATGCACGCATATTACTCTTACCTGACACTGATATTAAAATCATTGTTGCGGTCTCTGTGATTTGGCTTAATTTATTTTTAAGAGAAGTGTAAGGATAATACAACTTCAGCATTTGGACAGTATTCTGCACTCATTTGAAATTGACATTTGACATCATCTGACATAAAATTAAAGAATAAAATGTAATTGATCTCAGAGATGTGAGTGTTGTGGTTCCTGATCATAGCAGCACCAGTTGCTGCAGTTAATGAGGTGAATTCAAATGACTTTGACATAGTCCCTTTATTTATTTTTTCCCATATTAAATGCCTATTGGCCTGCTGTGCACAGTTAAGCTGATGCCACCGGGGTGGCGGTGCCCCCGGCTTGGGCCCGTCATCGCTGCTCGCAGCTTTAATTATTATTATTATCTTTTCGCCTTTTGGGCATTTTTGGGGCCCTTCCCATGCTCGAAAACTCTTGAAACTTTGCACACGCATCAGAATGCGCGGCCATCAGGGCCGGGCTGAGGCTGGGACCCGGGCGTGGCAGGGGGGCTCGACAGCGCCCCCTAAAGTGGGGTCTGAAAACGGGGTCTATAAATCAAACACACTTGCACGTACATATATGAAACTCGGTACACATATAGAGCTCATCAGGCCAAACAACTTTCGTGCTCTAAGTTATGCGTCAGCCCAACAGGAAGTGAGCTATTATGGGTTGTTCGGAAAACGCATGCTGTGGAATTTGCGATACTCCTCCTAGACGATTCACCCGATCAGCACCAAACTCAGTCAGCATGAAGTCAAGACACTGAGGATGCCAAATTGCGAGCAACTTTCTGATTTCTCAAACGGTTTGGCCGTGGCGAAGAGACGAATTTATGGCGAGAAAAAGGAAACAGGAAGTGTGTTATAACTTTTGCATACATTAATTCATTTTGATGAAACTTCAGCTGTGTGTTCGTTGTAAGAGGCCGATCACATGGATATGACTTTTGTGAGACAAAGTTATAGCGCCACCAACTGGCAGCAGGAAGTGTGTCACTTTCAAAATTGCTTTAAATCCTCATCTTATTTTCACCCGATTTACTTCAAACTTCATCAGTATTATGTCAAAACATGGCAGATATAGACATATGAATGGATTCCTGATTCTAGAAAAACTGTTGTCATGGCAACGTGTCAAAGTCCAATAATCTTTTTTGGTGTTTTTGAGACTCTTCACATGCTTGAAATTGCATGAAACTCAACACACACATCAGACATGCTGTCCAGAAGATGCAAGCAAAGATTCAGAAACGGGCGTGGTGGAGGGGCTCAGTAGCGCCATCTTTTGTCCAAAGCGGGGGGTTAGTTTTATCTACATTCACCAAACTCGGTATATATATTGTACATTTCGAGCCGGACAACTTTCTAATTTACAGTCATTAGCTCTGACCAACAGGAAGTCAGATAATTTGGTTGGAAGATAACAAAAAGTTGAAAACGAGCTCTGAGTTTTTACCTTCTCCTCAAAAGGGGATTCATTCAATCTCCTTCAAACTCGGACGACATGAAGTAAATATACAGAAGATGCTAAAATGCGAACGGTTATTGGATATCTCAAACGGTGTTCCCGTAGCAAAAGCTTAAAAAATACAAAAGAGAGACACAAGTAACTGGTTCATAAATAAGGCTATACTCCCACCTGCTGGTTATTCTATATAGCACACTGTTTTTTTTTTGTGTTTTTTTTCAACACTTATGCTCTCCCTTAAATGACCAGTAGAGGGCAATATTGTATAAGTTTTCAAGCAAAAAACCTTGCCTGTGTGTGTGTGTGTGAATGGTTTTCTAACCTGGTGGGGACTTAAACCTGAATGCACACAGACTCATGGGGACTTCCTAATGGGTACAAAAGCTTATAAATCAGACAGAATGAGTTCTTTTGAAAAGGTGAAAATGCAGAAAGTTGTGTGTGATGGGTAGGTTTTGGGGTAGGAGCAGTGTAGGAGGACAGAATATGGTTTGTACAGCATAAAAACCATTATGTCTATGGTGAGTCCCCAAATAGATAGTGAACCAGACATGAGTGTGTGTGTGTGTGTGTGTGTGTGTGTGTGTGTGTGTGTGTGTGTGTGTGTGTGTGTGTGTGTGTGTGTGTGTGTGTGTGTGTGTGTGTGTGTGTGTGTGTGTGTGTGTGTGTGTGTGTGTGTGTGTGTGTGTGTGTGTGTGTGTGTGTTCTTTTTTCTAGCCTGGTGGGGACTTCAACCTGAATGCACACAGACTCATTGGGACACGTGTCACTGGTTTCTACAGTGTGTGTGTGTGTGTGTGTGTGTGTGTGTGTGTGTGTGTGTGTGTGTGTGTGTGTGTGTGTGTGGAGGGGGTCTCTCTCACTCTGTGTATGTCGCCTTGTTTCTTGTTTTTCATAATTTAACCCTTTCATATCATAGGCTATCAGCAATATCTATCACTTTATTGTGAAAAATAAGTTTAAAAAAATGTATTATATATATATATATAACACTGGTCTTCTGAACTTACAATATTTTGAGCTGCAAAAAAATACATTTGCACATAATTGAAAGTGATATCCTAATACTTTTAACTGTTTTCTATAACATGGGCTTTAAAGAAGGTCATGTGCTGTGTTTGCAAAGATCACGTATGACACCTCTTTAAACTAATTATTTATTGATTAAAATTCAAATGGATAAAAAAATATAATTTCACATGATCTTATAAAAGTGGCTGTTTATAATAAACTTCTATAAATTTTATGCACGCATATTACTCTTACCTGACACTGATATTAAAATCATTGTTGCGGTCTCTGTGATTTGGCTTAATTTATTTTTAAGAGAAGTGTAAGGATAATACAACTTCAGCATTTAGACAGTATTCTGCACTCATTTTGAAATTGACATTAGACATCATCTGACATAAAATTAATGAATAAAATGTAATTGATCTCATGGATGTGAGTGTTGTGGTTCCTGGTCATAGCAGCACCAGTTGCTGCAGTTAATGAGGTGAATTCAAATGACTTTGACATAGTCCCTTTATTTATTTTTTCCCATATTAAATGCCTATTGCCTGCTGTGCACAGTTAAGCTGATGCCACCGGGGTGGCGGTGCCCCCGGCTTGGGCCCGTCATCGCTGCTCGCAGCTTTAATTAGGGCCCAAGCCCTGAAAGGGCGCAGAGCCCTATTGTTCTTCTAAGGATTATTAGGGCCCAAGCCCTGAAAGGGCGAAGAGCCCTATTGTTCTTCTAAGGATTATTATTAGGGCCCAAGCCCTGAAAGGGCGCAGAGCCCTATTGTTCTTCTAAGGATTATTATTATTATTATTATTATTATTATTATTATTATTATCTTTTCGCCTTTTGGGCATTTTTGGGGCATTTAACGTGCTCGAAAACTCTTGAAACTTTGCACACGCATCGGAATGCGCGGCCAACAGGGTCTGGCAGAGGCCTTTGACCCGGGCGTGGCAGGGGGGCTCAACAGCGCCCCCTTGAAAAACTGGGTCTATATATTAAACACACTTGCACGTACATGTATGAAACTCGGTACACTTATAGATCTCATCGGGCCAAACAACTTCCGCACTCATAGTCATAAGCTTCGCCCAACAGGAAGTCAGCTATTATGGGTTGTTCGGAAAACGCATGCTCTGGAATTTGCGATACTCCTCCTAGACGATTCACCCGATCAGCACCAAACTCGGTCATCATGAAGTCAAGACACTGAGGATGCTAAATTGCGAGCGACTTTTTGATATCTTAAACGGTTTGGCCGTGGCGAAGAGACAAATTTATGGTGAGAAAAGGGAAACAGGAAGTGTGTTATAACTTTTGCATACATTAATTCATTTTGATGAAACTTCAGCTGTGTGTTCTTTGTAAGAAGCCGATCACATGGATATGACATTTGTGAGTCAAAGTTATAGCGCCACCAACTGGCAGCAGGAAGTGTGTCACTTTTGTCCAAAATGGGGGGGTTAGTTTTATCTGCAGTCACCAAACTCGGGATATATATTGTACATTTCGAGCCGGACAACTTTCTAATTTATAGTCATTAGCTCTGACCAACAGGAAGTCAGATAATTTGGTTGGAAGATAACAAAAAGTTGAAAGCGAGCTCTGAGTTTTTACCTTCTCCTCAAAAGGGGATTCATTCAATCTCCTCCAAACTCGGACGACATGAAGTAAATATACAGAAGATGCTAAAATGCGAACGGTTATTGGATATCTCAAACGGTGTTCCCGTAGCAAAAGCTTAAAAAATACAAAAGAGAGACACAAGTAACTGGTTCATAAATAAGGCTATACTCCCACCTGCTGGTTATTCTATATATCACACAGTTTTTTTTTGTTTTTTTTTTCAACACTTATGCTCTCCCTTAAATGACCAGTAGAGGGCAATATTGTATAAGTTTTCAAGCAAAAAAACTTGCCTCTGTGTGTGTGTGTGAATGGTTTTCTAACCTGGTGGGGACTTAAACCTGAATGCACACAGACTCATGGGGACTTCCCAATGGGTACAAAAGCTTATAAATCAGACAGAATGAGTTCTTTTGAAAATGTAAAAATGCAGAAAGTTTTGTGTGATGGGTAGGTTTAGGGGCAGGAGCAGTGTAGGAGGACAGAATATATGGTTTGTACAGCATAAAAAACATTATGTCTATGGTGAGTCCCCAAATAGATAGTGAACCAGACATGAGTGTGTGTGTGTGTGTGTGTGTGGGGGGGGGGGGGTTGTTGTGGATGGGGGATGGTGGATGGGCTTAACTGATAAGAGTTGCCTGCAGCATACTTCAGCATTACTACTGTGTGTGTGTGTGTGTGTGTGTGTGTGTGTGTGTGTGTGTGTGTGTGTGTGTGTGTGTGTGTGTGTGTGTGTGTGTGTGTGTTCTTTTTTCTAGCCTGGTGGGGACTTCAACTTGAATGCACACAGACTCATTGGGACACGTGTCACTGATTTCTACAGTGTGTGTGTGTGTGTGTGTGTGTGTGTGTGTGTGTGTGTGAGCCACTCTTCTGTCTAAAAAGATTACCTCTCAATGCTGTGCTTTGGCCTGCATTAAACGATTAAACATATTATTCTGGGTTTGAATAAAAAAATTCATGTATAAAACCTGTTTATTTGTAGGGCATTGACAATATTGTTTTATATAATTAGTTAAATAATTGTGTTAATACAAATAATTATTAATAAAAAATATAAATATTTAAAAAAACATTACTAACAAAAGAAAAAACACATTTAATTGTCTTTAAAAAGAAAAGGAAAAAAAAAGTAGTGTGTGTAACTTAAAAAAATGAGAAGATTAATGCCTTTTGTTTAAGGACAAAAATGAGAACCAATGAGCTACCGGCATATAGAATAACCAGAAGGTGGGAGTGTAGCCTTATTTAGTAACCAGGTTGGATATGTCCTAGGGAACACTGTTTTGAAGATAAAACTATTGTTGTTATTGCAAAACAGTGTTTTCAGACAGTGAAATAAAAACAATGTTCTCTCACTGTTTAGATTTTGTGTTTGTCATTCCCCCCCTCCTCCCCCCCCCTTCTCTCTCAGGATCACTCTGTGTGTGTGTGTGTGTGTGTGTGTGTGTGTGTGTGGAGGGGGTCTCTCTCACTCTGTGTATGTCGCCTTGTTTCTTGTTTTTCATAATTTAACCCTTTCATATCATAGGCTATCAGCAATATCTATCACTTTATTGTGAAAAATAAGTTTAAAAAAATGTATTATATATATATATAACACTGGTCTTCTGAACTTACAATATTTTGAGCTGCAAAAAATACATTTGCACATAATTGAAAGTGATATCCTAATACTTTTAATTGTTTTCTATAACATGGGCTTTAAAGAAGGTCATGTGCTGTGTTTGCAAAGATCACGTATGACACCTCTTTAAACTAATTATTTATTGATTAAAATTCAAATGGATAAAAAAATATAATTTCACATGATCTTATAAAAGTGGCTGTTTATAATAAACTTCTATAAATTTTATGCACGCATATTACTCTTACCTGACACTGATATTAAAATCATTGTTGCGGTCTCTGTGATTTGGCTTAATTTATTTTTAAGAGAAGTGTAAGGATAATACAACTTCAGCATTTGGACAGTATTCTGCACTCATTTTGAAATTGACATTAGACATCATCTGACATAAAATTAATGAATAAAATGTAATTGATCTCATAGATGTGAGTGTTATGGTTCCTGGTCATAGCAGCACCAGTTGCTGCAGTTAATGAGGTGAATTCAAATGACTTTGACATAGTCCCTTTATTTATTTTTTCCCATATTAAATGCCTATTGCCTGCTGTGCACAGTTAAGCTGATGCCACCGGGGTGGCGGTGCCCCCGGCTTGGGCCCGTCATCGCTGCTCGCAGCTTTAATTATTATTATTATCTTTTCGCCTTTTGGGCATTTTTGGGGCCCTTCCCATGCTCGAAAACTCTTGAAACTTTGCACACGCATCGGAATGCGCGGCCAACAGGGTCTGGCAGAGGCCTTTGACCCGGGCGTGGCAGGGGGGCTCAACAGCGCCCCCTTGAAAAACTGGGTCTATATATCAAACACACTTGCACGTACATGTATGAAACTCGGTACACTTATAGATCTCATCGGGCCGAAAAACTTCCGCACTCATAGTCATAAGCTTCGCCCAACAGGAAGTGAGCTATCATGGGTTGTTCGGAAAAAGCATGCTGTGGAATTTGCGATACTCCTCCTAGACGATTGACCCGATCAGCACCAAACTCAGTCAGCATGAAGTCAAGACACTGAGGATGCTAAATTGCGAGCAACTTTTTGATATCTCAAACGGTTTGGCCGTGGCGAAGAGACAAATTTATGGCGAGAAAAGGGAAACAGGAAGTGTGTTATAACTTTTGCATACATTAATTCATTTTGATGAAACTTCAGCTGTGTGTTCTTTGTAAGAAGCCGATCACATGGATATGACTTTTGTGAGTCAAAGTTATAGCGCCACCAACTGGCAGCAGGAAGTGTGTCACTTTTGTCCAAAATGGGGGGGTTAGTTTTATCTGCAGTCACCAAACTCGGGATTTATATTGTACATTTCGAGCCGGACAACTTTCTAATTTACAGTCATTAGCTCTGACCAACAGGAAGTCAGATAATTTGGTTGGAAGATAACAAAAAGTTGAAAGCGAGCTCTGAGTTTTTACCTTCTCCTCAAAAGGGGATTCATTCAATCTCCTTCAAACTCGGACGACATGAAGTAAATATACAGAAGATGCTAAAATGCGAACGGTTATTGGATATCGCAAACGGTGTTCCCGTAGCAAAAGCCTAAAAAATACAAAATAAGCACACAAGTGCCTGGTTCATAAATAAGGCTATACTCCCACCTGCTGGTTATTCTATATATCACACAGGTTTTTTTTTGTTTTTTTTTTCAACACATGCTCTCCCTTAAATGACCAGTAGAGGGCAATATTGTATAAGTTTTCAAGCAAAAAACCTTGCCTCTGTGTGTGTGTGTGAATGGTTTTCTAACCTGGTGGGGACTTAAACCTGAATGCACACAGACTCATGGGGACTTCCCAATGGGTACAAAAGCTTATAAATCAAACAGAATGAGTTCTTTTGAAAATGTAAAAATGCAGAAAGTTTTGTGTGATGGGTAGGTTTAGGGGTAGGAGCAGTGTAGGAGGACAGAATATGGTTTGTACTGCATAAAAACCATTATGTCTATGGTGAGTCCCCAGAAAGATAGTGAACCAGACATGAGTGTGTGTGTGTGTGTGGGGGGGGGGTGGGGGGGGTGGGGGTGGATGGGCTGAACTGATAAGAGTTGCCTGCAGCATACTTTAGCATTACTAGTGTGTGTGTGTGTGTGTGTGTGTGTGTGTGTGTGTGTGTGTGTGTGTGTATGTGTGTGCGTGTGTGTGTGTGTGTTCTTTTTTCTAGCCAGGTGGGGACTTCAACCTGAATGCACACAGACTCATGGGGACATGTGTCATTGATTTCTATAGTGTGTGTGTGTGTGTGGGGGGGGGGGGGGGGGGGGGGAGCCACTCTTCTGTCTAAAAAGATTACCTCTCAATGCTGTGCTTTGGCCTGCATTAAAGGATTAAACATATTATTCTGGGTTTGAATAAAAAAATTCATGTATAAAACCAGTTTATTTGTAGGGCATTGACAATATTGTTTTATATAATTAGTTAAATAATTGTGTTAATACAAATAATTATTAATAAAAAAATATAAATATTTTAAAAAAACATTACTAACAAAAGAAAAAACACATTTAATTGTCTTTAAAAAGAAAAGGAAAAAAAAGTAGTGTGTGTAACTTAAAAAAATGAGAAGATTAATGCCTTTTGTTTAAGGACAAAAATGAGAACCAATGAGCTACCGGCATATAGAATAACCAGAAGGTGGGAGTGTAGCCTTATTTAGCAACCAGGTTGGATATGTCCTAGGAACACTGTTTTGAAGATAAAACTATAGTTGTTATTGCAGAACAGTGTTTTCAGACAGTGAAATAAAAACAATGTTCTCTCACTGTTTAGATTTTGTGTCTGTCATTCCCCCCCTTCCCCCCCCCTTCTCTCAGGATCACTCTGTGTGTGTGTGTTTGTGTATGTGTGTGTGTGTGTGTGTGTGTGTGTGTGTGTGTGTGTGGAGGGGGTCTCTCTCACTCTGTGTATGTCGCCTTGTTTCTTGTTTTTCATAATTTAACCCTTTCATATCATAGGCTATCAGCAATATCTATCACTTTATTGTGAAAAATAAGTTTAAAAAAATGTATTATATATATATAATACTGGTCTTCTGAACTTACAATATTTTGAGCTGCAAAAAATACATTTGCACATAATTGAAAGTGATATCCTAATACTTTTAATTGTTTTCTATAACACGGGCTTTAAAGAAGGTCATGTGCTGTGTTTGCAAAGATCACGTATGACACCTCTTTAAACTAATTATTTATTGATAAAATTCAAATGGATAAAAAAATATAATTTCACATGATCTTATAAAAGTGGCTGTTTATAATAAACTTCTATAAATTTTATGCACGCGTATTACTCTTACCTGACACTGATATTAAAATCATTGTTGCGGTCTCTGTGATTTGGCTTAATTTATTTTTAAGAGAAGTGTAAGGATAATACAACTTCAGCATTTGGACAGTATTCTGCACTCATTTTGAAATTGACATTTGACGTCATCTGACATAAAATTAAAGAATAAAATGTAATTGATCTCAGAGATGTGAGTGTTGTGGTTCCTGGTCATAGCAGCACCAGTTGCTGCAGTTAATGAGGTGAATTCAAATTACTTTGACATAGTCCTTTTATTTTTTTCCCATATTAAATGCCTATTGCCTGCTGTGCACAGTTAAGCTGATGCCACCGGGGTGGCGGTGCCCCCGGCTTGGGCCCGTCATCGCTGCTCGCAGCTTTAATTATTATTTATTATTATTTTTTTTACCGACTATTTGGGCATTTTTGGGGCCTTTCCATGCTCGAAAACTCTTGAAACTTTGCACACGCATCAGAATGCGCGGCCATCAGGGCCGGGCTGAGGCTGGGACCCGGGCGTGGCAGGGGGGCTCGACAGCGCCCCCTAAAGTGGGGTCTGAAAACGGGCTCTATAAATCAAACACACTTGCACGTACATATATGAAACTCGGTACACATATAGAGCTCATCGGGCCGAATAACTTTCGTGCTCTAACTTATGCGTCAGCCCAACAGGAAGTGAGCTATTATGGGTTGTTCGGAAAACGCATGCTCTGGAATTTGCGATACTCCTCCTAGAAAATTGACCCGATCAGCACCAAACTCGGTCAGCATGAAGTCAAGACACTGAGGATGCCAAATTGCGAGCAACTTTTTGATATCTCAAACGGTTAGGCCGTGGCGAAGAGACGAATTTATGGCGAGAAAAAGGAAACAGGAAGTGAGTTATAACTTTTGCATAGATTAATTCATTTTGATGAAACTTCAGCTGTGTGTTCGTTGTAAGAGGACGATCACATGGATATGACTTTTGTGAGACAAAGTTATAGCGCCACCAACTGGCAGCAGGAAGTGTGTCCTTTCAAATTGCTTTAAATCCCCATCTTATTTTCACCCGATTTACTTCAAACTTCATCAGTATTATGTCAAAACATGGCAGATATAGACATATGAATGGATTCCTGATTCTAGAAAAACTGTTGTCATGGCAACGTGTCAAAGTCTAATAATCTTTTTTGGTGTTTTTGAGACTCTTCACATGCTTGAAATTGCATGAAACTCAACACACACATCAGACATGCTGTCCAGAAGATGCAAGCAAAGATTCAGAACGGGCGTGGTAGAGGGGCTCAGTAGCGCCATCTTTTGTCCAAAGCGGGGGGTTAGTTTTATCTACATTCACCAAACTCGGTATATATATTGTACATTTCGAGCCGGACAACTTTCTAATTTACAGTCATTAGCTCTGACCAACAGGAAGTCAGATAATTTGGTTGGAAGATAACAAGAAGTCGAAAGCGAGCTCTGAGTTTTTACCTTCTCCTCAAAAGCGATTCATTCAATCTCCTCCAAACTCGGACAACATGAAGTAAATATACAGAAGATGCTAAAATGCGAACGGTTATTGGATATCTCAAACGGTGTTCCCTTAGTAAAAGCCTAAAAAAGACAAAGTAAGCACACAAGTGCCTGGTTCATAAATAAGGCTATACTCCCACCTGCTGGTTATTCTATATAATCACAGTTTTGTTTTTTGTTTTTTTTTCAACACTTATGCTCTCACTTAAATGACCAGTAGAGGGCAATATTGTATAAGTTTTCAAGCAAAAAACCTTGCCTCTGTGTGTGTGTGAGAATGCTTTTCTAGCCTGCTGGGGACTTAAACCTGAATGCACACAGACTCATGGAGGCTTCCCAATGGGTACAAAAGCTTATAAATCAGACAGAATGAGTTCTTTTGAAAATGTGAAAATGCAGAAAGTTTTGTGTGATGGGTAGGTTTAGGGGTAGGAGCAGTGTAGGAGGACAGAATATGGTTTGTACAGCATAAAAATGGGTGGATGGGCTGAACTGATAAGAGTTGCCTGCTGGATACTTTAGCATTACTAGTGTGTGTGTGTGTGTGTGTGTGTGTGTGTGTGTGTGTGTGTGTGTGTGTGTGTGTGTGTGTGTGTGTGTGTGTGTGTGTGTGTGTGTGTTCTTTTTTCTAGCCTGGTGGGGACTTCAACCTGAATGCACACAGACTCATGGGGACACGTGTCACTGATTTCTACAGTGTGTGTGTGTGTGTGTGTGTGTGTGTGTGTGTGTGTGTGTGTGTGTGTGTGTGAGCCACTCTTCTGTCTAAAACAATTACCTCTCAATGCTGTGCTTTGGCCTGCATTAAAGGATTAAACATATTATTCTGGGTTTGAATAAAAAAAATAAATGTATAAAACCAGTTTATTTGTAGGTCATTGACAATATTGTTTTATATAATTAGTCCCCCCCCCCCCCTCAGGATCACTGTGTGTGTGTGTGTGTGTGTGTGTGTGTGTGTGTGTGTGTGTGTGTGTGTGTGTGTGTGTGTGTGTGTGTGTGTGTGTGTGTGTGTGTGTGTGTGTGTGTGAAGGGGGTCTCTCTCACTCTGTGTGTCACCTTGTCTCTTGTTTTTTTAATAATTTAACCCTTTCATATCATAGGCTATCACAAATATCTATCACTTTATTGTGAAAAATAATAAAAAAACAATAAAAACACCTCTTTAAACTAATTATTTATTGATAGAATTCAAATGGATTAAAACATTTAATTTCACATGATTTTATAAAAGTGGTTGTTTATTATAAACTTCCATAAATTTTATGCACACATATTACTCTTCCCTGACACTGATATTAAAATCATTGTTACGGTCTCTGTGATTTGGCTTAATTTATTTTTAAGAGAAGTGTAAGGATAATACAACATCAGCATTTGGACAGTATTCTGCACTCATTTTGAAATTGACATTTGACATCATCTGACATAAAATTAATGAATAAAATGTAATTGATCTCATAGATGTGAGTGTTGTGGTTCCTGGTCATAGCAGCACCAGTTGCTGCAGTTAACCCTTTAGGCGCCAGAGGTTTTTTCGCAAAACGTTCGATTTTGACATCTTAATTTCAAAAGGCTATATCTTAAAAGTGATAAAAGATAGAAACTTTATGTAAATTAGAGAAATATTAAGGAGGACCCTAAATGTATGTAGAGATTACATTTTCCCATCTAATTTGCATATTATGACGTCATAACGTGGGGGTAATCTTGGATTATAGAATTTTCATGAAAAGCCACATGTTTAAATTATAAAATGCAGCACTTCTTTCCCCCCAAAATGTCTATCACCTTCTGTGTACTATATTGCACAATACTGATTGTTTAGGTAAATAGTAAATAGTAAACAAACTGTGTAAATCATTACTAATAAATGGTAGAAACAAACCGAATGCATGTAGCAGTTGCCTTTTGCTGTAGAGATTTTCCATTTGCTACGTACAGTAAGCACTATGATTCCATATATAGGGCACATATATATCATATTATATATTATGCATAATAGCCCCTCTGCCCCGTGTCACAGCGCGTCTGCTCGCGTCCAGATCTGCCTCGCGCAGCCGCCGAGTGTGCACAGCCAAGGCCACTGTTATAGTCATTTTGACTGCCCACCCTGCCTCCACGTTTCCCTCGAACTTGTTTATGAATACTTCGACCTCTACTAACATACCCAGTGGCGTTAGATAAAGTCTCCACCACAATACTGTCGCCGCGATCGCGGAGAGGCGCGCGGTGAGAAGATGCGCTTCATGGTGAGCGCGGCAAAAATCTCCCGCGGCCGCCTCGTTCCCAACACTAACACACCTGCTAACTTCGCGATGAACACTGGGACCCCGGGAAACATTATTCCCACCACTGACATTGGGCAAAGGACCATCTACATTGGGCAAATGCATTTGTGCTTAGTGTAACGTTAGGTTTAGTTTCACTTTCAGAATCACCATCATCTCATATTTCCCTTCAGAATCAGGGTCCGCGAATAGAAGACCCAACACTTCATTGCGGGTAAGCTTTATTGATGCCATTAGAAAATAATAATAGTAATAATAATCTAATGCAAATACTCGCTGACGTTGACAATGGTCTGATAAAACCGCTCACTCGCACGTTAGCTCCGCTTTTGTTTACACTGATTCAATGAGCTCTTGCTCGCATATTTTGTATAGATTAATGATGTTTGTATGAGTCAGGGATGAAGTACGACATGTGTACCATCTAGTGGAGGGGAGGTTGAATGAAATTTGACACCCTATTTGACAAAATCGGCCGTTTTATTCAGTGACGCATCTTGTCGAGTAAACTCGACCGTGGCGCCAAGAGGGTTAATGAGGTGAATTCAAATGACTTTGACATAGTCCCTTTATTTATTTTTCCCATATTAAATGCCTATTGGCCTACTGCGCACAGTTAAGTTGATGCCACCGGGGTGGCGGTGCCACCGGCTTGGGCCCGTCATCGCTGCTCGCAGCTTTAATTAGGGCCCAAGCCCTGAAAGGGCGCAGAGCCCTATTGTTCTTCTAAGGATTATTATTATTAGGGCCCAAGCCCTGAAAGGGCGCAGAGCCCTATTGTTCTTCTAAGGATTATTTTTTTTTGTTATTATTATTATTAGGGCCCAAGCCCTGAAAGGGCGCAGAGCCCTATTGTTCTTCTAAGGGTTTTTATTATTATTATTATATATTATTATTTTTTTTACCGACTATTTGGGCATTTTTGGGGCCTTTCCCATGCTCGAAAACTCTTGAAACTTTGCACACGCATCAGAATGCGCGGCCATCAGGGCCGGGCTGAGGCTGGGACCCGGGCGTGGCAGGGGGGCTCGACAGCGCCCCCTAAAGTGGGGTCTGAAAACGGGCTCTATAAATCAAACACACTTGCACGTACATATATGAAACTCGGTACACATATAGAGCTCATCGGGCCGAACAACTTTCGTGCTCTAAGTTATGCGTCAGCCCAACAGGAAGTGAGCTATTATGGGTTGTTCGGAAAACGCATGCTCTGGAATTTGCGATACTCCTCCTAGACGATTCACCCGATCAGCACCAAACTCGGTCAGCATGAAGTCAAGACACTGAGGATGCTAAATTGCGAGCAACTTTTTGATATCTCAAACGGTTTGGCCGTGGCAAAGAGATGAATTTATGGCGAGAAAAGGGAAACAGGAAGTGTGTTATAACTTCTGCATACATTAATTCATTTTGATGAAACTTCAGCTGTGTGTTCGTTGTAAGAGGCCGATCACATGGATATGACTTTTGTGAGTCACAGTTATAGCGCCACCAACTGGCAGCAGGAAGTGTGGCTTTTGTCCAAAGTGGGGGGTTAGTTTTATGTACATTCACCAAACTCGGTATATATATATTGTACATTTCGAGCCGGACAACTTTCTAATTTACAGTCATTAGCTCTGACCAACAGGAAGTCAGATAATTTGGTTGGAAGATAACAAGAAGTTGAAAACGAGCTCTGAGTTTTTACCTTCTCCTCAAAAGCGATTCATTCAATCTCCTCCAAACTCGGACAACATGAAGTAAATATACAGAAGATGCTAAAATGCGAACGGTTATTGGATATCTCAAATGGTTTTCCCTTAGCAAAAGCCTAAAAAAGACAAAATAAGCACACAAGTGCCTGGTTCATAAATAAGGCTATACTCCCACCTGCTGGTTATTCTATATATCACACTGTTTTTTTTGTGTGGTTTTTTTCAACACTTATGCTCTCCCTTAAATGACCAGTAGAGGGCAATATTGTATAAGTTTTCAAGCAAAAAAACTTGCCTGTGTGTGTGAGAATGGTTTTCTAGGCTGGTGGGGACTAAAACCTGAATGCACACAGACTCATGGGACTTCCCAATGGGTACAAAAGCTTATAAATCATACAGAATGAGTTCTTTTGAAAATGTGAAAATGCAGAAAGTTTTGTGTGATGGGTAGGTTTAGGGGCAGGAGCAGTGTAGGAGGACAGAATATATGGTTTGTACAGCATAAAAACCATTACGTCTATGGTGAGTCCCCAAATAGATAGTGAACCAGACGTGTGTGTGTGTGTGTGTGTGTGTTTGTGTGTGTGTGTGTGTGTGTGTGTGTGTGTGTGTGTGTGTGTGTTCTTTTTTCTAGCCTGGTGGGGACTTCAACCTGAATGCACACAGCCTCATGGGGACATGTGTCATTGATTTCTACAGTGTCTGTGTGTGTGTGTGTGTGTGTGTGGGGGGGGGGGGGTTGTTGTTGTGGATGGGGGATGGTGGATGGGCTTAACTGATAAGAGTTGCCTGCAGCATACTTCAGCATTCCTACTGTTTAGGGGTAGGAGCAGTGTAGGGGGACAGAATATATGGTTTGTACAGCATAAAAACCATTACGTCTATGGTGAGTCCCCAAAAAGATAGTGAACCAGATATGTGTGTGTGTGTGTGTGTGTGTGTGTGTGTGTGTGTGTGTGTGTGTGTGTGTGTGTGTGTGTGTGTGTGTCACTTTCTCTCGATGGTAATAATTGAACCCTAACATATCATAGGCTAATACAAATGTAAAAAAAAAAATGAGTTTAAAAAAAAAAAAAACTCTACAAATACCTTGAATTAAATACTGTAATAAATACAAAATGTTGCGCTGCAAAAGATAACTTTGCACATATTTGAAAATGACTTATATCCCATTACATTAGAATTCATCTATATTTAAATTACATCATGAGTGTGGCTTGAAACTTTTCCCCACCGTTTAGATTTTACTATTTTTGTTTTGTTGAAAATCATGTTTAATCTCTCTCTCTCTCTCTTCTCTCTCTCTCTCTCTCTCTCTCTCTTCTCTCTCTCTCTCTCTCTCTCTCTCTCTCTCTCTCTCTCTCTCTCTCTCTCTCTCTCTCAGTGTGTGTGTGTCTGTTTGTAGGGGGATGGTGCCAGCTTCATTTTGATTGTGTGAGTGTGTGTGTGTGTGTGTGTGTGTGGAGGGGATCTCTCTCACTCTTTGTGTGTGCCACCTTGTCTCTTGATTGTCATAATTTAAACCTTCATATCAGAGGCTATCACAAATAACTATCACTTTAGTGTGAAAAATATGTAAAAACAACAAAGAAAATACTATATCTTAATTAAACACTGGCCCTCTGAATTTACAAAATTTTGAGCTGCAAAAGATGCATTTGCACATAATTGAGAGTGACCCAATATATCCTAATGCATTAAAAAAAAATCTATATTTAAATTTCATAATAGGTGTGGCTTGTGGTCATAGTGGCACCAGCTGCTGTGATACATGTGGCATATTAGAGCAATTTTCAAATATTCTCCTGTTTATAAAGTTCTATAAATTTTATGCACGCATATTACTCTTACCTGACACTGATATTAAAATCATTGTTGTGGTCTCTGTGATTTGGCTTAATTTATTTTTAAGAGAAGTGTAAGGATAAAACAACTTCAGCATTTGGACAGTATTCTGCACTCATTTTGAAATTGACATTTGATATCATCTGACATAAAATTAATGAATAAAATGTAATTGATCTCATAGATGTGAGTGTTGTGGTTCCTGGTCATAGCAGCACCAGTTGCTGCAGTTAATGAGGTGAATTCAAATGACTTTGACATAGTCCCTTTATTTATTTTTCCCCATATTAAATGCCTATTGGCCTGCTGTGCACAGTTAAGCTGATGCCACCGGGGTGGCGGTGCCCCGGCTTGGGCCCGTCATCGCTGCTCGCAGCTTTAATTATTATTTATTATTTTTTTACGCGACTATTTGGGCATTTTTGGGGCCCTTCCCATGCTCGAAAACTCTTGAAACTTTGCACACGCATCAGAATGCGCGGCCATCAGGGCCGGGCTGAGGCTGGGACCCGGGCGTGGCAGGGGGGCTCGACAGCGCCCCCTAAAGTGGGCTCTGAAAACGGGGTCTATAAATCAAACACACTTGCACGTACACATATGAAACTCGGTACACATATAGAGCTCATCGGGCCGAACAACTTTCGTGCTCTAAGTCATGCGTCAGCCCAACAGGAAGTGAGCTATTATGGGTTGTTCGGAAAACGCATGCTGTGGAATTTGCGATACTCCTCCTAGACGATTCACCCGATCAGCACCAAACTCGGTCAGCATGAAGTCAAGACACTGAGGATGCTAAATTGCGAGCAACTTTTTGATATCTCAAACGGTTTGGCCGTGGCGAAGAGACGAATTTATGGCGAGAAAAGGGAAACAGGAAGTGTGTAATAACTTCTGCATACATTAATTCATTTTGATTAAACTTCAGCTGTGTGTTCGTTGTAAGAGGCCGATCACATGGATATGACTTTTGTGAGTCAAAGTTATAGCGCCACCAACTGGCAGCACGAAGTGTCACTTTTGTCCAAAGAGGAGGGTTAGTTCTATCTGCAGTCACCAAACTCTGTATATATATAGTACTTTTCGAGCCGGACAACTTTCTAATTTACTGTCATTAGCTCTGACCAACAGGAAGTCAGATAATTTGGTTGGAAGATAACACAAAGTGGAAAGCGAGCTCTGAGTTTTTACCTTCTCCTCAAAAGCGATTCATTCAATCTCCTCCAAACTCGGACAACATGAAGTAAATATACAGAAGATGCTAAAATGCGAACGGTTATTGGATATCTCAAACTGTGTTCCCGTAGCAAAAGCCTAAAAAACACAAAATAGGGACACAAGTACCTGGTTCATAAATAAGGCTATACTCCCACCTGCTGGTTATTCTATATATCACACTGGCTGTTTTTCTGTTTTTTTTCTTCTGTTTTTTCAACACTTATGCTCTCCCTTAAATGACCAGTAGAGGGCAATATTGTATAAGTTTTCAAGCAAAAAACCTTGCCTCTCTGGGTGTGTGAATGGTTTTCTAACCTGGTGGGGACTTAAACCTGAATGCACACAGACTCATTGGGACTTCCCAATGGGTACAAAAGCTAATAAATCAGACAGAATGAGTTCTTTTGAAGAAAGTTTTGTGTGATGGGTAGGTTTAGGGGCAGGAGCAGTGTGGGATGACAGAATATATGGTTTGTAGAGCAT
The DNA here is from genome assembly GCF_024679245.1 of Pseudorasbora parva. Taxonomy (NCBI): domain Eukaryota; kingdom Metazoa; phylum Chordata; class Actinopteri; order Cypriniformes; family Gobionidae; genus Pseudorasbora; species Pseudorasbora parva. Next base: position 33,800,739 of record NC_090185.1, on the reverse strand, counting down.
AAAAACCATTACATCTATGAGTCCCCAGAAAGATAGTGAACCAGACATGAGTGTGTGTGTATGTGTGTGTGTTTGTGGGTGGGTGTGTGTGTGTGTTGTGGATGGGGGATGGTGGATGGGCTTAACTGATAAGAGTTGCCTGCAGCATACTTCAGCATTACTACTGTGTGTGTGTGTTCGTGTGTGCGTGCGTGTGTGTGTGTTCTTTTTTCTAGCCTGGTGGGGACTTCAACCTGAATGCACACAGACTCATGGGGACACGTGTCACTGATTTCTACAGTGTGTGTGTGTGTGTGTGTGTGTGTGTGTGTGTGTGTGTGTGTGTGTGTGTGTGTGTGTGTGTGTGAGCCACTCTTCTGTCTAAAAAGATTACCTCTCAATGCTGTGCTCTGGCCTGCATTCAAGGATAAAAAAAATTATTCTGGGTTTGAATAAAAAAATGAATGTATAAAACCAGTTTATTTGTAGGGCATTGATAATATTGTTTTATATAATTAGTTAAATAATTGTGTTAATACAAATAATTATTAATAAAAAATATAAATATAAAAAAACATTACTAACAAAAGAAAAAACCCATTTAATTGTCTTTAAAAAAAAAAAAAAGTAGTGTGTGTAACTTAAAAAATGAGAAGATTAATGCCTTTTGTTTAAGGACAAAAATGAGAACCAATGAGCTACCGGCATATAGATTAACCAGAAGGTGGAAGTGTAGCCTTATTTAGTAACCAGGTTGGATATGTCCAAGGGAACACTGTTTTGAAGATTAAACTATTGTTGTTATTGAAAAACAGTGTTTTCAGACAGTGAAATAAAAACAATGTTCGCTCACTGTTTAGATTTTGTGTCTGTCATTCCCCTCCCCCCTCACTCTCCCTCTCTCAGGATCACTCTGTGTGTGTGTGTGGAGGGGGTCTCTCTCCCTCTCTCAGGATCACTCTATGTGTGTGTGTGTGTGTGTGTGTGTGTGTGTGTGTGTGTGTGTGTTTGGAGGGGGATGGTGCCAGCTTCATTTTGATTGTGGAAAGATTAGCTCATTGCTGTGTGCTTTGGCAAGCATTAAAGGATAAAAAAATATATTATTCTGGGTTACAATAAAATTATAGAACCAGTTAATTTGTAACAATAGAAAAAACACATTTGAGTTTCCTTTTCAAACAATGAAGTTTGTGTAACCTAAAAATAAGCAGATTAATGCCTTTTATTTGTGGACGAAAATGAGAGCAAATGATAGAGAATAACAAGAAGGTGGGAGTATAGCCTTAGTTATGAACCAGGTTGGATATGTCCTTGAGAACACCGTTTTGAAGATAAAACTATTGTTATTGCAAAACAGTGTTTCCAGACAGTGAAGAAAAAAAAAAACTTTCTCCCACTGTTTAGATTATTATTTTTTTGTTTGTTTCAAATCTTGTTTCTTTCGGAATTAGACTCTGTCTCTCTGTCTGTCGTTCCCCTCCCCACTCACTCTCCCTCTCTGAGTTTCACTCTGTTTGGGTTGTTTGTGTGTGTGTGTGTGTGTGTGTGTGTGTGTGTGTGTGTGTGTGTGTGTGTGTGTGTGTGTGTGTGTGTGTGTGTGTGTGTGTGTGTGTGTGTGGAGGGGGTCTCTCTCACTCTGTCTGTGTCACCTTGTCTCTTGTTTTTTCATAATTTAACCCTTTCATATCATAATTGCTATCAGCAATATCTATCACTTTATTGTGAAAAATAAGTTTAAAAAAATGTATTATATATATAAAATACTGGTCTTCTGAACTTACAATATTTTGAGCTGCAAAAAATACATTTGCACATAATTGAAAGTGATATCCTAATACTTTTAATTGTTTTCTATAACATTGGCTTTAAAGAAGGTCATGTGCTGTGTTTGCAAAGATCATGTATGACACCTCTTTAAACTAATTATTTATTGATAAAATTCAAATGGATTAAAAAATTAAATTTCACATGATTTTATAAAAGTGGCTGTTTATTATAAACTTCCATAAATTATATGCACGCATATTACTCTTACCTGACACTGATATTAAAATCATTGTTGCGGTCTCTGTGATTTGGCTTAATTTATTTTTAAGAGAAGTGTAAGGATAAAACAACTTCAGCATTTGGACAGTATTCTGCACTCATTTTGAAATTGACATTTGATATCATCTGACATAAAATTAATGAATAAAATGTAATTGATCTCATAGATGTGAGTGTTGTGGTTCCTGGTCATAGCAGCACCAGTTGCTGCAGTTAATGAGGTGAATTCAAATGACTTTGACATAGTCCCTTTATTTATTTTTCCCATATTAAATGCCTATTGCCTGCTGTGCACAGTTAAGCTGATGCCACCGGGGTGGCGGTGCCCCCGGCTTGGGCCCGTCATCGCTGCTCGCAGCTTTAATTTATTATTATTTTTTTTACCGACTATTTGGGCATTTTTGGGGCCTTTCCCATGCTCGAAAACTCTTGAAACTTTGCACACGCATCAGAATGCGCGGCCATCAGGGCCGGGCTGAGGCTGGGACCCGGGCGTGGCAGGGGGGCTCGACAGCGCCCCCTAAAGTGGGCTCTGAAAACAGGGTCTATAAATCAAACACACTTGCACGTACATATATGAAACTCGGTACACATATAGAGCTCATCGGGCCGAATAACTTTCGTGCTCTAACTTATGCGTCAGCCCAACAGGAAGTGAGCTATTATGGGTTGTTCGGAAAACGCATGCTCTGGAATTTGCGATACTCCTCCTAGAAAATTGACCCGATCAGCACCAAACTCGGTCAGCATGAAGTCAAGACACTGAGGATGCCAAATTGCGAGCAACTTTTTGATATCTCAAACGGTTAGGCCGTGGCGAAGAGACAAATTTATGGCGAGAAAAAGGAAACAGGAAGTGAGTTATAACTTTTGCATACATTAATTCATTTTGATGAAACTTCAGCTGTGTGTTCGTTGTAAGAGGACGATCACATGGATATGACTTTTGTGAGACAAAGTTATAGCGCCACCAACTGGCAGCAGGAAGTGTGTCACTTTCAAAATTGCTTTAAATCCCCATCTTATTTTCACCCGATTTACTTCAAACTTCATCAGTATAATGTCAAAACATGGCAGATATAGACATATGAATGGATTCCTGATTTTTTGATATACTGTTGTCATGGCAACGTGTCAAAGTCTAATAATCTTTTTTGGTGTTTTTGAGACTCTTCACATTCTTGAAATTGCATGAAACTCAACACACACATCAGACATGCTGTCCAGAAGATGCAAGCAAAGATTCAGAAACGGGCGTGGTAGAGGGGCTCAGTAGCGCCATCTTTTGTCCAAAGTGTGTGGGTTAGTTTTATGTACATTCACCAAACTCGGTATATATATTGTACATTTCGAGCCGGACAACTTTCTAATTTACAGTCATTAGCTGTGACCAACAGGTAATCAGATAATCTGGTTTCAATCTTAATAAATCATAAAAACAAGCTCTGAGTTTTTACCTTCTCCTCAAAAGCAATTCATTCAATCTCCTCCAAACTCGGACAACATGAAGTAAATATACAGAAGATGCTAAAATGCGAACGGTAATTGGATATCTCAAACGGTTTTCCCTTAGTAAAAGCCTAAAAAAGACCAAATAAGCACACAAGTGTCTGGTTCATAAATAAGGCTATACTCCCACCTGCTGGTTATTCTATATATCACACTGTTTTTTTTGTTGTAGTTTTTTCAACACTTATGCTCTCACTTAAATGACCAGTAGAGGGCAATATTGTATAAGTTTTCAAGCAAAAAACCTTGCCTCTGTGTGTGTGAATGGTTTTCTAGCCTGCTGGAGACTTAAACCTGAATGCACACAGACTCATGGGGACTTCCCAATGGGTACAAAAGCTTATAAATCAAACAGAATGAGTTCTTTTGAAAAGGTGAAAATGCAGAAAGTTTTGTGTGATGGGTAGGTTTAGGGGTAGGAGCAGTGTAGGAGGACAGAATATATGGTTTGTACAGCATAAAAACCATTATGTCTATGCTGAGTCCCCAGAAAGATAGTGAACCAGACATGAGTGTGTGTGTGTGTGTGTGTGTGTGTGTGGAGGGGGGGATGGGCTGCTTTATACCTGCAGCTTACTACAGTGTGTGTGTGTGTGTGTGTGTGTGTGTGTGTGTGTGTGTGTGTGTGTGGAGGGGGGGGGGGGGGTGGGGGTGTGGGCCGGTTTATACTTGCAGCGTTACAGTGTGTGTGTGTGTGTGTGTGTGTGTGTGTGTGTGTGTGTGAGTCACTTTCTCTCGATGGTAATAATTGAACCGTTACATAACATAGGCTAATACAAATGTAAAAAATAAGTTAAAAAAATAAAAAAATACTTTGAATTAAATACAGGTTTCCTGGACTTACAAAATATTGCCCTGCAAAAGATAACTTTGCACATATTTGAAAATGACCTATTATATCCTATTACATTAGAATTCATCTATAATTAAATTACATCATAGGTGTGGCTTGATACTTTTCCCCACCGTTTAGACTTTACTATTATTTTTTTGCTGAAAATCATGTTTAATCTAAATCTCACTTTGCCTCCCTCTCTCTCTCTCTCTCTCTCTCTCTCTCTCTCTCTCTCTCTCTCTCTCTGTGTGTGTGTGTGTGTGTGTGTGTTTGTAGGGGGATGGTGCCAGCTTCATTTTGATTGTGAAAAGATTAGCTCATTGCTGTGTGCTTTGGCAAGCATTAAAGGATAAAAATATATAATATTCTGGGTTACAATAAAATTATAGAACCAGTTAATTTGTAACAATAGAAAAAACACATTTGAGTTTCCTTTTCAAACAATGAAGTTTGTGTAACCTAAAAATAAGCAGATTAATGCCTTTTATTTGTGGACGAAAATGAGAGCAAATGATATAGAATAACAAGAAGGGGGGAGTATAGCCTTAGTTAAGAACCAGGTTGGATATGTCCTTGAGAACACCGTTTTGAAGATAAAACTATTGTTATTGCAAAACAGTGTTTCCAGACAGTGAAGAAAAAAAAAACTTTCTCCCACTGTTTAGATTATTATTTTTTGTTTGTTTTAAATCTTGTTTCTTTCGGAATTAGACTCTGCCTCTCTGTCTGTCGTCCCCCTCCCCCCTCACTCTCCCTCTCTGAGTTTCACTCTGTTTGGGTTGTTTGTGTGTGTGTGTGTGTGTGTGTGTGTGTGTTTGTGTGTGTGTGTGTGTGTGTGTGTGTGTGTGTGTGTGTGTGTGTGTGTGTGGAGGGGGTCTCACTCTTTGTGTGTATCACCTTGTCTCTTGATTGTCATAATTTAAACCTTCATATCACAAATAACTCACTTTAGTGTGAAAAATAAGTTTAAAAAAACAAAAAAATATACTATATCTTTAATTAAATACTGTCCTTCTGAACTTACAACATTTTGAGCTGCAAAATATACATTTGCACATAATTGAAAGTGACCCATTTTATCCTAATACATTAAAAAAAAAAAATCTATATTTAAATTTCATAATAGGTGTGGCTTGTGGTCATAGGGGTACCAGCTGCTGTGATACATGTGGCATATTAGAGCAATTTTCAAATATTCTCCTGTTTAAATGCATATTGCCTGTCGTGCACATTCTCAGCGGTATAAAAACATGCTGCATGTTTTAGAGAGGTCGACTTTGACCAGTAAATATGGCATATTCAGATGACTTTGATATCGTTATTTTAAATGTAATTACATTTAAACATTTAAAAGTGGCTGTTTATAATACACTTCCATAAAATGTATGCAGGCATATTCCTCTTACCTGACACTGATATTAAAATAATTTTTGCGGTTTCTGTGATTTGGCTTTATTTTTTATTATTTTTTATTTAAAAAAATATTGAATGCCACACATATTGAAATAAAAACAAGCATGCTTTTTGCTGCATAAAATTGGTGAACAATCACAAGCTACGGTAGGTCAAAAACACATAAAGAGAAGTGTAAGGATAATACAACTTCAGCATTTGGAAAGTATTCTGCACTCATTTTGAAATTGACATTTGACATCATCTGACATAAAATTAATGAATAAAATGTAATTGATCTCATAGATGTGAGTGTTGTGGTTCCTGGTCATAGCAGCACCAGTTGCTGCAGTTAATGAGGTGAATTAAAATGACTTTGACATAGTCCCTTTATTTATTTTTTCCCATATTAAATGCCTATTGGCCTGCTGTGCACAGTTAAGCTGATGCCACCGGGGTGGCGGTGCCCCCGGCTTGGGCCCGTCATCGCTGCTCGCAGCTTTAATTCTTTTTTGTTATTATTATTATTTATTATTTTTTTACGCGACTATTTGGGCATTTTTGGGGCCCTTCCCATGCTCAAAAACTCTTGAAACTTTGCACACACATCAGAATGCACGGCCATCAGGGCCGGGCTAAGGCTGGGACCCGGGCGTGGCAGGGGGGCTCGACAGCGCCCCCTAAAGTGGGGTCTGAAAACATGGTCTATAAATCAAACACACTTTCACGTACATATATGAAACTCGGTACACATATAGAGCTCATCGGGCCGAACAACTTTCGTGCTCTATGTTATGCGTCAGCCCAACAGGAAGTGAGCTATTATGGGTTGTTCAGAAAACGCACGCTCTGGAATTTGCGATACTCCTCCTAGACGATTGACCCGATCAGCACCAAACTCGGTCAGCCTGAAGTCAAGACACTGAGGATGCTAAATTGCGAGCAACTTTTTGATATCTCAAACGGTTTGGCCGTGGGGAAGAGACGAATTTATGGCGAGAAAAGGGAAACAGGAAGTGTGTTATAACTTCTGCATACATTAATTCATTTTGATGAAACTTCAGCTGTGTGTTCGTTGTAAGAGGCTGATCACATGGATATGACTTTTGTGAGTCAAAGTTATAGCGCCACCAACTGGCAGCAGGAAGTGTCACTTTTGTCCAAAGCGGGGGGGTTAGTTTTATCTGCATTCACCAAACTCGGTATATATATTGTACATTTCGAGCCGGACAACTTTCTAATTTACAGTCATTAGCTCTGACCAACAGGAAGTCAGATAATTTGGTTGGAAGATAACAAGAAGTCGAAAGCGAGCTCTGAGTTTTTACCCTCTCCTCAAAAGCGATTCATTCAATTTCCTCCAAACTCGGACAACATGAAGTAAATATACAGAAGATGCTAAAATGCGAACGGTTATTGGATATCTCAAACGGTGTTCCCTTAGCAAAAGCCTAAAAAACACAAAATAAGAACACAAGTGCCTGGTTCATAAATAAGGCTATACTCCCACCTGCTGGTTATTCTATATATCACACTGTTTTTTTTTTTTTTTTTTTTTCAAAACATGCTCTCCTTTAAATGACCAGTAGAGGGCGATATTGTATAAGTTTTCAAGCAAAAAAACCTTGCCTCTGTGTGTGTGTGTGAATGGTTTTCTAGCCTGGTGGGGACTTAAACCTGAATGCACACAGACTCATGGGACCTCCCAATGGGTTCAAAAACTTATAAATCAGACAGAATGAGTTACTTTGAAAAGGTGAAAATGCAGAAAGTTGTGTGATGGGTTGGTTTAGGGGTAGGAGCAGTGTAGGAGGACAGAATATATGGTTTGTACAGCATAAAAACCATTATGTCTATGGTGAGTCCCCAAATAGATAGTGAACCAGACATGAGTGTGTGTGTGTGTGTGTGTGTGTGTGTGTGTGTGTGTGTGTGTGTGTGTGTGTGTGTGTGTGTGTGTGTGTGTGTGTGTGTGTGTGTGTGTGTGTGTGTGTGTGTGTGTGTGTGTGTGTGTGTGTGTGTGGCTGTGTGTATGTGTTGTGGATGGGGGAATGGGGGATGGGCTGAGCTGATTTGAGTTGCCTGCAGCATACTTCAGCATTACTACTGTGTGTGTGTGTGTGTGTGTGTGTGTGTGTGTGTGTGTGTGTGTGTGTGTGTGTGTGTGTGTGTGTGTGTGTGTGTGTGTGTGTGTGTGTGTGTGCGTGTGTGCGTGTGTGCGTGTGTGTGTGTGTGTGTGTGTGTGTGTGTGTTGTTCTAGCCTGGTGGGGACTTAAACTTGAATGCACACAGACTCATGGGGACTTCTCAATGGGTACAAAAGCTCATAAATCAGACAGAATGAGTTCTTTTGAAAAGGTGATAATGCAGAAAGTTGTGTGATAGGTAGGAGCAGTGTAGGAGGACAGAATATATGGTTTGTACAGTATAAAAACCATTACGTCTATGAGTCCCCAAAAAGATAGCGAACCAGACATGAGTGTGTGTGTGTGTGTGTGTGTGTGTGTGTGTGTGTGTGTCTGTGAGAGAGAGAGAGAGAGAGAGAGAGAGAGAGAGAGAGAGAGAGAGAGAGAGAGAGAGAGAGAGAGACTTTTCTGTCTAAAAAGATTACCTCTCAATACTGTGCTTTGGCCTGCATTAAAGGATTAAACATATTATTCTGGGTTTGAATAAAAAAATAAATGTATAAAACCAGTTTATTTGTAGGGCATTGACAATATTGTTTTATATAATTAGTTAAATAATTGTGTTAATACAAATAATTATAATTAAAAAAATATAAATATAAAAAAATTACCCCCCCTCTCCCTCTCTCAGGATCACTCTGTGTGTGTGCGTGTGTGTGTGTGTGTGTGTGTGTGTGTGTGTGTGTGTGTCACCTTGTCTCTTGTTTTTTCATAATTTAACCCTTTCATTTCATAGGCTATCACAAATATATATCACTTTATTGTGAAAAATAAGTAAAACAAAAACATATATTATATCTTTAATTAAATACTGGTCTTTTGAACTTACAAAATTTTGAGCTGCAAAAAATACATTTGCACATAATTGAAAGTGATATCCTAATACTTTTAATTGTTTTCTATAACATGGGCTTTAAAGAAGGTCATGTGCTGTGTTTGCAAAGATCACGTATGACACCTCTTTAAACTAATTATTTATTGATAGAATTCAAATGAATAAAAAAAATTAAATTTCACATGAATTTATAAAAGTGGCTGTTTATAATAAACTTCCATAAATTATATGCACGCCTATTACTCTTACCTGACACTGATATTAAAATCATTGTTGCGGTCTCTGTGATTTGGCTTAATTTATTTTTAAGAGAAGTGTAAGGATAATACAACTTCAGCATTTGGACAGTATTCTGCACTCATTTTGAAATTGACATTTGACATCATCTGACATAAAATTAATGAATAAAATGTAATTGATCTCAGATGTGAGTGTTGTGGTTCCTGATCATAGCAGCACCAGATGCTGCAGTTAATGAGGTGAATTCAAATGACTTTGACATAGTCCCTTTATTTATTTTTTCCCATATTAAATGCCTATTGGCCTTCTGTGCACAGTTAAGCTGATGCCACCGGGGTGGCGGTGCCCCCGGCTTGGGCCCGCCATCGCTGCTCGCAGCTTTAATTTATTATTATTTTTTTACGCGACTATTTGGGCATTTTTGGGGCCCTTCCCGTGCTCGAAAACTCTTGAAACTTTGCACACGCATCAGAATGCGCGGCCATCAGGGCCGGGCTGAGGCTGGGACCCGGGCGTGGCAGGGGGGCTCGACAGCGCCCCCTAAAGTGGGCTCTGAAAACGGGGTCTATAAATCAAACCGACTTGCACGTACATATATGAAACTCGGTACACATATAGAGCTCATCGGGCCGAACAACTTTCGTGCTCTAAGTTATGCGTCAGCCCAACAGGAAGTGAGCTATTAGGGGTTGTTGAACGCATGCTGTGGAACGCATGCTGTGGAATTTGCGATACTCCTCCTAGACGATTCACCCGATCAGCACCAAACTCGGTCAGCGTGAAGTCAACACACTGAGGATGCCAAATTGCGAGCAACTTTTTGATATCTCAAACGGTTTGGCCGTGGCGAAGAGACGAATTTATGGCGAGAAAAGGGAAACAGGAAGTGTGTTATAACTTCTGCATACATTAATTCATTTTGATGAAACTTCAGATGTGTGTTCGTTGTAGGAGGCCGATCACATGGATATGACTTTTGTGAGTCAAAGTTATAGCGCCACCAACTGGCAGCAGGAAGTGTGTCACTTTCAAAATTGCTTTAAATCCCCATCTTATTTTCACCCGATTCACTTCAAACTTCATCAGTATAATGTCAAAACATGGCAGATATAGACATATGAATGGATTCCTGATTCTAGAAAAACTGTTGTCATGGCAACGTGTCAAAGTCTAATAATCTTTTTATGTGTTTTTGAGACTCTTAGCATGCTTGAAATTGCATGAAACTCAACACACACATCTGACATGCTGTCCAGAAGATGCAAGCAAAGATTCAGAAACGGGCGTGGTAGAGGGGCTCAGTAGCGCCATCTTTTGTCCAAAGTGGGGGGTTAGTTTTATCTACATTCACCAAACTCGGTATATATATTGTACTTTTCGAGCCGGACAACTTTCTAATTTACTGTCATTAGCTCTGACCAACAGGAAGTTAGATAATCTGGTTTGAAAATGAGAAAAAGTTGAAAGCGAGCTCTGAGTTTTTACCTTCTCCTCAAAAGCGATTCATTCAATCTCCTCCAAACTCGGACAACATGAAGTAAATATACAGAAGATGCTAAAATGCGAATGGTTATTGGATATCTCAAACGGTGTTCCCTTAGCAAAAGCCTAAAAAACACAAAATAAGCACACCAGTGCCTGGTTCATAAATAAGGCTATACTCCCACCTGCTGGTTATTCTATATAATCACAGTTTTTTTTTTTTTTTTTTCTCAACACTTATGCTCTCATTTAAATGACCAGTAGAGGGCAATATTGTATAAGTTTTCAAGCAAAAAACCTTGCCTCTGTGTGTGTGTGTGTGTGTGTGTGTGTGAATGTTTTTTTAGCCTGGTGGGGACTTAAACCTGAATGCACAAAGACTCATGGGGACTTACCAATGGGTACAAAAGCTTATAAATCATACAGAATGAGTTATTTTGAAAATGTGAAAATGCAGAAAGTTTTGTGTGATGGGTAGGTTTAGGGTAGGAGCAGTGTAGGAGGACAGAATATATGGTTTGTACAGTATAAAAACCATTAAGTCTATGGTGAGTCCCCAGAAAGATAGCACACCAGAGACCAGACATGTGACTCTGACTGTGTGTGTGTGTGTGTGTGTGTGTGTGTGTCTGATGGGGGATGGGTGCCAGTTGCATTTTGATGAGGAAAAGATTAGCTCTTTTATTGCTGTGTGCTTTGGCCAGCATTAAAGGATATATATATATATATATATATATATATATATATATATATATATATATATATATATATATATATATATATATATATATATATATATATATATATTTCTGGGTTTGAATAAAAAAATGGAAAACGTATGGAACCAGTTAATTTGTAGAGCATTGACAATATCGTTTTATATAATTAGTTTCGTAATTGTGAAAATACAAATATAAAAAGACCTTTAGATAAATACTAAAGTCAACTCGGTCAACATGAAACAAAGGACACTGAAGATTTGACAGGCATTGACAATATTTTTTATATAATTAGTTTAATAATTGTGTTAATACAAAGAAGGTGGGAGTATAGCCTTATTTATGAACACGGCTGGATAAGTCTTTGAGAAAAATGTATAAAAATAAAACACATGGCTAGTTTTATCTATAGTCACCAAACTCAGAAAGAATAAAAATGTAAAATGAATGTACTTTTTGTATTTTTTTTTATCAATATATTGGTTTTCTTTAACATTTTGTATTTGAAGATTAATTCTTAAAACTAAAATACTAACATAAAAAAAACACATTTGAGTTTCTTTTTCAAATAATTTTCTCCGACCATTTAGATTTTATTATTATTTTTTGTTTAAAATCTTGTTCAATATTCATGTTTTTTAGCCTGGTGGGGACTTCAACCTGAATGCACACAGACTCATGGGGACTCGTGTCACTGTAGGGACCTAAATTGAGGTCCCAATGGGTACAAAAGCTTATAAATCACACAGAATGAGTTCTTTTGAGAATGTAAATTTAATTTTTTGTTTCAAACCTTGTTCAATCGGAATCAGACTATGCCTCTCTCTTTCTGTCTGTCCTTACCCCCCCCCCCCCACTCTCTCAGGCTCACTCTGTGTGTGTGTGTGTGCGTGTGTGTGTGCGTGAGTGTGTGTGTGTGTGGTGGGGGGGGGGGGGTCTCTCTCTGTGTGTGTGTGTGTGTGTGTGTGTGTGTGTCACCTTGTCTCTTGATTGTCATAATTTAACGCTTTTATATCATAGGCTATCACAAATAGCTATCACTTTGATGTGAAAAATAAGTTAAAAAAACCACACAAAATATAACATATCTTTAAAAAATATACAGGCCTTCTGGACTTACAAAATTGTGCATGTATATTACTCTTACCTGACACTGATATTAAAATCATTTTTGTGGATTCTGTGATTTAGATTTATTTATTTATTTATATTTTTAAAAATATTGAATGCCACACATATTAAAATAAAAACATGCATGCTTTTTACTGCATAAGACTGGTGAACAAACAGAAGCTACGGTAGGTCAAAAACACAAAGAGAAGTGTAAGGATAATACAACTTCAGCATTTGGACAGTGTTCTGCACTCATTTTGAAATTGACATTTGACATCATCTGACATAAAATTAGTGAATAAAATGTAATTGATCTCATAGATGTGACTGTTGTGGTTCCTGGTCATAGCAGCACCAGTTTCTGCAGTTAATGAGGTGAATTCAAATGACTTTGACATAGTCCTTTTATTTTTTCCCATATTAAATGCCTATTGGCCTTCTGCGCACAGTTAAGCTGATGCCACCGGGGTGGCGGTGCCCCCGGCTTGGGCCCGTCATCGCTGCTCGCAGCTTTAATTTTAAATGAAGTTCCAGCTCACGTGGGGAAGACATGTTCACTTCGGTTCACTGCAGGATCGTTTGTAAACAAATCTCCGGTCGATGCTGAATTTGGATCCGACAGGAATGGTGCAACACACTTATGTGAGTAATACGTGTTTTTATATGTAATAGTACTGCATTGTTATAGATCGTTTTGCTTATGTGTACGTGTGTAACAGAGCATACCTTTCGAACACTGGACTCAGAGACGTATGGGCCAGGGCTCACAAAGCCCGGCAGGCCGATGAATCTCAATATATTCCGTTCTTGTTCTGCTATTCTCTCTCTCGGGTTGAAATCTGAAGGGCTGTGCGCGCCGAATGTGTGTGTGTGTGTGTGTGTGCGCGGTTCGTGCTTATATCATCCGATCTTGCGGGCTATGTGTAATATAAAAATAATAGTCCAATAGATCGCATGTCGATGAGAAATAAAACAAAATTGTGTTTGTTTGATAAAGACGTTTACAAGCCCTGTGATCAAGAAAATCATTCTGGTTGCCACTTCTCCCTAATTCTCTCCTCTCCATCATGTGAACTGACAGCGGAGCTTAAGCTCATTAAATATGCTAATATTATCCAATCCTAGCCATGGGCGTTTACTTCCAAGTCTCCAGTGCAGCACGCCAATCAGAACTCAGCGTTTTGGAGAGAGCCCCAAAACCAATGTAGAAAATAGCCTATTACTTATTCGTTATGATGTCTTTAAATGTAAAAACCACACGAACATCATTAGTTGATCTCAGACAACAGTATAATTTTTTTTTTTAAAAGCCAGTTCATGACACCTTTAATATAGTTGTGTGGAACCACTTGATGCTGCTTTTTTAAGTAAATTCAATAGGAGAGGGTATGTGCCAGAGATGGAAATTAGCACCCGCCACCAGCCAAATGCAGGTGATTTTGAGTTGTGGCGGGTAAACTCGCTTCACCTACCGGCCACCGTGGCGGGTAAATAAAAATAGCATATAGTTTCACCTCTTTGTAAACGTTGTTCAGTGCATGCGAGTGTTGCCGTATGTTTGAATATGTCCAGTCATTTTCGCCGTCATCACCTGGGTGTAGAGCCAGAACACGCAAATGAGAACTTGAATGCGCCGAGAAGATCTGTCTGTCTCTGTACACTTATCCAAAAGCACGCACACGTCTCAAAACGCGCAAATATTGAGTTCTCTTTCAAGTCTTGTGCTTGAATGGAAAAACTAGTATGTCAACATGTCCATCTTGATAAGTATTCAAGCAGACATGGTCTGTATATGCCTTAAGTGTACTGTTGAGAAAGACGAGCATATCCCTGAATTAGGCCTTAAAGGGGCAGTTGCCGTTACTGCTCTGTTCAATGTCAAACAAAATATAAGGACATCACTATGCTCTTGATTGAATAGCTTTTGTAAGTATAATAAGGATTCATCTTTAATTTAAACAGTTTAATATGCAGTTATTTTACATTTGAATACTTTATTTTCTGTACCTTTCTGCAGGCCAGTAGGTCTGTACATTATTATTTAATGTACAAGTGAGTGAGGTTAAGTTAAACATTTTAGTTAGAATTTTATTTTATACTGTGCATTGTTGCAATGTGCTAAATAAATATTTGCATAATTTGTAATTGATTTATTATTTGAAACTTTAACATTAATTTATGCAATTGCAATGCCTTGATTTTTAGTTAAAGGGGGGTGAAACACTCAGTTTCAGTCAATCTCATGTCAATCTTGAGTACCTATAGAGTAGTATTGCATCCTTCATATCACCGAAAAGTCTTTAGTTTTATTATATTCATAAAAGAAATATAGGCTGTACCGAGTCTTTCCGGAAAAAAAACGAGCGGCTGGAGGCGTATCGTGTGGGCGGAGCTAAAGAATGACGAGTGCGCACAAAGCGGTGACGTCCTCAAGCGTGGAGAAACTCATGACTATCGATCTCAGCTAATACATATATGATCCAGAATCAGATCCGGAGGCGGAAATAAATTGAACAGGAGAAGCAAAAACATCAGGACGTCCTTCTCTGTGGTATGTACTGTATTTAGTGGCTTGTCAACATTTGTGCGTGTTTACTCGCAGTTTATGAGGACATGATTTGGTGTAAACGTGTAAACCAGTCCTACCGGATGGCTTCTCAACACAAATAGCAGAAACGTCAACTAAAGGTTAAAACGCTCATGAATCAGCTTATTGATTCATGATTCGGATCGCCAATGTCACGTTATTTCAGCAGTTTGGCAGTTTGACATGTGATTTTTGGGTGACCTAACCCTTTAAGTAATGTTTCACGTGCAAGAGTTTCACATGAACATCAGAGTGTTTCACATTAATGAAACTTTTCACCTGAACCACAGAGGATTTCACATGAACGCAAGAATTTCTCATGAACGACAGAGCGTTTCGCATGAATGACCAAGGGTTTCACATGAACCCCATAGTTTCTTATGAACCCCAGAGTTTCTCATGAACGACAGAGCGTTTCGCATGAAGGACACAGCGTGTTGCATGAACAACAGAGCGTTTCACATGAAGGACCAAGAGTTTCGCATGAAGGACAGTGGGTTTCACATGAACGACAGAGAGTTTCACATAAAGAACAGAGCGTTTCGCCTGAAGGACAGAGCGTGTTGTATGAACAACAGAGTGTTTCACATGAATGACCAAGAGATTCGCAATGACAGAGCATTTCATATGAAGGACAGAGCGTTTTGCATGAACGACAGAGGGTTTCGCATGAACGATAGAGAGTTTGCATAAACGACAGAGCGTTTCACATGAAGGACAGAGCGTTTCGCATGAAGGACAGAGGGTTTTGCATGAATGATAGAGTTTGCATAAACGACAGAGCGTTTCGCATGAAGGATAGAGCATTTCGCATGAACAACTGAGGGTTTCACATGAACGATAGAGAGTTTGAATAAACGACAGAGCATTTCACATGAAGGACAGAGCGTTTCGCATGAACGACAGAGGGTTTCGCATGAACGACAGAGCGTTTAGCATGAACGCCAGAGCGTTTCACATGAAAGACAGAGCTTTTCACATAAATTACAGCATTTCACATAAATTACAGCGTTTCACATGAATGACCTAGAGTTTCACATGAAAGAAAGAGCATTTCACATGAGCGACAGAGCATTTTGCATGAACAATAGAGCGTTTCGCATGAGCGACAGAGCGTTTCACATTAATGAAACGTTTCACCTGAATGGCCGATTGTTTCACATGAACGACAGAGCGTTTCACATGAACGACCAAGCATTTCGCATGAACCACCAAGCATTTCGCATGAACGACCGAGCTTTTCACATTATTGACATTGTTTCACATGAACGACCGAGCGTTTCGCATGAACGACTGGCCATTTCGCATGAACGACTGAGCATTTCACATAAATGACAGCGTTTAGCATGAACGACTGAGCATTTCACATAAATTACAGCGTTTCGCATGAACGACCGAGTATTTTCCATAAATGACAGCGTTTCACATGAACGACCGAGCGTTTCGCATGAACGACCGAGCGTTTCGCATGAACGACTGAGCGTTTCGCATGAACGACCGAGCGTTTCGCATGAACGACCGAGCGTTTCGCATGAATGACTGAGCGTTTCGCATGAATGACTGAGCTTTTCACATAAATGACAGCGTTTCGCATGAACGACCGAGTATTTTCCATAAATGACAGCGTTTCACATGAACGACCGAGCGTTTCGCATGAACGACCGAGCGTTTCGCATGAACGACTGAGCGTTTCGCATGAACGACCGAGCGTTTCGCATGAACGACCGAGCGTTTCGCATGAATGACTGAGCGTTTCGCATGAATGACTGAGCTTTTCACATAAATGACAGCGTTTCGCATGAACGACCGAGTATTTTCCATAAATGACAGCGTTTCACATGAACGACTGAGCGTTTCGCATGAACGACCGAGCGTTTCGCATGAACGACCGAGCGTTTCGCATGAATGACTGAGCTTTTCACATAAATGACAGCGTTTCGCATGAACGACCAAGCATTTTGCATAAATGCTAGAGCGTTTCACATGAACGACAGCATTTCACATGAACGACCAAGAGTTTCGCATGAAGGACAGGGTTTCGCATGAACGATAGAGTTTCGCATAAACGACAGAGCGTTTCACATGAAGGACAGAGCGTTTCGCATGAATGACAGAGCGTTTCACATGAACGACAGAGGGTTTCACATGTACGACAGAGCGTTTCACATGAAAGACAGAGGGTTTCGCATGAATCACAGGGGGTTTCGAATGAACGACAGAGCGTTTCACATGAATGACAGAGCGTTTCACATGAATGACCTAGAGTTTCACATGAAAGACAGAGGGTTTCGCATGAACGACAGAGCATTTCACATGATGACAGAGCATTTTGCATGAACGATAGAGCGTTTCACAATAATGAAACGTTTCACCTGAACGCCAGAGCGTTTCGCATGGACGAACGACAGAGCGTTTTTCATGAATGACAGATAATTTCACATGAATGACCAAGAGTTTCGCATGAACGACAGAGCGTTTCACATGAAGGACAGAGGGTTTCGCATGAACGACACAGCGTTTCACATGAACGGCCAAGGGTTTCACATGAAGGACAGAGCGTTTCGCATGAACGGCCAAGGGTTTCACATGAACGGCCAAACGTTTCGCATGAACGACCGAGCGTTTCGCATGAACGACTGAGTATTTCACATAAATGACAGCGTTTCACATGAACGACTGAGCGTTTCGCATGAGCGACCGAGCATTTTCCATAAATGACAGCGTTTCACACGAACGACCGAGTGTTTCGCATGAATGACTGAGCATTTCACATGAACGACAGCATTTCACATGAATGACCAAGAGTCTTGCATGAAGGACACGGTTTCGCATGAACGATAGAGTGTTTCGCATAAACGACAGCGTTTCACATGAAGGATAGAGCGTTTAGCATGAACGACAGAGCGTTTAGCATGAACGACAGAGCGTTTAGCATGAACGATAGAGGGTTTCGCATGAACGACAGAGCGTTTAGCATGAACGACAGAGCGTTTCGCATGAATGACAGAGGGTTTCTCATGAACGACAGAGTGTTTAGCATGAACGACAGAGAGTTTCACATGAAAGCCAGAGCATTTCACATAAATGACAGCGTTTCACATGAACAAGCGTTTCGCATGAACGACCGAGCGTTTTGCATAAATGCTAGAGCATTTCACACGAATGACCAAGAGTTTTGCATGAAGGACAGGGTTTCGCATGAACGATAGAGAGTTTTGCATAAACGTCAGAGCGTTTCACATGAAGGACAGAGCGTTTCACATGAACGACAGAGGGTTTCGCATGAACGACAGAGCGTTTCGCATGAACGACAGAGGGTTTCACATGTACGACAGAGCGTTTCACATGAAAGCCATAGCATTTCACATAAATTACAGCGTTTCACATGAATGACCTAGAGTTTCACATGAAAGACAGAGCATTTCACATGAACAATAGAGCGTTTCGCATGAACGACAGAGGGTTTCACATGAACGACAGAGCGTTTCCCATGAAAGCCAGAGCATTTCACATAAATTACAGCGTTTCACATGAATGACCTAGAGTTTCACATGAGTGACAGAGCATTTCACATGAACGACAGAGCATTTCACATGAACGATAGAGCGTTTCGCATGAGCAAAAGAGCGTTTCACATTAATGAAACGTTTCACCTGAACGCCAGAGCGTTTCGCATGAACGAACGACAGAGTGTTTTTCATGAACGACAGATAATTTCACATGAACGACCAAGAGTTTCGCATGAAGGACAGACCGTTTCACATGAAGGACAGAGGATTTCACATGATCGACAGAGGGTTTCGCATGATCGACAGAGGGTTTCGCATGAACGACAGAGCATTTCGCATGAGTGATAGAGCGTTTCGCATGAGCGACAGAGCGTTTCACAATAATGAAACGTTTCACCTGAACGCCAGAGTGTTTCACATGAACGAACGACAGAGCGTTTTTCATGAACGACAGAGAATTTCACATGAATGACCAAGAGTTTCGCATGAACGACAGAACGTTTCACATGAAGGACAGAGCGTTTTGCATGAACGACAGAGGGTTTCGCATGAACGACAGAGCATTTCACATGAAAGCCAGAGCATTTCACATGAATGGCCAAACGTTTCGCATGAACGACCGAGCATTTTCCATAAATGACAGCGTTTCACACGAACGACTGAGTGTTTCGCATGAACGACTGAGCATTTCACATAAATGACAGCTTTCACATGAACAAGCGTTTCACATGAACGACAGCATTTCACATGAATGACCAAGAGTTTCGCATGAAGGACAGGGTTTCGCATGAACGATAGAGAGTTTCGCATAAACGACAGAGCGTTTCACATGAAGGAAAAAGCATTTTGCATGAACGACCGAGCATTTCACATTATTGACATTTTTTCCCATGAATGACTGAGCGTTTCGCATGAATGACTGATCATTTCACATAAATGACAGCGTTTCACATGAACAAGCGTTTCGCATGAACGACCGAGCGTTTCACATTATTGACATTTTTTCACATGAACGATCGAGCGCTTCGCATGAACGACCGAGCACTTCGAATGAACGACAGAGGGTTTTGCATGAATGACTGAGCACTTCGCAAGAACGACCGAGCGCTTCGCATGAAGGACCGAGCGTTTCGCATGAACGACCGAGCGCTTCACATGAACGACCGAGCGCTTCGCATGAACGACTGAGCGCTTCGAATGAACGACAGAGAGTTTCGCATGAACGACCGAGCACTTTGCATGACGGCCGAGCGTTTCGCATGAACGACAGAGAGTTTCGCATGAACGACCGAGCACTTTGCATGACGGCCGAGCGCTTCGCATGAACGACAGAGGGGTTCGCATGAACGACCGAGCGCTTCGCATGACGGCCGAGTGCTTCGCATGAAGGACCGAGCATTTCGCATGAAGGGCCGAGCGCTTTGAATGAACGACAGAGGGTTTCGCATGAACGACCGAGCGCTTCGAATGAACGACAGAGGGTTTCGCATGAACGACCGAGCGCTTCGCATGACGACCGAGCGCTTCGCATGACGACCAAGTGCTTTGCATGAACGACGGAGCATTTAGCATGAACGACAGAGCATTTAGCATGAACGACAGAGCGCTTCGCAAGAAATACAGAGCGTTTTGCATGAACGACAGAGGGTTTTGCATTAACGACCGAGCGCTTCGCATGAACGACCGAACGCTTCGCATGAACGACTGAGGGCTTCGCATGAACGACGGAGCGCTTCGCAAGAACGACCGAACGCTTCGCATGAACGACTGAGGGCTTCGCATGAACGACCGAGCGCTTCGCATGAACGACCGAACGCTTCGCATGAACGACTGAGGGCTTCGCATGAACGACCGAGCGCTTCGCAAGAACGACCGAGCGCTTCGCATGAAGGGCCGAGCGTTTCGCATGAACGACCGAACGCTTCGCATGATGACCGAGTGCTTCACATGAACGACCGAGCACTTCGCGTGAACGACCGAGCGCTTCGAATGAACGACAGAGGGTTTCGCATGAACGACCGAACGCTTCGCATGATGACCGAGTGCTTCACATGAACGACCGAGCACTTCAAATGAACGATCGAGCGCTTCGAATGAACGACAGAGGGTTTCGGATGAATGACCGAGCGCTTTGCAAGAACGACAGAGCATTTCGCATGAAGGAGCGAGCGTTTCGCATGAACGACCGAGCGCTTCGAATGAACGACAGAGGGTTTCGCATGAACGACCGAGCGCTTTGCACAACGACAGAGCATTTAGCATGAACGACCGAGCGCTTCGCAAGAACTACAGAGCGTTTCCCATGAACGTCAGAGGGTTTCGCATGAACGTCAGAGGGTTTCCCATGAACGTCAGAGGGTTTCGCATGAACGTCAGAGGGTTTCCCATGAACGTCAGAGGGTTTCACATGAACGTCAGAGGGTTTCGCATGAACGACCGAGCTCTTCGCATGAACGACCGAACGCTTCGCATGAACGACCGAGCGCTTCGCATGAACAACCGAGCTCTTCGCATGAACGACCGAACGCTTCGCATGAACGAGCGAACACTTCGCATGTACGACCGAGCTCTTCGCATGAACGACCGAACGCTTTGCATGAACGAGCGGACGCTTCGCATTAACGACCGAGCGCTTCGCATGAGCGGCGAATGAGTGTTTTTGCATGAACGACAGAGGGTTTCAAAGTAACTATAGAGCGTATCACATTAACGACAGAGCGTTTCGGATGAATGACAGAGCGTTTTGCATGAACAACAGAGCATTTCAAATTAACGCCAGTGTTTCAAATGAACAAGTAGACATTATATTTTAGTTAATTTCTCTGACTGGTCTCTTTGTCTCTATTCTATGTTTGAATGTATGGTTTACATTATCTCCTGGAACCACTCCATATAAGAAAACAGGTGCTGGTGGAGTGACTGGGAGTTAGAAAATGGTCCGTGCTATTTTCTATTAAGAGATCTTTGTTTATTTGTTTATTTTCAAACATGAGAGAAATAAAAATACAATAATGTTCAGACATTTTTAAGAGAAACAAGTAAAGATGAAAGAGAAAAAAATAATAAAAAAAAAAGAAAAAATAAGAAAGAAAAAAATAATAATTTAGATCTTCAGGAAGGCCTGGATAGCTGACCAAGAGATGACCATATTTAGACTTGTTTATCACATTCCTATACCCTGAGCTATATGATGTAATCTCTCTCTCATTGGTTCAAATCATGTTGCACCCTTTGTATTCAATGTATTTAACCTATGCTTTCCTAAATAAAGAGAGAGATTTTTGTACTCTCCCTCAGCGCTGGGTCTTCGTTCATTCAACTGCCACTTCAGAAACCTGGGATGAGACCCGAATAAGGGGCAAAAACCTAACAGCTGGCTTTTATACATATACCAAAATGTTTGGAAGTTTCACAATCCAACTGCCTCTCCTTGGACTTGACTGCAATAATGTATTGATCAAATGTAGGACTCATTCATTTCAAATCATTTGAATCAGACCATTTTTTTGAATTGTTTGACAAAAAGGGCATCCATCCATTATAAAAGTGCTCCACACGGCTCCAGGGGGGTTAATAAAGGCCTTCTGAAGTGAATCGATGGGTTTTTGTAAGAAAAATATACACATTTAACACGTTGTGAAGTAAAATATCTAGCTGGTGGACCGCTTTCCGTATTCAACATGTTAAATATTTGTATTTTTCTTACAAAAACCCATCGATTCAGATGGCCTTTGTTAACCCCCAGAGCCATATGGAGCACTTTCAATCTAAGTTATAACTAAACAGCCAAATGAAATGAAATACTAAATTAACTATATCAACTATATTACTGATCTGCCCACATTCTTGCAATATGATAAATTGAAATGGGCTGATAACATCACCGTTTCTCCAGAGCGGCTGTATAGCCGAATCAAATTATGTTGTAATATTTTCCTGTTTAACAGTGTGAAGCTACTTTGAAACAATCGTCAATGTAAAAGCGCTATATATATATAAAGCTTGGATTAACCAGGGAATTTTAAAATATAACTGATTGTATTCATCTGAAAGAACAATGTCATATTTGAAGTTTGCACCGGGCTAGCGTCATCCGGGCCAGCGTCATCGGCGTCCGGCATGATGTTGGGATGTTCCACTTCTCGGCTGCGCCGCTGTTCCGTCTTGCATTGCGGCCGTGGAGCGGCTTGGACTTCTGCGCCGACCCCGGTGTGTCCACAGAAGTGCCCGGAGAGCTTTGTCTGCCTCCTGCATGGTGCTGCGGCGATCCCCACCGTCTGAATCGTCATGAAGACCCATCATCTGGTCTTCAGCTGTCATGCCTCGACGACATCATCAGGACACTGCCGCTGGGAGAAATTTAAAACATGGAGTGGACCACAGTATGCTGTGGAGCTAACAGAGACTTCCACCATCAGCTCTGCTTCTGTTCACCATCAGCTCTGTTTCTGTTCACCATCAGCTCTGTTTCTGTTCACCATCAGCTCTGTTTCTGTTCACCTTCAGCTCTGTTTCTGTTCACCATCAGCTCTGTTTCTGTTCACCATCAGCTCTGTTTCTGTTCACCATCAGCTCTGTTTTCTGTTCACCATCAGCTCTGTTTCTGTTCACCATCAGCTCTGTTTTCTGTTCACCATCAGCTCTGTTTCTGTTCACCTTCAGCTCTGTTTCTGTTCACCTTCAGCTCTGTTTCTGTTCACCATCAGCTCTGTTTCTGTTCACCATCAGCTCTGTTTCTGTTCACCATCAGCTCTGTTTCTGTTCACCATCAGCTCTGTTTCTGTTCACCATCAGCTCTGTTTCTGTTCACCATCAGCTCTGTTTCTGTTCACCATCAGCTCTGTTTTCTGTTCACCATCAGCTCTGTTTCTGTTCACCATCAGCTCTGTTTCTGTTCACCATCAGCTCTGTTTCTGTTCACCATCAGCTCTGTTTCTGTTCACCATCAGCTCTGTTTCTGTTCACCTTCAGCTCTGTTTCTGTTCACCTTCAGCTCTGTTTCTGTTCACCATCAGCTCTGTTTCTGTTCACCATCAGCTCTGTTTCTGTTCACCATCAGCTCTGTTTCTGTTCACCATCAGCTCTGTTTCTGTTCACCTTCAGCTCTGTTTTCTGTTCACCATCAGCTCTGTTTCTGTTCACCTTCAGCTCTGTTTCTGTTCACCTTCAGCTCTGTTTCTGTTCTGTTTTTTGTGTTGGTTGATTGTTTGTAGTATTCTATATTTTTACATGTTATTCATTTTTTTGTTATTTTTTTCCCCCTTTGTTGCACTTTGAGATTCTTCGGAATAAAAAGTGCATTATAAATAAAATCTATTATTATTATTATTATATACACCTAGGAGGACTTGCGGGTGTGTAAATCATGGGGTAATTTTTACATTTGGGTGATCTATGCCTTTAAAACCTTTTCTGTATATCAAGTAAATCATACACACTGACTTTAAACTAATGAACTTTTGTGCTCTTTAAAAAGTCTAAACATTGGTGAACCACAAATGAGATTTCACTCCAGTCATAAGTTTCCTCTAACTCTTAAGGCAGATAAACCTGATTCAACTGTTTAATCCTCTGACTCATTGATTTCCACAGCAGGTTTGCTCCTGTTCAGCTTCCTGGGTGGCACAAATCCCATCTTCCATATTGGCTGTGAGGTAGAACAGACTCTGAACTTTGGTCTTGGGGAGTGTTGCGATGGAGGCAGAAATGAAAAACAGCCTATGGATAAAACAAAAGACTGTTTTTATGAATACTAAGGAATTATTTACTCTGAATCACTGAATTAATGAAAATGAACGCACACCCAAGTGCGCTATACCTTGGTTGAGTTCATTTTTGTTTTGTTTTAAACAGCATGGAGACTATTTAGCGATTATTAAGGTTGTGCCTATATAATAAATTAGATAAAGGATTTGTAAGTTGTCCACAAACACTCTTGTATGACAGTCTTCCTTTCTTAACAGCCTGATTTGCAGTATCTTGGAAAGAATGTAAGCATGGTGAAATAAAAACTTAGATCGAAATTGTAGTGTCCCCAACTGAGCAAGCATCGAATGCATTCAAACAGCCACAAACTCTCCACCTAATGACCTAATGCTTAAACATTATGGGAAGCACGCAAGCCAGATGGGATTTAAACTTTGATGGCTGTTTGAAGATGAAAAACATACCAAGCATAGCTGCAGACCTATCAGGGTGCCCTTGCTACCGCAATTAACGCAAATTACAGTTGTATGTGAAGCTGTGTCATTAACGTAATTTCCGTCACGCAGTTAGATGATGTTAGTCTCCCGACTTCTATCACAATCACACTGAGCATTAAAAGCACCCGTGACCCTGAAGGGAGAAATATCCATTCTCTGACTCTTTAACCCAAATCTGGTTCTGTTGGTGATCAGGCTATTTAAACCGTTGAACTCTGGGAATGTTTACAGTGATTGGTTAATCGAATTCATTCATACAATTAAAAACAGTGCTAATGTAAAGAAGGCCGGGCTGATCACATCAGACATAGAGAGAATAGAGACTCACATTGTGTTCGTTCCAGAGTTTGCTTTGCTTTAAAACACGAGCTCTGTTGTATTCTGCGATTGTTTCTGAAGAGCGCAGTCTTGGTTTCATACAGTAAGAGCGTGAGAGGCAGTTTTCAGCTTTCACATTACTAATTTTTCATGCAAACCGTGCCCCGTTCTGAACTAAACTGCCCAGGGTATTCTCACAAAAATGCAAATAAATAGTACGAGTGTGCAATGTCGTGGAATGTATACACCAAAACTCATTTTGGCGTGTCTATGGCACGCTGTTTTTCGCGTGCATATGAGACGCATTTTATGGCGTATTATACATACGAACCCCCCACCCCACCACCCTAAACCTACCCAAGCGCGTGTCATATATACGCCCCACTACCCTAAACCTACCCAAGCGCGTGTCATATATACGCCCCACCACCCTAAACCTACCCAAGAGCGTGTCATATATACGCACCACTACCCTAAACCTACCCAAGAGCGTGTCATATATACGCACCACCACCCTAAACCTACCCAAGAGCGTGTCATATATACGCACCACCACCCTAAACCTACCCAAGAGCGTGTCATATATACGCCCCACCACCCTAAACCTACCCAAGAGCGTGTCATATATACGCCCCACCACCCTAAACCTACCCAAGAGCGTGTCATATATACGCACCACCACCCTAAACCTACCCAAGAGCGTGTCATATATACGCCCCACCACCCTAAACCTACCCAAGCGCGTGTCATATATACGCACCACCACCCTAAACCTACCCAAGAGCGTGTCATATATACGCACCACCACCCTAAACCTACCCAAGAGTGTGTCATATATACGCACCACCACCCTAAACCTACCCAAGAGCGTGTCATATATACGCCCCACTACCCTAAACCTACCCAAGCGCGTGTCATATATACGCCCCACCACCCTAAACCTACCCAAGAGCGTGTCATATATACGCACCACCACCCTAAACCTACCCAAGAGCGTGTCATATATACGCCCCACTACCCTAAACCTACCCAAGCGCGTGTCATATATACGCCCCACCACCCTAAACCTACCCAAGAGCGTGTCATATATACGCACCACCACCCTAAACCTAACCAAGAGCGTTTCATATATACGCACCACCACCCTAAACCTACCCAAGAGCGTGTCATATATACGCACCACTACCCTAAACCTACCCAAGAGCGTTTCATATATACGCACCACCACCCTAAACCTACCCAAGAGCGTGTCATATATACGCACCACCACCCTAAACCTACCCAAGAGCGTGTCATATATACGCCCCACCACCCTAAACCTACCCAAGAGCGTGTCATATATACGCCCCACCACCCTAAACCTACCCAAGAGCGTGTCATATATACGCACCACCACCCTAAACCTACCCAAGAGCGTGTCATATATACGCCCCACCACCCTAAACCTACCCAAGCGCGTGTCATATATACGCACCACCACCCTAAACCTACCCAAGAGCGTGTCATATATACGCACCACCACCCTAAACCTACCCAAGAGCGTGTCATATATACGCCCCACCACCCTAAACCTACCCAAGCGCGTGTCATATATACGCACCACCACCCTAAACCTACCCAAGAGCGTGTCATATATACGCACCACCACCCTAAACCTACCCAAGAGCGTGTCATATATACGCACCACCACCCTAAACCTACCCAAGAGCGTGTCATATATACGCCCCACTACCCTAAACCTACCCAAGAGCGTGTCATATATACGCACCACTACCCTAAACCTACCCAAGAGCGTGTCATATATACGCACCACTACCCTAAACCTACCCAAGAGCGTGTCATATATACGCACCACCACCCTAAACCTACCCAAGAGCGTGTCATATATACGCACCACCACCCTAAACCTACCCAAGCGCTTGTCATAAAAGGCATAAAGTGTGTATCATATGCATGCGAAAAACAGCGTATCATATGCACGCCAAAATGAGTTTTGGCATATACATTCCAAGACATTGCACACTCGTACTATTTATACGCATTTATGTGTGATCGGGTTGAAACTGCCAGTGTAAAAACTCCCTTTATTTATATTCTTGAAATGAGAGAAATCACTGTTTATTCTGAATTTTTAAGCGTAGGCTTAAGAGACATGAACAAGTTCTTTGAAAAAACATCTGTGACCTTTAATGTGTCTATTCTTCATGCTCTATTGAGTAGGGTTTCACTAATAATAAACATACATTTGTCCATATACCCATGTTGATTAGAGTATTAAAAACTTGAAAAATATAAATTTAAGGTACATTTAGAACTCATAAAAATGTGTGATTAAGTTGCGATTAACTGAAAGTTAACTCATGACAATCATCCAATTGAAATATTCTAATCAATTGACAGCCCTAGTGTAAATGTATTTTATAATACATTATATATCATGAATATATATCATGAAGGCCTTTTGGCCCTTAAACATTTTCTTGACTTACGTGTGGAAGATGGTGCCCTTCCATCCAAATTTATCATTGAAATGGCTGAAATGGTTCTGACTAAGAATTACTGTCTATTTGAAAACCAGTATTATTTACAGATTGAGGGCACTGCCCTGGGGGCCACCATGGCTCCCGATTATGCCAATTTATATCTGGGCTTTTTGGAGGATAGGTATGTTTTTAATAACAATTCTTTCTTGGGTAATATCATTCTGTTTAAGAGGTACATTGATGATTGTTTTGTCATTTACAAAGGTTCTACAAAAGATTTTGAAGCATTTGTTCTATATTTGAGCTGTCTAAGACCATGTAAGTTACACATAAGGTTGGAATTAAAAATTTAATTTTTTTGGACACCTGTATATCAATTGTTAACAAACAAATTGTTTCTTCTCTTTATAGAAAGGATACAGCTAAGAACAGTCTCCTTCATGCTAGTAGGGCCCATCCCACTCCCTTAAACCGTGGGTTACCCTATAGTCAATTTTTAAGACTTCATCGAATCTGTTCTAGGAAGGAAGATTTTAATGTTGAAGCTCATAATCTATATACAGATTTTAAATCACGTCGATATCCCAATAAGTGGATTGACAGTGCACTTGAGAAGGTGTGTAGTTTACGAGAACATGAAGAAGGTAACTTGATCGTAGGTAAAAGCAAAAAAAGCTATTCATGCGTTTTTAAATCCACATTCAGTACATTGAGTAATGGCATCAGTAGGATTATCAAGAGTCACTGGCATATTTACATTTATGCATTTGGCAGAGGCTTTTATCCAAAGCGACTTACATTGCATTCAAGGTACACATTTTTACATTATTGTCATTTCTTGCTTTCCCTGGGAATCAAACCCATGACCTTGGCATTGCTAGCGCCATGCTCTACTAGTTGAGCTACAGGAAAGCTTAGGCGTGTCATTCAAAGTGATCCTCAGTTATTGAATGTATTTAATGATCCACCACTCTTTGTTTCTTCCAGGAGTTCTAGTCTGAGGGATAAGCTTGTTCATGCAGACATTCATGTTTCTTCTCCGACCACCCCAGTTGATGCCCAGGGTAATTTCCCATGCTACAGGTGTACTTCATGCACAAAATTTGTGAAATGTCAATCATTTGTACATCCGTGTACAAAAAAAAAACAAAACATATAAGATCAAACAATTGATAACTTGCAAGAGCACATATGTGATTTACATTATCATTTGTCCATGTTCTCTGTTATATGTTGGTCAAACTAAACATGCTTTACGCACTAGGATGATTTTTATTATTTATTTATTTATTATCCTTTATTTTACCAGGAAATAATCCCATTGAGATTCAAAATCTCTTTGTCAAGGGAGTCCTGGCCAAGACAGCAGAAAAAAATAAAAATAATAAAATAAAATAAATAATAATAATAACAAACAAATTAAAAAATTGATTGAACATACAAGTGCAATTCGTAGACGGGATGATACATGTCCCATCTATCGTCACTTCAATCTTGCTAAACATTCTTTGTCAGACATGAGGTTCCTGGGCATCGAGAGGATTTTACATCATAGAAGAAGCGGAGATAGAGACAATAAATTGCTGCAAATGGAGGCGTTTTGGATTTTTGAACTCAAATCTTTATTTCCTGAAGGCATGAATGAAGAACTTGAACTTTCTTGTTTATTGTGGTGATCTACATTTAATTTTGTTTTCATTTCTTTGAATGTATATTTCATGTAGTTTGTGGTGGACAATGCTTTTCAGACTCTTTTGCTGTGACACTTGTGATAATCGATTGTGATTGGTGTTAATTGATGATTGTGATAATTGGATTAACCTGATGGCTTCTTATTGCTTGTCCTTCTAGAAAAGGAGTGACTGTCTGTTGCATTTTGAGCACTGAGGATAGCAACCTGCTGGAACTTTTGCTCATGCTCCTCTGTTTTTAACTCACTTGCACTTTATTGCACCATGCAATTGAGAAAAAAAAAAGATATATTTTCCTAGACTTATTAGTCTCTTTTGGATTCAGTGTGTGGTCAGCCATCTCTTTTGTTTTACAATTGTAGTGATTAAAATGTTTTTAAAATGCTGAAAACAAAGTTGTGACTGCTGACGATATGAGTTAACATGTGAAGTTAATGTCATATGCTAGTTCACTATAGGCTGAAGTTATAGTACTGACGTTACGTTTTGCAGGTCTTACTGAAAATAAAGACTAAACTTACCACTCAAAAGCATCCATTTCCAATCTCAAAACAATTGGTTGTTCCTCAAACATCTTTATCTCTTTATCTTTGTCAGAAACAGGATCAAACATAAGGTTGGATGCATAATCTCTTCATGACTGACAGTATATGGTAGATGTGTTTCTGTCACTGAACTGAGCTGAGCAGTGAAACAGCCAATCAGAGCCGATCTCCACATTAATATTCACGACCCTTTCAAATAAGGCAAAAACAGACCATTACATCCTAGGGACAATTTCTGGGGTTGTAAATGGGCCTGTAAAACCATACCTAGACAACTTTAACCCTTAAATAAGTCACTTACCCTATATGTAGATATCAGAGAACAAATTAAAATATTGTTTCAACTCATTCTAGGGCACCTTTAACGGAATTAACACAAATAAATTACAGAAGAAGCTGACATTAGCATAATTTGCATCATGCAGTCGATCATAAAAGTCGGGAGTTTATCACAATCGCACTGACAATTTGTACCTGTAACCCTGGTAAACTGTAAAAAAATAATTAGAATAAAGTTACCTGGTTGCCTTAATTTTTAGTTCATTGAAATTTGTGTAAGCATATTGGGTAATTGTGTGTTTTATTTCTGATGACGCAGATGCAGACTTATCACATTTTTTATGTGGTTCAGATACAAAAATATTTTGAGTTTCTATTTATTGAACAAATTTCCTTCATTGTATCAACTCAAATTTTTAAGTTCAATAGTCACAACATTTTATGGCAACCAGGTTACTTACATTTTTAAGTTAAACCAACAAAAAACAACAAAAATGTTTTACAGTGTAGGAGGAAATTTCCATTCTAGCTATTTTACAATCACAACTTCGCTGCAATGCACACGCAACGCAACACGCACCGCACACGCACTGCAGACGGAGTATGTGTGAAACGGGCGTGAGGTTCCTGCAACGCACACGCAACGCAAAACGCACCGCACACGCACTGCAGACGGAGTATGTGTGAAACGGGCGTGAGGCTCCTGCAACGCACACGCAACGCAACGCAACACGCACCGCACACACACTGCAGACGGAGTATGTGTGAAACGGGAGTGAGGTTCCTGCAACGCACACGCAACGCAAAACGCACCGCACACGCACTGCAGACGGAGTATGTGTGAAACGGGCGTGCGGTTCCTGCAACGCACACGCAACGCAACACGCACCGCACACGCACTGCAGACGGAGTATGTGTGAAACGGGCGTGAGGCTCCTGCAACGCAACACGCACCGCACACGCACTGCAGATGGAGTATGTGTGAAACGGGCGTGAGGCTCCTGCAACGCACACGCAATGCAAAACGCACCGCACACGCACTGCAGACGGAGTATGTGTGAAACGGGCGTGAGGCTCCTGCAACGCACACGCAACGCAACACGCACCGCACACACACTGCAGACGGAGTATGTGTGAAACGGGCGTGCGGTTCCTGCAACGCACACGCAACGCAACACGCACCGCACACGCACTGCAGACGGAGTATGTGTGAAACGGGCGTGCGGTTCCTGCAACGCACACGCAACGCAACACGCACCGCACACGCACTGCAGACGGAGTATGTGTGAAACGGGCGTGCGGTTCCTGCAACGCACACGCAACGCAACACGCACCGCACACGCACTGCAGACGGAGTATGTGTGAAACGGGCGTGAGGCTCCTGCAACGCAACACGCACCGCACACGCACTGCAGATGGAGTATGTGTGAAACGGGCGTGAGGCTCC
Organism: Pseudorasbora parva; assembly: GCF_024679245.1. NCBI lineage: Eukaryota > Metazoa > Chordata > Actinopteri > Cypriniformes > Gobionidae > Pseudorasbora > Pseudorasbora parva. The sequence continues at coordinate 33,769,341 of NC_090185.1, read as the reverse complement.
TGCAACGCACACGCAATGCAAAACGCACCGCACACGCACTGCAGACGGAGTATGTGTGAAACGGGCGTGAGGCTCCTGCAACGCACACGCAACGCAACACGCACCGCAGACGGAGTGTGTGTGAAACGGGCGTGAGGCTCCTGCAACGCAACACGCACCGCACACGCACTGCAGACGGAGTATGTGTGAAACGGGCGTGAGGTTCCTGCAACGCACACGCAACGCAACACGCACTGCACACGCACTGCAGACGGAGTATGTGTGAAGCGGGCGTGAGACTCCTGCAACGCACACGCAACGCAAAACGCACCGCACACGCACTGCAGACGGAGTATGTGTGAAACGGGCGTGAGGCTCATGCAACGCACATGCAACGCAAAACGCACCGCACACGCACTGCAGACGGAGTATGTGTGAAACGGGCGTGAGGCTCATGCAACGCACACGCAACGCAACACGCACCGCACACGCACTGCAGACGGAGTAAGTGTGAAACGGGCGTGAGGCTTCTGCAACGCAACACGCAACGCAAAACGCACCGCACACGCACTGCAGACGGAGTATGTGTGAAACGGGCGTGCGGTTCCTGCAACGCACACGCAACGCAACACGCACCGCACACACACTGCAGACGGAGTATGTGTGAAACGGGCGTGAGGCTCCTGAAACGCACACGCAATGCAACACGCACCGCACACGCACTGCAGACGGAGTATGTGTGAAACGGGCGTGCGGTTCCTGCAACGCAACACGCACCGCACACGCACTGCAGAAGGAGTATGTGTGAAACGGGCGTTAGGAGTTTTTTTGACGTCTCCGTGTGGTTCTGTTCGGTATCGCAGCTTGAGAGGTCTACATTTAAATGTCAATTTTACATAAAATGTCTAAAATGAAAACCATCTCGTTGTTGTTGCTCTGTACACATACTATACACTGTGATGAATTCTGTAAAGGTTCTTTAGTATTTTTTTTTTCATGGGTGCTTAGGTGTGTACAAATTTATATAATTATATGTACTCCTTATATTTGGTTATTTGGTTTCCTTTTGAGTCTCCAATGATCCTTGAAGCTCGCAGAAAATAAAGTTTTGTGAGAATCTCCCTTCAATCTGATTGTTTACTTAGATTATAGCAAATTATGATAAAATTAACGTGTTTAATAAGATAAATGGCGACTGCTTAATTTCATAATAATCATGTGATCAATCACGATTTGAAATGGGTGTGGGGGGAAACAAACAACATGTGTAAAGCTAGCTTAAATTAATTTTAACGTGTATAATAGTTTATCAAACATATCTGATAGTAAACAAATTAATATTAAACCTCTGATTATTATTTTTTTCTCTCTCTTTAAAGCTTCCTTATGGATCCTTTAAAAACTAACAAAGTCTTGTTTACATACTTTGCATTGACCTAAAGTAATTCCCTCGAGAGTTCCCAAAAGCATTTATCATTCCGACTGCGCCAAATCCATCTTTATCTTGTTTGCACAGCGCTTGTCGTTGTTTGCCTAAATCACAGTTGCATACCCACAATCCTTTGCAGAAGTAGAGGAAGTTGAGTGTTAAACTCATCAAAGCAGCTTAGCCTGTCTAGGCCTGATGCTTCATCCGACTGCTGACAGTCACTATTGGCTGTTTACAGATAATTCGGTTGAAGAATGCTTTTCAGCGAGGTGAATCATAATTACTCACCTCTGTCCTTCACGCACAAACAAGAAACAAAAGGCGTGTGATTCGAGGTCAATGCTTCATCTTTTTGTTTCACTGACATCTTTATGATTCCGAAAGCTGATATGAATCAACCTAATGCGTAAATGAGAATAACAGATTTTATATATCAAACACCACTTTATATTTTACATAGACACATAGACAACCTCTGCCAGCGATTATGATGTGTAATTTCCAGCTGCGTATAATTGTTTACAGATATTGCAGTAAAATTGATTTCTGCTGACTTGGTAGTACAGGTCGTAAACTAAAGTTATGAACAAAATCCAATTCTGGGAACTAATGTACAGGCCAGAGAGAGAATAGTTAGGGGGCACGCTCCACTGGCCCGCAGTCAATGGAACATCACTATTACTGCATTCCAGTTGCACACTAAACAACCAAGCTAAATATAATGCTGCTCTATAATATGACAGTCGAGGGACTTTGTTGAGTGTATTTTAGCAGACAAAGGACACACATTATGACATACTGCAACTGAATCTCTCCTATTTTACTGTAAGTCTGTTACTGTGTTTTTATCAATTGTATCTATAGTTTACAGCAAGGTTCTTTAACATGAGTTAATGCAATAGCTAACATTAAATAATAAGCATTAATTTACAGCATTTAATAATCTGTTTTAATGGTCATGTCAACGTGATTGCATAAATGAACAGTGAAATAATAATGATAATTAAATGAACAATAATCACAGGTGCTGCAGTGATGATGTGTTTTCGTAGGCCAAGTTTGCATCACCCAACAGGATTTTTCCATTGGCTTTTGGATTATTGCAGAAAATAAGCTCTGTAACCAAAACAAGTCAAAACACAACATGTTTTTCATCATGATAAACAAACTTTTGTGAATTTTTAAGCCAAAATACAAAAGTAAAAAGGCAAAAGTAAAAAGCTAAATGAAGGCTATAAACAAAATACACTCGCCTTTGGCTTGGCTTGCTCAGTTGGGAAACTAAAATTATGATCCAAGTTATTCAACTAAATATACAAATTAAATGTATTAATTAGGTCATATTTAATTCTATAAACTATCCAAATCAAACTAGCCAAATCAAATTTTGTTGCAATATTGTACTGTTTGACACTGTGAAGCTGCTTTGAAACAATCATCATTGTAAAAGCGCTATATAAATAAAGTTGATTGATTGATTGATTGATTGATTGACTTCGGCACACATTTGCTTCCGACAACACTAACACATTTTCAAGTGTTTTTTTTATTTTTTTTTAGTTAATATGTTAAAATGCTGTTCAATATTTAACTATATTACTGTCCATTGTCCTAAAGCATTCAAACTACAAAATATGACCATATTTGAAATATTCATTTTATTTGTAATATGTTGAGAAAAAATAAATTTTCTTTAGGAGATCTGCGAGATATTAGTCCCTCTTTTGTGGAAAGACCTGATGAGAATATCTGATAGATAAAAAAAAAAAAGCTAGAATAAGTCTAGCTGCTGAATAGAGACAAAAATCCAACAAAATTACACCAGTCTGATGCCGATGAAGAAATGCAGCTTAAAATGTAGAAAAATTACTTTACCAGTCCTCTGAGCATTGCGTTTTTTTCTGCCGATAAGCCTCATGTGTTTGTCCCATTAAAACAGTCACCAATGCCCAACGTCAATTAGAGAACCAATGAAGCATGATCAATTTGCATTACTTCCTCCAAATTGAGCAGACACTCGTAGATGCGGAAATCTCTCTTGATGGGTTGATGGGTAATGACACGTCCCTTCCGCTATCCATCATAATGTCCCAACAGCGGCATCAGAAACGGAGGCTGACACCTGCGATGACCCTGCTATGATACAGCGTTAGGACACCTTATAATACTGTTTATTTGATACTTAAGGCTTGAATAATTGCTAGCCAATTACACTAATAGGTCACATGCATAGACCACCAACCTGAGCTCATGCGAACCTCACTGTGTCTTTGCTTTCCATGTCAATCCATATGATGTCAGAGCACCATGAAGACAAACACATTGAATTTGCTTCATTGCACCACTGGAGTTTAAATATCAGACAGAGGCGTTCGGACACCAGTGCACCAGTCTCAACAGGTGTGTTTTAAAGGTACAAGGTTTTTTATAGACAATTTAGAGAACAATTTAGAGAACTCTATATTTAATAATAATAAGTTGTATTTATATAGCGCCTTTCCCATACTCAAGGTATTGAATATATATATATATATATATATATATATATATATATATATATATATATATATATATATATATATATATATATATATATATATATATATATATATATAAAGAATTTTATATATATTTAAGAGATTTTATCAGATCAACATCATATTTGGTCAGTCTAATCTTAAGGCTTTGGTGCTGTTAAATTGTGAAGATCTTGAATTTTCGCTGTTGGCCTGACAAAATTTGAGGTTTTGCCATGAAACTGGAAGCAAGACAGACATACAATGTCCGATCTGCTCCAAACTTCACATGTCTGATAAGAGTCCTGAGTCCTAAAGGATTATTAGGAACACCATACTAATACTGTGTTTGACCCTCTTTCGCTTTCAGAACTGCCTTAATTCTACGTGGAATTTATTCAACAAGGTGCTGAAAGCATTCTTTAGAAATGTTGGCCCATTTTGATAGAATAGCATCTTGCAGTTGATGGAGATTTGTGGGATGCACATCCAGGGCACGAAGCTCCCGTTCCACCACATCCCAAAGATGCTCTATTGGGTTGAGATCTGGTGACTGTGGGGGCCATTTTAGTATAGTGAACTCATTGTCATGTTCAAGAAACCAATTTGAAATGATTTGAGCTTTGTGACATGGTGCATGCCCAAATGGCACTAAGGGGCCTAAAGTGTGCCAAGAAAACATCCCCCACACCATTACACCACCACCACCACCAGCAGCAGCCTGCACAGTGGTAACAAGGCATGATGGCCCCATGCTCTCATTCTGTTTACGCCAAATTCTGACTCTACCATCTGAATTTCTCAACAGAAATCAAGACTCATCAGACCAGGCAACATTTTTTTCCAGTCTTCAACTGTCAATTCCCGTTCAGCCCATTCTCTTCTGACCTCATCAACAAGGCATTTTCGCCCACAGGACTGCCGCATACTGGAACTTTTTTTCCTTTTCACACCATTCTTTGTAAACCCTAGAAATGGTTGTGCATAAAAATCCAGTAACTGAACGGATTGTAAAAAACTCAGACTGGCACCAACAACCATGCCACACTCAAAATTGCTTAAATCACCTTTTTTTCCCATTCTGACATTCCGTTTGGTGTTCAGGAGATTGTCTTGACCAGAACCATACCCCTAAATGCATTGAAGCAACTGCCATGTGATTTGGTTGATTAGATACTTGCATTAATGATAAATTGAACTGGTGTTCCTAATTATAGTTTAGGTGAGTGTACATGCCAATATTCAGTTGATCATATCACCACCTGCTGGCAACAGAAAGTGGCATTCTTTACACTGCAATTCTATTGCACATTTAAATACGCCATCAAGTGCCAAACATGCTAGATACATGTTAAATTATGCAACACTTGCCTGAGTGCTAAAAGAGTTGCTGGAAGTTGCTGTAACTCAGGCATACAATGTCTGACTTTCTCATTAAAAAAATATTTTCTGCAGCAGCGCCATACACACACTTCACTTCAAAACAAGTTTCCTCCTATTTGCAAGGGGGGTAATCTAGCACTCGGAAAGCGTTCCACCCATAGGGGCTGCCATTGCTAACCAAGCCATCACCTGCTGTTAGCATCCCATTGACTCCCATTCATTTTTGAGTCACTTTGACAGTGAATAACTTTACATCAGAGGCGTTTAAAGACTCCATTTGTCTATTGTTTATTTCTAAAGAAACACGACAATGCATAAAAGGCTCCATTACCTTGTATCTTACACTATCGCTCCGCAGAAGCTGTTTTTGTAAAAATAGGCTAACTATTGCGTCATAACCATAGACAGTAAAAGAAATGGACGGAGCGTTCCCATTGACGTCAACGGCGAAAGAATGAAGTCAACCTAGGGGCACTCACTTCCTGATGGCTGAGCGAACTGCGCAGGCTCAGACTGAGCTTGAGGACGTAGATGTGACGTGAGCCTCCTGTCTGACAGCTGTGAGTCTTCTAGTAGATGTGGAAAGCGAAATCTGAGTCACGTTGTTTAAATATTTTCTCCCGTTGCTTTTGGCTCACTATGAGCTTCTCCCCATTCTTCCCCCTTGACTTTATCAGACTAGTCTCCAGGACATGTCTCCACGTCCCCCCGACTGTCTCATAGAAAGTAAAAGATTGCCTGCGAGCGTCTCCTCAGGTCTATACGGTAATTTCTCAACTGTGCGACAGGGTCGCGTTGGTTATGACGCAATCATTAGCCTATTTTTACAAAAACAGCTTCTGCGGGGCGATAGTGTAAGATACAAGGTAATGGAGCCTTTTATACATTGTCGTGTTTTTTTAGAAATAAACAATGGACAAATGGAGTCTTTAAACGCCTCAGATGTAAAGTTATTCACTGTCAAAGTGACTCAAAAATGAATGGGAGTCAATGGGATGCTAACAGCAGGTGATGGCTTGGTTAGCAATGGCAGCCCCTAGGGGTGGAACGCTTTCCGAGCGCTAGATTACCCCCTTGGGTCATAACCAAAGCGACTCTGTCGCACAGTTGAGAAAATACCGTATAGACCTGAGGAGACGCTCGCAGGCAATCTTTTACTGTCTATGAGACAGTCGGGGGGACGTGGAGACATAAAGTCTGATAAAGTCAAGGGAGAGTAATGGAGAGAAGCCCATAGTGAGCCAAAAGCAACGGGAGAAAATATTTAAACAACGGGATTCAGATTTCCCTTTCCACAACTACTAGAAGACCTACAGCTGTCCATCACGTCTATTGCGGTCTCAAAACTCTGGCCAGTTGATAATACCTAGAATATCTAAATCAACTGCAGGCGGTCGATCATTTTCCTATTTAGCTCCTAAACTGTGGAATAGTCTTCCTAGCATTGTTCGGGAAGCAGACACACTCTGTCAGTTTATATCTAGACTAAAAACACATCTCTTTACTATGGCATACACATAGAACATTTTTAACTTTCATTATTCAATTCAATTGACTTATTGTTAGGGTGCATTAACTAGGTCAGCCGGAACCGGGAACACTTCCCATAACACCTGATGTACTCGTTACATCATAAAAAGAGTGGCATCTACACTAATGTTGTCTCTCTGTTTATCCCGAGGTTTATCCCGGATCTGGGCCCTGTCCGGATCGGATGGTGGACCTGCCTGGACATGATCAGCTCATCCTGGAGTGTCTGCTGAGCCGTGTCAATTGGTGTCTCCTCTGAATTTGCCTCACCGGCACGACATGCTCAAAACCCGTCTTCGGCGCAATAATTCCGATCTTTCATGTATTCATACTCTTGTGTAATCGACGCCCCATCCCATCATTTATTTCCAAATAAATCTGTCTCTTCCGTGATACCCTGAAATTTTGAATATTCCAATCTAATATGATTTCTGACCTGTAAGGTTGCCAGAATAATAATCTTACACGGTGTGTTAATAGGCCAGAGGAGAACTGGCACCCCGACTGAGTCTGGTTTCTCCCAAGGTTTATTTTTCTCCATCATGCCCTGATGGAGTTTTGGTTCCTTATCACTGTCGCCTTTGGCTTGGCTTGCTCAGTTGGGGACACTAAAATTATGATTAAAGTTATTCAACTTATTATACAAATAAAATGTATGAATTAGGTCTTATTTAATTCTATAAACTTAAATACTGATCTGCCAACATTGTTGCTATATGATCAATTAAAATAAGCTGATAACATCACTGTTTTCTCCAGTACGACTGTACAGCCAAATCTAATTTGTCGCAATATTATCCTGTTTGACACTGTGAAGCTGCTTTGACACAATCGTGATTGTAAAAGCACTATATAAATAAAGTTGATTGATTGATTGATTGACAGGTTGCTTACGTCACTTCTACGTCGTCAAGCTCAGTCTGAGCCTACGCAGTTCGCTCAGCCATCAGGAAGTGAGTGCTCCTTTACTGACATCACTTAACGCCGTTGAAGTCAATGGGATAGCTCTGTCCATTTCTTTTACTGTCTATGCCTATTTGTCATCCTGGTATGTCATACATACAGACATAACTAATCATAATTAAATTATCTTTAAGAGGCTATTTTTTTTTTTTTTTTTACATTCTTTTCAGGAATTCAAATTCTTTTGTTTCATCTTTAGAACAATCTTAAGACAATTCTTAATATATTTTTGGTAAGTTTGGTCTTTTTACTAAATAGCCTTATATTAGAAAATAGGAAAAAATAGCAGTTACAAAGAATCATATTAATAAGAATAGTTCATGAATCTGGGGTGGGTTTATCTATGTACAAAACCTACACCTAATGTGCAGGTTTCTGGGAAGTTTTGCCTGAATTCCATATTGAGTTCACACTTTTAATCCATTTCCCCTAAGTATTACAGGTCATTCATTACACCAGATTTTGGAAGACCCATTTCATAAAATGACTAAAAGAAAAGTTGAGCGTACAAGGTCAAATAATGCCGAAAGGGAGAGATAAGTTAAACTGAAATTGCTATTGACGAATTTCACCTGGGAAAACGAACTCATTGAGATAAAGCTTTGTCTTCATTTGCAACTCATTTTAAAGTCTCTGGGGTGCCAGGGAAGCTCATCAGTCCAACAGAAATTCTTGATTTTCTATGAAACACAGAGACGGATCTATCTAGTTCAGCATTTTAACTACAAACCCCAAATCAAGAAAGATGAAATATGCTCACACAGAGCAAATAGAACAGCTAGTTGTGTCTCTAGTCCACGCTGTGAGAAGGTAACAGAGTGGTTTGTCAACGATTTAAGAAGAGTCCATTAATATCTCGAACTTTTTCTCTGCTCTCAACGGTCTCTTCACATACCTAACATCCTGTATCTACTATTAAACACATTTTATACTTATAAAACACATTTAAGCTTCATATGAAATGCATGACTAAAATGTGTGCAATATTTGTCTGGCTATCAACAGACCAATTTAAGATTGAACATTGGTCTGGGGAGTCTGCTCTGTATTTTCTACAGCACAAGAGGTGTGATAAACAAGCATTATTCAAATGACTCGAATCAAATGAATGGGATAGTCCTTCAACAAATCAGACTGCAAGAGGCGTGATTAACGGGCAACGACCCATCGCTTCTCTTTCCGTCATCGTGTTAAACCCGCCAATAGCGTGCCAGGTGGATAAGCCAGTCCGTGATTGGTTCCCAAAAATCCTAATGGGTCAGATGTAGTCAGACGTATGTTTTTTTTTTCTTTTTTTTTCATAATTTTAATGGAAATGTTGAGGCCAATCTACTCGGTATCGACAGACAACGACTAACACAGAATCTCTAGATTACAGTACACTACTCAGACATTCCATGACCCGACAATTGACGATTAAAGATATTTAATCCACGAAAACAAGCGCAGACCAATGCCAACAGATGCCAACATGGGTTACACACTGATCTGTCAGAACCCGACAAAGAGTTTTTTGGTTCAGCGTCTCTTATGTTCTCTTATGCATTGGCCTTTACACTGCTATCTGGTATACTTGATGCTGATTGGTTTATTTTAGAACTGACTCTTGGCCAATTGTAGCATTGACTGGTCAGTTTTTGTTGTTGTTGAAATGGTTCTATCGAATTGTTGCACAGCTCTCTAAAATACTAAATTGTGATTGGTCAGTTGAAGCATTGAACTGTCTGATAGTTTTATTTTTTCTATATAAGGTAACACTTTATTTGATGGTCTACTTAAGACATTCTACTAACTATATTTAACTTTGCAACTACATGTCATCTTATTCTACTAATCTCAATCCTAACACCTAGAGACCTGCGCAGGGAGGATTTTTCCCACAGGATTCCAGCGCAGTCTACGCTCCCACATAAATATTACTTGCTCTCGTCCGTAACATTCATGTTTCATCCTGCTTTTGACCGCAAAAGCCAACATAAAAGTATAAATTATATTTTTTCTGTACGTCCATGAAACGGTTACAAGTAATTTAACATAAAAGAAAGCTCGTACACGGTTTGGAATGGCAGAATGCGTGCAAATTGTGCTCCCTTAATAATTCCTAAAAAGCTGACATCTTAGTTCAGCGCAATCTCACAAATCTCCATTATGAAGCTTACTGCAAAATGACTCTTTCATAATGTCTACACTTTCTTTGTCATAATTAGAGGACTTGCCTGCATGCAAAATTCAGTACTGAACAAAAACTCAGACTTTGTGAGCACGCAGTGAGTGGATCTTAAAGAGTTAGTTCACCCAAAAATGATATTGATGTCTTTAATGACTCACCCTAATGTCGTTCCACACCCGTAAGACCTCCGTTCATCTTCGGAACACATTTTAAGATATTTTATATTTAGACCGAGAGCGTATCTAAGTGTATGCACACTATACTGTCCATGTCCAGAAAGGGAATAAAAACATCATCAAAGTAGTCCATATGTGACATCAGTTGATTAATTAGAATCTCTTGAAACATCAAAAATACATTTTGGTCCAAAAATAACAAAAACTATTATGACTTTATTCAGCATTGCCTTCTCTTCTCTGTTTGTTTTCAATCCTCAAATAAAGATTAAAACGGTTGTGAATCACCGTATTGATTCATGATTTGGATCACCAATGTCTCGTGAATTCAGAAGTTTGACACGCAATCCGAATCATGAATCAATACACTGATTCATAACCATTTGAATATTTATTACAAACAGAATATTTATTATTTGTTTTTAGATATGGTAATATTGCTGAAGTCCTGAAATTAGTTTTATTCTCCCACAACCCGCATACATTTGAGTGCCATACCGCCCACACCTGCATAAGGTCATCAAATCTAGTTCTGCACTGCACTCTTTTGCATTTGGTCCTGTGGGATTGCAGGTCTCTACACCTGACCTTACCCAACAGTCTACTAATGCTCTGAGACTTAGTTTAAATGTAGTTGCAGTTACTTATATTAGATAAAATCTCTAAAGTGGAAGTAAAATCTAAATAAAGTGTAACCCTATAGAATTGTTACAGTGCACTCTGAAATACCTGGGAATGATTATCTACCATTCGGTCAATTGTAGCATTAAGCCATCAAATGAATACATTTTAATACTTTGTTGGTGGAGGACAAATATTCTCATTATAAAGAGCATTTGAGCAATCAGATACAACTCATTTTAAAGTTCATAGGATGACATATTGCTAAAAAAAATATATAAAATCTAGTCACTGGCATATTAAACTGTACCAGATTCTACTGGTCTAAAACTGAGCCAAAGTGACAGGTGGACTCGCATAATGAGGTTGATGGTTCAGCTGGCATGTTGTCAAAAATAGACCAGATGGTTGTGTACAGTTAAAATATCTCTAGTGAACAGAATCTGAAGTACTGGTATTTTAGCAAACATACAGGATATTAATTCAGCAAAGGCAATCGCACAGCAGATTAGAAGCACAGCGTCAAGGACAGTTTCTGGTCAATAACAATATTGTTATGTTTAAGGACTTTATGAATCGTTACTGAATCGTTATGAATCGGTAATAATTGTACTGTACGTTATGTTTTGTACACTGTAGGCCTAAAATTAAATACAAATATTGCTATCCTCAGTCACTGAATATTTTACCCTGTGTTCCGTTAACTGAATTGAGAATCTCACCTGAAAATCCAATTACATCAGCAATCTTCCTTCCAGCTGATTTTCGCATTTGGTTTTTAAAGATCCTGAAATGCGTGGCTTATTATTCTGGGTGTTTCCTAACTTCGAGTTTTTAGTCGCCCTTCACTACACCACACTATTTTAATAACTAAAGTATGTTGTGACCTGGTACCTCGAGTAGGTGGCAGCACACGACAGTGTATTATAGGTTACGTCAAACAAACATATATTATTGGCGCAATGCTACTCGTCCGGTCTGAGTGAAACATGCCAAAAAGTGCTATTTTCATGATTTATCAAATTTTTTATGTGGTTCAGATACAATAATATTTTGAGTTTCTATTTATTAAACAAATTTCCTTCATTGTATCAACTCGTTTTTTTTTTTTTTTTTCAATAAACTCAATTTTAAGGCAACCAGGTTACTTTAAGTTAAACCAACAAAAAAAATTACAGTGCAGGGGGGTCAAAGTCCCCCCCCCACCCCCTCCTATGACCACAGATTTAGGACATATTAAAGTCACTATTTTGTTATCCCCTACCCTTTAATTCCCCTTTCTTTCTTGTGATTATGTGTATTAATAACCACCAAACACTGATGAAGTGCTGCACCATTTCTTTATTTGTGAATTTTTAATTTGTGATTGTTTTTTTTTTTTTTTACGTATTTTACACCCTCATCGTAACCTAATGTTAAGTCCCTTAGGGAGCCCAGTGTCGAGTCTCTGAATCTAGTAACGCTCCCTCCTCAGCCTATCCTTTTTCCCCCATTCCGTATTATGTTCCAGTCCCCGAATCTTCATGTTGTGCACCCCATGTCTCTGGAAGTGGGAAATGAGGTTCCCTAGTTTACCCATCCCCGTCCTTACTGATTGTCTATGCCCCCACATCCGGGTTAGCATAGAGTTCCCCATTTCCCCTACTTACTTCTTCTCGCACCGGGCACATTGAATCACAAACACAGTTCTCGTATTTCAGAGGAATTGCCTGGGTGAGACATACTCCCATGCGCTCCTCTCACCCAGGTTGGCCGTCTCTTCCCTGGGAATTTCGCATTTACTGGTCCCAGTCTACTGTGTACTAGAGGATGGATACCCGAGCCCGATGGTTTCCGATGGTACCAGACGGGTCGGGCCGGGTTCGGACAGATATTTAGAAATGACGTTCGGGTTCGGGTCAGGCTCGGTCAAAGTCAGCGCGATAAGGCATTTAACCTTTTAAATTTAAAACTGCTTATTATGCAAGTAGCCAATGGGCCTGTCTAACTTGATGCAATGGTTTGTTTTTGTGATTAAAATAAATTTAAAATATTACCCTAACATCCGTCTTCCTGCATGCGGAAATTTGCATAAAACCTTGATTAGCCTAAACTTTGATGGATAGATTATGTAAATAGATCCCATGTTGCAGTTTAGGAACCATACAGTTTGAGAAAATTGGTAAGATGACTTTCAATTGTGTTACGTTAATGTTTTGTTCTGTTAGCTTGGGCCATTTTTAGCAGACCTTTGTTCATTTAATTTCAGTTGGCTATTTGATTGGGCTCTGTGTGCCGTTTGATGCCCCATGCGCGTGCTGATGCACTCGTCTGTAAACATTTCAGAATGCCTTCCTACAGTTGCATATAATAGCGGGCTTTCCACACAAACAAACGTACGTGTCATTAGTATATGAAGGAAAAAAATAGATTTTAACTGTCGGGCTCGGGTCGGCCTCGGACATAAATTTTTTATTGCCTGTCGGGTTCGGTTACTGCTTTGTCAGACGCGGGCCGGGCTCGGACAGAAAAATGGGGCCCGATCTGCACTCTACTGTGTACCAGCATGTCCCTCAGATTCCTGCCTATCTTGTATGCCGCCACCACCCTATATTTGGCTCCCAGCTCTGGTACCAATCTTTCCAAGGTGTCCCTGACTCCCATGGCTTGTTTTTTTAGCCATCTTGGAAAATCTTACGATCAGCGGCAAAGGTTTCCTTTTGAGGACCTGGGTCCCTGCTTCCCTCCTATGTTCCCCTGTCCCTCCCTCCTTCTTTGCGCATGCCCTAAGAAAATGACGGGAGTATCCTCTGCCCCTCAACACCTTAAACAAGGTCTTCACTGCTGCCACCCTATCCCCTCCACAGATGCAAATCCTTCTAAACCTTAACAGTTGTGCCCCCACAATCCCCTTAAACACCCGCACATCATGATCGCTCCCCCGGTGCAACAAGGCATGGGTGTCTGTGGGTTTAAAATAGACTTTCACATCCAATTTTCCGGTGCCCAAATACTATTGTCCCTTATAGACCGTGGTGTCCAGAAAGTTGATGCTGGTGTCGCCTAGTTCCACCTTGAGTTTTATGGATAGGTGGTGTGAGTTTAATGTCTGTACAAAATCCTCTCAGGCTCCGTCTGTGCCTTCCCACACTCCCCAGATATCATCAAGATACCTCCAGTATTGTGATGGGAGAGAGCTGCATTTTGGGAAGACCGACTCCTCCCATTTGGCCATATAGATGTTTGGATATGCTGGCGCAAATCTCTTCCCCATTGCAGTCCCTTTCACTTGTAGAAAAAAAATGTCCATTGAATTCAAAATCATTCTTAATGAGGCTCCATCTCCAGGAGCCTCAACAGACTCTCATCCAGTCACCCTTCTTCCGGATATTGATGGAAGCATTTCCTGACAGCCTCCAGTCCTCTTGATGTTTCTATATTGGCCTGTGTCCCCATCCTCATATCCCACACTTTTCCCAGGAAATGTTGCGTGTCCCTGATGTAACTCCCATGACTTGTGGACGGTGGGTTCAGGTAAGTGGTTATCCATTCTGCCACCCCATAACTTTTACTTCCGCAATCTGACACTATAGGCCTCCCCGGTCGTTCTGTCCTTGTGCACCTTAGGGAGCAAATAAAATATCCTCCCCCTAGGTGTCCCTTGTCCCAGAATGTACTGGACCTGTCTAGCATTAAGGATCCCTCTTCTCTTTAGTGTTGTCAACTCCTCCTTAATTAGTCCCACTGATTCCTTGAATATAGGTTGGTCCAGCTCTTGATAAAATTCAGAGTCCCGCAGTGACCACATGGCCTCCCTGACATACTGCTCTCTGTCCATTTTCAACACCAGGTTCCCCTTATCTGCTGGTTTAATGGCCAAAGAACTGTCATCTTGGAGTCCCTTCAATGCCCTCCACTCCTCCCCTGAGAGATTTGGTGGGACCTCCGGGACCTCTCTCATCTCCCCCATAATCCTGAGGTCCTCCACCATTACCCTCCTGACCTGTTCCCCCACCCAATTATCCTGGGGTTCCCAGTCCGAACTGCCGGTAAACAGCACCCTTATCCTTTCCTCTCGATCCCCTTCCCCTTCAAAGAATTAGGCCAGTTTCACCCTCCTATGATAGGCCGTAAGGCCCTCCTCTGCCTCTACCCTGTGCCACCCACTCCCCCCCCCTCCACATATACTCATATACCCCATAATCCCCCCTGTAATACCCTCATCTTTACTTTGTTCAATTTCCTTGTTTGAGAGAGGTTCACTACAGTCCCCAAATCTTGGTTCACTGTGTGCCCCTCCCTTGCTAGTTTAAATGGGCCGCCCAATGTAGCCACATTGCCAAGCCCGTCCCCTAGGTCGAATGTACTCCGTCCAGTTCGGTACGAAATTCCTCACTGGGTTAGAGTTGGGTTAGGGTTGGCTCTGGGCAGATTCAGTAGTTTTAGGCCCTGTCCACACGAACACGGGTATTTTCAAAACCGCAGCTTTTTCTACGCGGTTTGGCTGTTCGTCCACACGCAAACGCTGTATCCGGTTACTAAAACCGGACTTTTTTGAAAACTCCGGCCAGGGTGAAGATTTTTAGAAACTCCGGTTACAGCGTTGTCGTGTAGATGGTGAAACCGGAGATTTCGGCTTTTTAAATAGAAGTGCGCGCCGTTTTTTCCTTTGTTTGATATCAGATTTTCCACATCTCCTTTTGATTTACGTGAGTCGATTCTATGTGGTGGACTCCACTAACAGCGCTTATCACACGTATATAGATACATGTTTAGTTATGCAATAATGCAATAATACAAAATAGTAAAGCAAGTGTGTAAAGCTATTACAGTCCACTTCGGCCCTGCACCTGTGTATACGGTTACCTGTCACTGAGTCCAAAGCAAAGGAACTTGTAGGAAGTGTTTCACTTGAGCCCATGGCATCCCTTAGTCAGTGCAATGTGCATCGGTGCAGTGAATGGGACCCACATGGAAATCAGGCAGCCAATCATAGCATAGTTTTGCGTTCTCATGTGGACAGAATTTTTTTTTTAAACCGTGCTTGTGTGGACGCGATTGTTTTTTAAAACGGAGGAGGAAAAACTCCGGTAATAAAAATACCCGTGTACGTGTGGACTAGGCCTTAATCTTCAACAGAGTACCCGTCTTCAAGGAAGTCAACACTCGCCAATGGAGAGTGACCAGACTCTCTGTACAAATGAAATGTACATGAGTCTGGTAGCTTTGAGTACCCAGAAAAGCACTATACTGTATAAATGTAACAAATTAATAATTAATTAAGGCTGATGCTAAGTCTAAACTGCTTGATGGTATTGAGGATTTGAGTTAATACTATCATCAAAGTTTTGCGACAACAATATAAGACATTATGTAGCAGCCTAAAAAGTGTAACTGTAGGTCATTAATGATTCATAGAACAAATGTAATTGAAAATGCTAATCTACACCACAGTGCTGAGTTGCATTTCTGCTTTTTGTCTTTGCTTTAATCAGAGTTAAATGAGTCTATTTGTTTTTATGCCAGAACTGACAGTGGAGGCGTTTTATCTAATGCTTTCCAAAGCAGAAATGGACAAGATAGATGCTCAACAAAAAGATGAAGTCAGCTGATTTTGCATCCCTATACATTCAACAGTCCATTTCTGTTGCACGTATCCATGCACTCAATATATGATCTGATCACTTATGCACACTATTATTCATTTTTTATTATATTTGATCTATAATTGGGTTATTATAGATTGGGTAATGGGATCTATTATTATTGGGCGTGCTGTCCCATACACTAACCTGTATCAAAAATTACAAATTACTACTGCATTTAATCATTGCTGTTTGTTGTTCCCTGAATTTGATACAGAGTTTAGCCTCTAATATGCATCAACATGAATGCAGAGTGACTCAAAGTAATTGGTCTTCAATTTGAAATCATAGAAATACCTGCCGGCACACAAATTATGCTGAAGCTTGGTACTGAATCATAAGGGACGCAAAAATGATTTTTTAGTGCGACTGCTCTCTCAGGGAGTTATGATTATGTCTAGAGCACTTTTGTGTGATTGAATCTGAGCAAGTGCTGAATAAAATCAGTCTTGTTCATAAAGAAAAAATTAAATAAATGAGTCCTGGGAGTCTGCATAGTTGCATAGGTTAGGTTAGTTGTATTTTCTTTTGAAAAATGTATAGTTTTGGATCTTTTAGCAGACGTAATTGGGTTTAGGATAGGTCAAACTACTCTTATAATTTAAGATTGGGTGAAATAATTATTAATTATTGCTAATTGATCAATGTCGTCAAATGACGTGATTGACTGATTAAGTGTTACAAAGAATTGTGTAATACGATTGGACTGCTTCAAATATTGACAGTACTGCAAAGCTCAATATATAAAGCATGACAATTTATTTGTATATTTATTTATTTATTTTCTAAAAGTTAATTTTAATTTATTAGTCAATTGTTTCAAATTGTATTATGTATTATTTTACAAATGAATTAAAATTGGGTTAAATGTTTTGAAACATTTCATTAATTTAATTTCCAAGCCATTTAATTATTTATTTATTTATTATGATTTTTTTTTTAGTCAATTGCATTGAAAAAAATCATTTTAATCTAATTTTAATTGTATTGATCTATTATTTAAAAATAATGAAACATTTGAGACATTTGATTAATTTATTTAATTTTTACTTTTTTGATTTCCAAGCTATTTATTTTGTTTATTTATTTATTTAATTTTATGTTTGATTTAAAATTAAATTAAATTAAATTAAATTAAATTAAATTAAATTAAATTAAATTAAATTAAATTAAATTAAATTAAATTAAATTAAATTAAATTAAATTAGTTAAATGTTTTTAAACATAATCTATTTTATTTTTAATTTGTTTTCCAATCTATCGATTCATTAAATGCATTAATGTATTGTGATTTTAATAAAGGCCTATGAATCAAGCACGAGACAATTGTTTTGGAAAAAAAAAAAAAAAAAAAAAAAAATATTATATATATATATATATATATATATATATATATATATATATATATATATATATATATATATATATATATATATTAAAAAAATATAAAAATATTTATTTTTCTATTATTTAAAATTTGAATTATAGTTAATTAAATTATTTAAACCATGTATTAATTTCATTTTTCATTTTTTAATTTGATTTCCAAGCCATATATTTCTTTTAGAAATATTGAATTATAAAAAATAAAAAAAATCATTTAATTTATGATTATTTAAGTTTTTTTTATAAAGATATATTTTTGTATTTTTATGGCATCTTCTTGTGTTCTTTAAAGAGCATATTGCAGGTTAGAGACTCCAGTGAGTCAGTGTATAGAAAAATAATATAGGACCTAGATTTTCTTTAAAATATACTTGTAAATATGCTAATAAGTCTTTTTGAGTCGTTTTTGTGAGAGAATTTTACTTCCGCATCTAAAAATGCGCAAGCCGGAAGTGACATAACAAAAGGGAGTGCGGTGAATTTCAACGATAGGAAAACAATGGATCGCAATGACCGTTCAGACGCTGAGGAAATTATAAATATTTATTAATACTCATAGGCAGACCTCAGCCATACAATTATGACACAATAAGGGACAGGCCAGGATTAGACAGAACAATGATTAGAGGAGTTTCATAGAATTGTTGTGTGAGGAGAAACAGTGGAAAACAGAACAGGTGAGAAAGTTGGCTAACATTATACGCTAACACTGTGCTCAGATTACAATGCTTTGCAGATAATTATTGTGTATCAGGCAATCGCAAATCTGGTATTGGTCATCTAGGAGTATTGATACCAATAACAGTAACTAATAATAAGTTCAGACCATCTGGCTTAAGTCACACTCGGCGTCCACATTAAACGTTCACGTCTCGCGTGGACATTGTGGATGCTCGTATGGTCGTGGCTCGCAGCATGTGAGCGGAAAAACAAGGCGAGCTGAGCACGTTTCTCGCACCGATCTCAATATTTTTTTTAAATAAATCTAAAAATTTGGGAGTTGGCTCGATTTTCACCAGCACATGGCTGTCCCCTATTGCCAAATCATTCACAACCATTACACATAGGCTAGATCTATGAGTATTATTATGCTATAGCTCAGTTGCTGCAACCATACAGTGCATTTTTTACACACATACATATACACACACGAGCTCTCTCCCTCTCTGGTTGTTTCTGTTGAAAGGGCTGCTGTTCTCTACTTTTCAACAAATCATTTGCACACAAATAATGTTTTATATCTGAAGCTAGCAGCAACATTGAGTCTGTTTTGAGTCTCCAGTCTCTGTTTAACGGGAAAGCTTGTGTTTCCTGTGTACGCCCGGCGCCCGCCTCAGTTACGGTGCTCAGTTCACGCGGTTTCTTCGAGCTGATCGTCTCTGACGGACCCGTGACCGACCGTCACAACTTCCGCCGCGGCCGAGCCACAGCCAGTATAACGTTAGTGTTATTGTGTTTCATGTGATCCTTTATTCACTCGTGTTATGGGTTTATTTTGTGCCGATTCACTGTCGATAGTGTGATGTATGCCATTTTGAGTATGTATTTGAATGTACATGGCATGAATAAAATATTTACATTATCAGCACATAATTCCAGGCTTTTTTTTTTTTAACTATGCCTTTGTGTTTTTGTAGCCTACATACTTTGTTTTCTTCAATGTTAAAATTGATCATGTAAAAACAATAACCAAGAAGCATCGGCGTGTAGGTGTTTAATCATTTAATATTATCCTTTAACTACATGAGTGTTGCAATGTTGAACTCCATCATATCCATGATAATCCACCGTGTAAAGTGACCGCCACACACACACACGCACGCACCACAGCAGATGCAGATGCAGAAGTCCTGTCTTTTCACCTGCACAAAACGCCACCATGCAGCTTTTCTAACTGTTTTTTTTTTTTAGGAAACCTGTGGACTCGATGTCCTGACAGGCTGGACACAATTTTCCATGACAATGATAAAATGAAATAGAAAAACTTCCAAAAATACACAGATTCCTACTGAATACCAACCTATTCTGCACTGGGGCAACGCAGAGCTTGGCAGACGACTCCCTCTCGTGACGTAATATGACGCAATGTTGAAAAAAAACAGCGTTTTTTACAAACAGCCAACGAAACGGCCACTTTATCTGCTAAATGTGTGCTCTTATGTCTTTTAAAAACATTTTAAATCCTGCATTGCCTTTTCATATGGCATTTTCATACAAGGTTATGCTCATCTCAAAAACATTTTTACCAGCAATATGCTCTTTAAAGTGAACCTGTAATTCAAAAGTGTTAAACATAATTCCTCACTTTTGCTTTATTTTGCCATATATAGTGTTTATATTTTATATATAGTGTTTATAGTTTATTTATAGTTTATATAGTTGCCATATATGTGTTTATGTGTAAAAAAAACAGTAAAGATTCCTATCTTTACTATGTCTTTTTACACATAAACACACTCCCATCTGTGTCCCCCAAAGGCACTTCTTTCACTTTACATTCAGTTATTATCATTGCTGAAACGACTGGATTGTTTACGGAAGATAAATGATATCGAAACCCATGCTGCATGATCAATGTGTGTGAAATCCACTGTGATATATGCCTTCATTCAGAGAGATGAATGTAATGGTGGCTGGCTAATGAACACATCTTTCCCCTGTGTATCGAATGACAGTAGCATGTGTTTTCACTTGAGAGTGAATAATCAGCTCATTTCTTTGCTATCAGACCTACGCTATCTTCATGACATCCGATAACCAATCAACTCGCTTGACAATCCCTTGTGTGTTGCCTTGTGATATTTTATTGAGATATAGGTAATGAAACCTAATGATGGCCTATATATGGCATCATCATGTGTGCTCTTGATATGAAGGCTATTTCAAAGGTTACCCTCTAAGATACCTAATTTTTACCACATCACAAGTAGGCCATTTCCCTCAGAAGGCAATCCCAGAATGCATTGCCACAGTAAAAAAAAAAATATAAGGGCTAATAATTGCATATAGATGAGTCAAGAAAAATGCAGATTATGAATATCCTTTTTTTTTATTTAGTACTGTAAACAACTGATAGTTCACATGTAAGAAAAGACTATTTTACCAAATATTTGTGACCCTGTCTGTGAAAACCTTTCATCATTTTTTTGTGATTCACTATTTTCTACATAAAATCATCCTACATAATGTAAAAAACATTCTTTTAAAATATAACCTTAATATCTCTAATATTAACTGAGTATGGCTATGTTAAAGATTTGCTAAATTTCGGGCTCAGCAAATCATGTTTTTGAGAAATTCCAATGTAAACACAAGCTTATTTTTAAAACTGCAACACATTTGATGCATAATTGTCCTGCATATACCATATACCACATTAAAGATGATATTCTCCTATTTTCAGTGATATGCGACATATTTATAAGAATTCTTAAAGTTTTGTAAAACAGGCCTATTTATTATGATGCGGATGTCCAAAAAGCACAAAAACATTCAAATGAATTGGGGGTCAAGAGATTGTAGCAACAATTACCAAGTCAATTAATTGAAATTATTTGTATAACTTTATTAATAAAATTAAATATCCATAAAAAAAGTCATTAATATATCAATTAAATAATATATTACATTTCTGTAGAAAATCTCTAACTTAAATTATTTTACTGGGCTACTATGTAACATTAAGTACTAGCCTAGAAATCTAGACACACTCTAGCGGCAGCAAATCTAATCTGCCCACGAGTGTCGTCAAGCAACTCTCAATACCCTTCTGAGCTGTAATCGCCAAACTCTTGCCGGGCCAATCACATCGTGTATAGAGTCGGTAGGCGGGGCTTAAAGGGGTACTGGGAAGATGAATCTGTATTTGAACTGGGTCATCAATGTAGTAGAAATGTGAAATTTTTGAATTTGGTGCCTTCTAGACTGAGAAAAGACAGAAAATGTATTTTTGTCTCATGGGGATGAAAGACTACAATTCCCAGAATGCTTCGCTGCCCTGTGAGGCCATTCCCAAAGCTAACTACTGGATTACTGTGACTGAGTTAGAGAACAGGCACTACAATTAAAAACTGAATGTGTCTGTTCAATATAATGAGTGAGTCACCGCGCGAGTATCACAGCGCACTAACTGCAGGAGTGAGATAAATGAGCTGAATGAGCTCTCGTGATGAGAGCTGAGGTAATCACGACTACACTCACGGCATACATTCACAACGCAAGTTCAGTCTGGCGCGTTTCAGTTCATGCCTTTGCAAGGTTAACTTTCATAGAAATTAATTTGAGAAGATAAAAGACTTACATTGCTCACCATAGCTCCGTTTAAAGGGTTACTTCATCGCTTTTTCATATTAAACTATATTATTCCCTTAACTAAAACGAGTTGATACATACCTCTCTCGTCTCAGTGCGTGCACTTAATCTCTCTGACGCGCGGTGATGATCTGATAGCATTTAGCTTAGCCCACTAAGCCCAGTTCATTCACTATGGAACCAAACAGAGATCAAGTTAGAAGTACCAAACACCTCCACGTTTCCCCTATTTAAATACAGTTACACGAATAGTTTATTGATCAAGTATGGTGACAAAATAAAACGTGGCGCGTTTCTAATCGGATTAAAAAGGAGAACTATAATGTATGGCGGAATCGCACTTCTGAGAGTACTTTGGCTCGGCGCAGTAAAAAGTCCCGGCCGAAACATCTTCCCTCACACCTCCCTATTGACAGAAATGAGAGAGTGAGGGGGAGGTGTGAGGAAAGATGTTTCGGCCGGGACTTTTTACTGCGCCGAGCTGAAGTACTCTCAGAAGTGCTAATCCACCATACATTATAGTTCTCCTTTTTAATCCGATTAGAGAAGTACATCGTTTTATTTTGTCACCATACTTGATCGTTCAACTATTCGTGTAACTGTATTTAAATAGGGGAAACGTGGAGGTGTTTGGTACTTCTAACTTGATCTCTGTTTGGCTCCATAGTGAATGAACTGGGCTTAGTGGGCTAAGCTAAATGCTATCAGATCATCACCGCACGTCAGAGAGATTAAGTGCACGCACTGAGATGAGAGAGGTATGTAACAACTCGTTTTAGTTAAGGGAATAATATAGTTTAATATGAAAAAGCGGTGAAGTATCCCTTTAAATGAGTGCCTGTAGCTGCAGCTGAGCTGTGAGTTTGATCTCCCATCCCCCACACGCGGGTTCAAAACATGCGGAAATAGCTCTTTCTGTAGTCTTTAGCCCTGGGCTAAACATTCCTCAGATGATGCAAATATCGTCAATTTGCGTCACGGGAGGAATTTTTCCAGAAATAAAATGCATAAATCTCTTGTCTCAGGTGGATATGAGGGGGGTACAAAGTTTTGTACTGATTTTGTACTGATACAAAGCCATATGCTAATTGCTGAAGTAACCCATTAACATAATGACGCCAGAGTTGCGCTTGCGTGCTTCTAGTCAACACAGAAGCTGGCAAACTGCGACTCTGGAAGACTTGGAGTTAAGCTTTTCTCTTAGAAAAGAACGGCACTGAAGTCATTCTTAAAAAGGGAAGATGTGTTCGGAGTTTTGCTGACCGGATACGGCGAATGTTTACTCTATCAACTAGCTCTGTTTCACCTTCGTTGCTCTGGTTGGTTGTAGCGCTATCCTATCGCGTGCAGAGGGAGTTTGAAAGACAACCGTTTATCCCGCCCCTCGGATTGAGCTGTCAATGGTGAGTTTCCAGACCAAACATCTTGATGTGGGTCTGGCTTGTCAGGGTAATTAAGTACAGTACTGGAGTAAAAATAAAGAGAGGGATAGTTCACCCCAAAACTGCACTTTCTTCAATAAACCCGGTTATATCATTATTCGGGTTATTCCACCGAGATTAATATCACAAAAGCTGTTTAAGCAATCAGCTATTTTCTGTTCCTGCTTGTGTTTAAGTGCTGCCATGTCAAATAGCCTAGATAACTTAATTCATTAATCCAGTGTTTCCCAACCTTTTTTCAGTCATGGAGCACTTTGAAAATGATCTAAATTTTGTGGCACCCCCTCGCATAGGTTTACGCTAGAGGTGTAACGGTACAGATTGCTCACGATTCGGTTTGTATCACGGTTTTAGGTTCACAGTTTCAGGTTCACGGTTCGGTATTTGCTATGTTCATGGAAAAAAGGACTACTGTGAAATAAAATTAAAGAAAAGAACAAATAAGTTAAATACAAGCAGCAGCACAAATAATTACTATTGAGCAAAGATTGGCTACTAATAAAATAATGCTTTTCGGGCTTTTCATGTAGGTCTAACATTAGTTTTTAGGTAGCCTAAATAAATTTAATAAAGTAATCACATGAAAAATTAATGCATATTTAACTGTTTAAATTAAATATTAATCCTTATTAAACTTACAAAAGCTATTCATTCAAGAGCAGTGAGTGATTCCTTATCTTCTTTGACATTAAACAGACAGCAGTAAAGGCTACTGCCCCTTTAAGACCCAGTGGTATCGCTTTCTCGACTGATGTGAGATGAACCGCGATGCAAGTGCGTGCTGACACCTTTTACGCGGCACCACGGTTGGGAAACACTGCATTAATCTGACGCACCACCATCCAAGAAACGCAATAAATGCAATAAACACAACCTATTTTCGTAATTTTTATGGCTATGGCACTTTGACGATCATAATCTCATAATTAAATTTTGCGACTTTAGCGGGGGTTTCATAGACGGGGTCACATTTGTATGTGTATTTTTATATTTAGACTATTGTGCTTTTAGCTTACCAACAAATGCTGACGTCAGATTTAATTAAAATAGATAATTTTAACCAATCTTATTGTAAATAAAATTACCAATTGTATTGTTAGCTTAGCAAGATGCTAATATAAAATGTTTGCCTCTGATTTGAATGCTCTGTTCAAGGGGGTGTGTCTACTGTGAGATTTCAGTGTAAACACCCTCTGCTGCGATTGGCTGCTGTGAGACTTCAGTGTAAACACCCACTGCTGTGATTGGTTGCTGTGAGACTTCAGTGTAAACGCCCTCTGCTGTGATTGGCTGCTGTGAGACTTCAGTGTAAATGCCCACTGCTGTGATTGGCTGCTGTGAGACTTCAGTGTAAACGCCCTCTGCTATGATTGGCTGCTGTGAAACTTCAGTGTAAAGGCCCACTGCTGTGAATGGCTGCTGTCAGACTTCAGTATAAACGGCCATTGCCATGATTGGCTAACGTCTTTGCAAATGAAATAGCTAAGAATTACATGTGTGACTCGTTTGGCATGTTTCTACTATTACAGCTCTCAAGGTTAACCTCTCAAATTTTAATCGTGAAAATTGTTGGTTATAGCATTATATTTAGATCTATGGCGATTCTGCTCTTCCCTCCTTGTCATCTCACTAACACTCTAGTGGGCAGGGACAAAGTTTCAATGAAGTAGGTGTCAATCTCCTTCTGCAGAGATGGTAAAAGAACATTTTAAATCACTCACATATGAATACTAAAAAGGCCTTAAAGGGATAATTCACCCAAAGATGAAAATCGTCATCATTTACTCACCCTCATGCTATTCCAAACCTGTATGAGTTTCTTTCTTCAGCTGAACACAAAAGAAGATATTTGGAAGAATGTTTGTAACCAAGCAGAGAGAACAAGGGTGTAAAAAAAACTGTAAACAACCACTGTAAAGGGGGAAATTACTATAACAGTGAATGGTTGTTTTATCTGCTTTGTTGCAAACATTCTTCAAAATATATTTTGTGTTCAGCAGATGAAAAAAAAAAACTCATAAAGGTTAGGAACAACAGGAGGGTGAGTAAATGATGACAGCATGCTAGGATTTTCATTTTTGGGTGAACTATCCCTTTAACTAATATTATAAAGCCAAGGGTCAAGAGTTAACTAAAGCAAACACTGATCACCATAATGGTGACTCTTTCCCTCAGTGATTCTGATTGTTGCCATCAGGTGTCATCACTAATAGTCAATTGTCACTTAATTCCTCTCTTAATTATCTCATTAAATTGAACACTCTTTGTGTTGATTGTGGAGCCAAATAAACTCTGAGGAGAGTTAATTTAACACTGGAGTTTTTGCTGTTTAGTCTTTAATGTTATCTGACAAAATGGATACTAGAAAGGCTTGAGTGTTGACATAAAATGTCATCTTTGATCAGTAGTCTTTAAGTGTGGCACATTAGTTAGCATATAATTGCTAATTCCACTAGACATTTTTTAAGACATTGTCATTTTGGATCAGCAGATAATTACCTTGAAAGCAACTGTAACCTATATGGGAACCAAATAAGACAAGTTAAGAAAAGACAAGCTTTATTTCCTTTGCAATACCATGCACCAATAAATAATTTATAGTTAGACTTAGAACATAGTATAAGGAAAGTAAATAGGGTCGATTTTGATTGACAAATGGCAACCCCGTAATGGCCGACACTGGAAAACAAAATAATTCTAGTTCATTTGATTGACATGATTACTGGTTCAGTTGATTGACATCCTCCCACTGTGTACGATCATCACATCTAGAGAGTTAGCATGCACAGCTATGCTGGTTAGAAGCATTTCACTGCTCAATGCAGGAACACAATTACCATATCAATTACCACATAATTCAGAGAAAATGAGGTGAAAAATAGAAAAATACAAAAGAACTCAAGGGAGAAAGGGAGAAGACAAAGAGGATAAAGACGACATAAAATAAACAAAGAATGAATGCATATTTAGCACTATATGCATCACACAGTGAATTGCCAAATGTCAAATCAATTGCGGTTTGTAAAATATAATAGAGGGAGGGAAGATATCATAATCTCACTAATAGAGGCCAGATTTTTACTCAAGACTTCACCAGTAATATATTCAGATTGGCAGTTGTCCTCCAGTGCAGGACTTCAACTGATTTCAATGTATTTAATGTATTTCAGTGTATATGCATATAGCATGGGCACCCTGACTGGTTTGTGGCTTTGCAGCCCCATAAGAACAAACTGTGATGCATTATGTATTCTGACACCTTTCTATCAGAACAAGCATTGACTTCTTGAGCAATTTGAGCTACAGTAGCCACTGTTCCTTCCCAGTGTTGGGCAGTAGCGAGCTACAAATAGCGAAGCTACTAGCTTAACTACATTTTTCAGTAGCTTGTTATCAGTAGCTAAGTTACTTTTAAAACAGTGTAGCTTTTCCAGTAGCTAACTACATTATACAGCAAGTAGCGGAGTAGTGCGACCAAAAGCTACATTCCGTTTTGGGTTCTGAATCTAAGGACCGACGAGAACGAGCGGAGCTGAGTGGTGTGATGGAAGCTCAGCTTGCAGACGCGCTTCACTCATGAGCTGCTCAGCGGTAAAACAACATTGTAAATTAACCAAAACTCAGCAGGCTACTTGCCTCATAGACATGAGATATATCATGTGTAGGCTATAGAAAGCTTGAAATGTACACTTATACTCACAGCGGTTCTGTTCATAATGCTGCGCTCCATCACTGCATGTGCTGTGAGTTTAACCTGTATTTTAGACTAATCCTTAGGGTGACCACCTGCCCCACTTTGCGTGTACAGTAGGCTACAGCATTTTCACCCCTTGTCCCGCATGTCGCAAATTGAGAAAATGTCCCACATTTCCATCGTTTTGCTAGTTTTTAATTATCATATTAATAAATGCATCTGTTTAGAAAACTACTGGATAATTTGGTAAATTGGTTATATTGTTAATATATAATATAGGGGCGTCCCCAACTAAGGATTTACACATTCGAATCAGATTTTTCGAATCTCTCTATGGTCGACCGATAGTCGAATCATCTATGTGTGTGTGTAAACCATAGACCGTAAAAAACAACCCAGGCTCATTGGAAATACGTGATTCTGCCTACATTTTTGCAACACCCTAATTATGTACCTCCAGGTACATTTACCTGCACTTTTGGGGTAAAACGTCCACCGGAGGCGCTAAGTGGTAATATTTTTTTCTCCATTCAAGATGCGCAACATTAGCCTGACAAGCCAGACCCACATCAAGATGTTTGGTCTGGAAACTCACCATAGACAGGGCTCAGTCCGAGGGGCGGGATAAACGGTTGTCTTTCAAACTCCCTCTGCACACGATAGGATAGCGGTACACGGAGCAACGACGGTGAAGGGGAGCTCGCTGACTGATTAAACATTCGCCGTATCCGGTCGGCTAAACTCCGAACACATCTTCCCTTTTTAAGAATGACTTCAGTGCCGCTCTTTGTTCTTTTCTCAGAGGAAAGCTTAACTCCAAGTCTTCCGGAGGCGCGGGCAGAGCTGATTCGAAAGGACGCCTTTCGCCAGTTTCTGTTTACTAGAAGACTGTGTTACTAGAAGCACACAAACGCAACTCGACCGTCGTCATTATGGCCCCGCCCGCCGACTCTATAGCCTACCTACACGATGTGATTGGGTCGTCCAGATTCTGAGGAATACAGCTCAGATAGGAATTGAGAGTTGCTAGACCACACTTGCGGGCAAATTAAATTTGCTGCCGCTAGGGTGCGTCTAGATTTCTAGGCTAGCGCAACATGACACCATGGAATATTTATAGCATAATTTTATATTTTGGAGTAACTAACTAACTCCACTCCTTCCCTAAACCTACCAACTCTCACCAATATAAAAAACAACAGCAACAGGCAAATAAATGTACAGTCATGTGTATTTATTGCAAAAACTGACCAAAAAACAGTATAAAAGTATTAACTCATGTTGCCTTCCAAGTCTTCTGAAGTCATACGATATCTTCGTGTGAAGAACTAGAGTTGATCTTAATGTTTTAGTCGTTGAAATGATGATCGCACTCCTTTGCGAACAGAACACACACACACACGCACTCATTCTTTCATATTTCTGATTCAAATGATACACACACAAGTTGAATGACGCGATCGGTCACGAGACACACGAGAGCCAATGGCATTTTACAATCGAAGCTGACGTAATGACGCAATTGGTCACGAGACACACGACAGCCAATACTGTCAAAGCTGATGTGACGTTTCTTCCGGCGACGATATTTGAAATGTATTATTAATCTTTGGCGGATGGATTCGACGTTACTGATCGCTTATGGGGATTTTCTTCACACAAATCAATCGTTTGGCCTCGGAACACTTGGAGTATTTGTACTTTCTGAATAAATTATGTATGTAGTCGTATCTGCCTGTTATATCCTGTTTATTATAATACACAAATGGGTAGGCTTAGGGAAGGGTTTGAGTTACACGTTCAAAATGTGTCTAAATATGTGTGTGTCCACAAGGTAAATGGATTTATAAACATACCAAATAGTTTTTTTGAAAATGTAAAAATGCAGAATGTATCTTGTGATGGGTAGGTTTAGGGGTAGGGGCAGTGTAGGGGGATAGAATGAAACGCCGTTGATAAACACGCTAAAAAGCGATTATGCGTCTTAATAGCACGCCAAAATGGCATACGAATTGGCGTGTCATATACGCCATTTCATGAGATCAGTCTGGGAATGGAGAAAAAATATTACCACTTAGTGCCTCCGGTGGACATTTCACCCAAAAAGTGCAGGTAAACGTACCTGGAGGTACATAATTAGGGTGTTGCAAAAATGTAGGCAGAGTCACGTATTTCCAATGAGCCTGGGTTGGTAAAAAATAAACGGTATAAACGGGTTGGGAAGGGCAGGACACTAATCAGCAGGAGGCTAAGACTATTTTTATTTTACTTTACACACGGCACACAGCCAACACTTTTAATGAAGTGATCAAAACTAGGCTACACTACACATTCGTAAATTAACCGTTCTCTCATAACATTTAAAAGCCGTGATCGAAACACAGAACATCACACTAATATATAAAAGAACATTTTGATAAATAAACCTAAAAAATACCTGCCTAGAGAGGAAAAGAACACTTTGAGTTCGTTTATATGCACGTTCTTAAGCTGATTGTGCCTGAAGGGGGTCGCACACCGGACTGAAGCTCAGCGCCCTGTCTCAGTGATCTCACACCAGGCAGACGTGAACATTATATACGCGCAAGCTCAATTTTGAATCGACTTCTGACAGAAGAGCTGCACGATGAGTGTATCTTGTATCACAGGGTGAAATCAGTATATACATTCACGATTTGAGGGAAATATACATTTAATCGCCTATTATAAAGACGCGACACGTCTTTATAACACTTATATTGAGCACCCCCATATTGCCAAAGTAGTATGATCCTCGTTTCATAACACCCGCAAAGATTCGATCATGAGATCAGTGCTCGAATCCGGTCCTGCATATTGATGCATCAAATCTTCGACTATTAGGGGTCACACCTAATATAATATAAATGAATATATAAAACTGTCAATGAACTAATTTCATGGTGATTTATATTTTATTTGTTCATTATTTATTTTGTTGGGTTTTGGTTGGACTTGGTCAGAACTCTTTCAAAAGTAGTTTATCTGCATGATGCCTGCTGCCTTTGGGCTCAGTGAAGTCGAATTTAAATTACATGTTAAATAAAGAAATGTTATGTTACATTGTGATGTAATGGTGATTTCTGGTAGGGACTAAAGAACAAAATATTTTTATCAGCTGAAAGGCAGAATACAAATGTTTTTTTAGTAACTTAAACATTATATTACAGTTTCAGGTTATGTTTTAGTGTTGGTAACATTTCTCACATTGTCCCGCACAAACTTAGTAATCGTCCCACATTTGGTTTGTTTGATGGTGGCAAACCTAATCCTTACTCCTGAATATTTAATTTAAGTTGCATAGATTTTATTCTTGCACTGATGTACAATTTTTAGCCATGTTGCACTTTGACAGTCAGTTTGAGATATAGGCTATATTAGATTATTGTGTTTATTGTATCAATTATTCAAATGATTCTGTAAGTTTTTGCCTTTGAAATGACTGGGGAAAAAAGTGTCCCAATCAACCTGAATTCACACTATACTCTTAGAAATCAATTACATTGCATTATGTTGCTTGAAACCCCAAATAATATATCCTTATTAGGCCCCACTTTATATTAGGTGGCCTTAAGTACTATGTACTTACATCAAAAAAATAAGTGCAATGTACTTACTGTGTTCAAAAATTATTGCAAATCCCTTTTGCTGATATTGAGGTGAGATACGAATAGAGTTAGGGACAGGTGTGGTGGGATGGGTCAGTTTAAGGGTAGGGTTAGGTGTAAGGGAAGTACCAACTGTGTAATTACAAATGAAACTTCAGAAATTAATTACAGATGTAATTACATGCAAGTATTTTTAAAATGTAAGTACAATGTAAAAACATGTTCATTGTATCATTGTTCAATGATCATTCACAGTTCATTGTATCAAATTACAATTGTATTAATTACAATGTTAGTACATAGTAGTTAAGGCCACCTAATATAAAGTGGGTCCCATTATGAATTAATTATTCAAAGTTAATTGTCATTGTCAAAAAAAAAAAAAAGTAGTTTCAATGTTCAATCTACTTTTTGATCGTAACTTGTAGTGTAGATAACTACTTTTTCAACATGGAAGCTTGAATGTAACTTAACTACTTTAACTTACAAGTAGCTTGTAAAGCTACAGATTCAGAGTAGCTTCCCCAACACTGTTCCTTCCTTGGACAACTTTTGATAGATACTGCACTGCAGTCTGGGTACACACGTAAACGTTCAAAACGTTCTGGAGATGTTTTGACCCAGTCGTCTAGCCATCACAATTCGGCCCTTGTCAAACTCGCTCAAATCATTACGCTTGTCGATTTTTCTTGCATCAACTTTAAGAACAAAATGTTCACTTTCTGCCTAATATATTCCACCCACTAACAGGTGCCGCGATGAAGAGATGCGTGATACCCAGAAATTTAGAATATTCCTCTAATATGATTTCTGACCTGTAAGGTTGCCAGAATAATAATCATAGAGTGTGTTAATAGGCCAGAGGAGAACTGGCACCCTGACTGAGTCTGGTTTCTCCCAAGGTTTATTTTTCTCCATCACGCCCTGATGGAGTTTTGGTTCCTTGCCACTGTCGCCTTTGGCTTGGCTTGCTCAGTTGGGGACACTAAAATTATGATCAAAGTTATTCAACTAAATATACGAATACAATCAATTAGGTCGTATTTAATTCTATAAACTATAATACAGATCTGCCAACATTGTTGCTATATGATAAATTAAAATAAGCTGATAACAACACTGTTTCCTCCAGAAAGACTGTACAGCCAAATCAGATTTTGCTGCAATATTGTCCTGTTTGATACTGTGAAGCTTCTTTAAAACAATCGTCATAGTAAAAGCGCTATATAAATAACATTGATTAAGTTTTATTCACTTCACCTGTCAGTGATCATAATGTTATGCCTGATTGGTGTGTGTGTGCGTGTGTGCGTGTGTGTGCGTGTGTGTGTGTGTGTGTGTTTGTGTGACAACTGGCAATCACTTATTTTCCAACCATTCGCAATGACAATCAAAACTTTATGACGGCAAAATGCAGATAGGGATGCTTATGGGCCTGATTAATGGCGCTTTTGCTTGTTGATGTCTCTTGCTAAAGCATTCTTGATGGTGAAGTTTCTCCCTGTAATTTGCTTTATGGTAATAAAGGGCCAGCATGATGATGTGCCATCTAAATAGCAGCATGAATTAGGTGAAGAGCACTTATATCTCATAAACTTTCCCCATTATCCTGTAGTAAAATGGGAATTGATGGAGGCATTAGGGCAGATGGCTAAAGCACAATCCCGACCGTACAATTCAGACTGAATACTATATCTTATTTAACCAATGTAAATCTAATTTTAATTGTGTTTTTGTGTGTTTTCACAAGTACATATAGCCACTGTTGGACGGACAAACAATCTTGGTTAGTATTGCAGATCTCCAACTACTAGAATATGTATTGGAAATTATGGATGTTGCAAAGTCTGACAGGCCAAGCTGCTATTTATGTTGTGGAAAAATTCAGAAAGGTTGCTGCATCCTAGTTTCTAATAGCTCCACAATAATAGGGACTCCCGAGATATCACGTACACAGATATCTGGACGTGTTTTTCTCTGAGAGAAACGCTTGAGTGGTGACTAATTCATTATTGTAATTGGCTACAGCATGACAAAGTCCATCTCTGTTCTGGTTGAAAACAGAGCTTATGCATGATAATGTGGGAGTTTCAGGAGACTCACAAGCTATAGAGGATAGTTTGGTTCCTAAAATACAACTTCAGCAAGACAGACACAAATCCATCCACAAATCCAGCAGCTTGGAGTATGACAGAAGTCAATATATGAATCAATACTCAGTGTGCTGTTGGTTTTTATATGATACCCAGGCTAAATTATATGATGGAGCCTGGCCGGGATCTCTATTGTATCTCATAGAATCTGATCTTTTGATCACAAGATAATTTCACTTACAGGATATCACCTTCAACTTATAACAGGGACAATCTCCCAGGGTAATGTAATTTTTTGGAGGTCAAATATGAGATAAAATGTCCCTCGCCTGACTAAGCATTACACAACCTAAACCTGGGAAATAACACTTGTTTTGTAAGAGTCCTAGACCCGTGAACTGTGTGTGTTAGATCACTTGGAGGTGCCTTTCTGCCAATGGAGTCATTGTTTGATGGACTAAAGGCAAACGGGATTCTTCTTTTTATGCCGGCTGTGGTGCAAGAATTGTTTCATTCTTCGTTTGACATTCTGTAAAATGTATCCTTTTGTGTTCAAAGGATAGATAAAAATGACATGAGGGTGAGTCTAACAACCATGGGAGAAATGAAGATTCTCGAAACTTTGTATCTTTTGAACCAGAGTCACAAAGTGTTTCGAAGCGCTCTAAATGCCACCTGCTGGGGATGGTCAAAACTCATGTAAAAACCTTTTATAAACCAATTGCTAATGTTATATTGAAGGTATTTTTTTGTCGATTTCGATTTAAAATTGAGCTTGCATATAATGTTCACGTCTGCCTGGTGTGAGATCTCTGAGACACGGCGCTGAGCTTCAGTCCGGTGTGCGACCCCCTTTAGGCTTAAGAACGTGCATATAAACGCACTCAAAGTGTTCTTTTCCTCCCTAGGCAGGTATTTTTTAGGTTTATTTATCAAAATGTTCTTTTATATATTTGTGTGATGTTCTGTGATTCGATCGCGGCTTTTAAATGTTATGAGAGAACGGTTAATTTACGAATGAGTAGTGTAGCCTAGTTTTGATCACTTTATTAAAAGTGGTGGCTGTGTGCCGTGTGTAAAGTAAAATAAAAATAGTCTTAGCCTCCTGCTGTCTTGTGTCCTGCCCTTCCCAACCCGTTTATACCATTTATTTTTTACGGTCTATGGTTTACACGCACATAGATTCGACTATTGGTCGACCATAGAGAGATTTGAAAATTCTGATTCGAATGTGTAAATCCTTAGTCGGGGACACCCCTAGTCCATACATACCATTTTCATATCTGTGCGTGCCATAACTTGTGCCATAACACTGTGCGTGTCTGATATACCCACCGCTAGCCTAGCTTACCACAAAGACTGAAGGTAAACGGCTCCATCTAGCTATTGCTCAATAAGCGACAAAATTATGCCAACATTTTCCTATTTACATGTTGTGATGTTTGTAGTTACATCATGTACTAAGACCAACGGAAAATGAAAGTTGTGATTTTTTAGGCCGATATGGCTAGGAACTATACTCTCATTCCTGCATAATAATCAAGGAACTGGGCTGCCGTACCATAGGTGCAGCGCCAATATGATATTCACAGCATCTGATTGATTCACAAAATTATTCACTGTTTTAAAGCTTTCGAAACGGCACACACTGTTTGTATACAAATGTACACAACTACTACAAATGTATACATCAGAGATCAGGTAACACCCATAGACTTATTCAATGGTTCTCAGTGAATCTGAATGATTCATGTGTTCACAGATCATCGCTGTCACATGCCTGTCCTGTCTTGTGTGCACATGTGGGTTTTGTCATTCTGAGCATGTGCTCATGTAATTGTCTGATTAGTTATCTGATTAGTGTTTGATTTCTCCCACCTGTTCCCTCTTGATTTTCTCCCTTTATAAGCTCCTTGTGTTTGTCAGTCTGAGTCGTATCCTTGTACTGTCTACGTCTTCCGTTCCCCTGTGACTTCTTTGTGGTATGTGTTCAGTTTCAGTTTATGTATTTCCTAGTTACGCCCCCCCCCCCCCCGTGGGTTTTGTTTTGCATGTATGTTTGATTTGTTATAAATAAATATATTATTCTACTTGCACTTGAGTCCTCGCACCCATTCCTTTGTGTGTACGTGACATAAGGATACGACCTTTGAGGACTCAGCAGAAGATGGGTAGCTTCCTTTTTTCATCTCCCTCCAACTATCTACAACTTGCTAGATATGTGAGCTTTAATTAC
The DNA here is from genome assembly GCF_024679245.1 of Pseudorasbora parva. NCBI lineage: Eukaryota > Metazoa > Chordata > Actinopteri > Cypriniformes > Gobionidae > Pseudorasbora > Pseudorasbora parva. Next base: position 33,734,162 of record NC_090185.1, on the reverse strand, counting down.
ATCCGTCAGCAGGGGGCTGACGTGAGGGACTTCGCCTGCAGTCTCCTCATTAAAGTAGATCACATGACGTACACTGAGGCAGAGATTAAAGAGGTATTGAACATCTGTTTGGACATGCCTCTCAGCCCGGGGGAGATGGAAAAGCCGGTGGTCTCTATTCCGGTGGATCGTGTTCCGGAGGTCCCTATTCCGGTGGATCATGTTCCGGTGGTCTCTATTCCGGTGGATCGTGTTCCGGAGGTTCCTATTCCGGTGGATCGTGATCCGGAGGTCCCTGTACCGGTGGATCGTGATCCGGAGGTCCCTGTACCGGTGGATCGTGATCCGGAGGTCCCTGTACCGGTGGATCGTGATCCGGAGGTCCCTGTACCAGTGGATCGTGTTCCGGTGGTCCCTACGCCGGTGGTCTCTGTGCCGGTGGATCGTGTTCCAGTGATCCCTGTGCCGGTGGTCTTTGTACCGGTGGATCGTGTTTCGGTGGTCCCTGTGCCGGTGATCCCTGTGCCGGTGGATTGTGTTTCGGTGGTCCCTGTACTGGTGGTCCCTATGCCGGTGGATAGAGTTCCGGTGGTCTCTGTGCCGGTGGATCGCATTCCGGCGGACGCCACTGGGCCGGAGATGCCTCCCAGGCGTCCTGCTCTCACCGCGCCTCCCTGGCGCCCTGCTCTGCCTGCGCCGCTGAGGCGCCCTGCTCTCCCTGAGGCGTCCTGCTCTCCCTGAGGCGTCCTGCTCTCCCTGAGGCGTACTGCTCTCCCTGAGGGCGTCCTGCTCTCCGTGCGCCGCTGAGGCGTCCTGCTCTCCGTGCGCCGCTGAGGCGTCCTGCTCTCCCTGCGCCAAACCGTCACCCTGCTCTGACCGCGCCGCCCTGGGTGCCTGAATTTTGTGGGCCACCATGGTCTCCTGAACTTTGTGGGCCACCATGGTCTCCTGAACTTTGTGGGCCACCATGGTCTCCTGAACTTTTTGTTTTCCTCATGTTTCCCTTGTTGACCCCTCCCTTGTCTGTTCCTTCCTTGTTTGTTTCCCCTGTTACCCCCGTCCTGCCCTGGTCTGTCCCTTTCATCCCACCCGTCCTCCCCTGGTCTGTCCCTCCCATCCTCCCCTGGTCCGTCCCTCCCGTCCTCCCCTGGTCCGTCCCTCCCGTGCCCCCCTGGTCCGTCCCGCCCGGGTCCGTCCCGCCCGGGTCCGTCCCTCCCGTCCCGCCCGGTTCCGTCCCTCCCGTCCCGCCCGGTTCCGTCCCTCCCGTCCCGCCCGGTTCCGTCCCTCCCGTCCCGCCCGGCTCCGTCCCTCCCGTCCCGCCCGGCTCCGTCCCTCCGGTTCCGTCCCGCCCGGTTCCGTCCCGCCCGGTTCCGTCCCTCCCGTCCCGCCCGGTTCCGCCCCGCCCCGCCCCGCCCCGCCCCTCCCGCCCCGCCCCGCCCCGGCCCGGCCCGGACCTCCCCTCCCGCCCCGGCCCGGCCCTCCCCTCCCGCCCCGGCCCTCCCCTCCCCTCCCGCCCCGGCCCGGCCCGGCCCGGCCCTCCCCTCCCGCCCCGGCCCTCCCGTCCCGCCCCTCCCCTCCCGCCCCGCCCCGCCCCTCCCGCCCCGGCTCTCCCCTCCCGCCCCGGCCCTCCCCTCCCACCCCGGCCCGGCCCGGCCCGGCCCTCCCCTCCCGCCCCGGCCCTCCCCTCCCGCCCCGCCCCGGCCCTCCCCTCCCGTTAACTGAAATCATGTGGCTTTACCAGTTTGATACACGCTCCGAATCACTGATTCGAAACAAAAGATTTGTAAAGGATTCGAAGCTTCATGAATCACCAATCATTAAGTGCTAGTTGAGATTCATTTTGAAAATTTGAAAGAGATTAAAGATGAAATAATTGTGAAAATGTGGCTTGAAACTCACACGAGCTCAGCATCCATAAAGACCTAAAAGAGAGATGATTGAGCCTGACAAGACAAAGAGTTGATAGCATTTGAGGGTAAAAGATTTGTCTTGAGCTGCTTGAATTAAACGAGCCAGATCTTCTTAACAATGGATTGCTTTGTTCTCACAAAGTGTCCAACCCCTTTTCATTTACATGCTCCCTGTTGGGGAATAACTACTTGTATAACCACAACAACTGTCATGATGCTTGAGGCGCGCGCCCAGGTCCATTACGCATAACGGACATCAACTGGCAGTGAACATTTTGCATGCTACTGCTTTTCCCAAGCCATTTCTCTTACCGCTTAAATTCAGACAACAACAATGGGTTTTGTTTGAGAGCAAACCAAGTGTGAACTAAATACTGGTCAAAGGCCTCACATTTTTCCACTTATTAAAGGACCTGATGGGTTTGCCGAGCAAGATAATTGCTTCATTTTCGGAAGAAGTTTCTCTTTAATGCAGAAACTAATTGTTTCTTCACAGTTAATCTGTCGTCCTGAGAAGCACAATCGCACAAGTCATGTCAATATTGAATTCAAATACCAGTTGTCAGCAGAGTCCAGACAAATCTTCTCTGTCAGTAGAGTACAAGTCTCTCAATAATTCGGTTTCAATTAAAATCCCATTCAGGATGATGTTCTGCTTCTCAGTGACAGATAGTTGTCCTCTGGCCAACCTCTGAAATGGATAAAATGCCAATTAAGACCTATTGTAAAGGACACCCTGTCAATTCCTATTCAAATTACTTGTACAGTGGCACACACTATGCGTGTTAATTCACACCTCAGAATATTAGCCACACAGAAAAGAGATATGATGAAGTTGTGTCATTTCATTTTCAGTTTGCTAGACTATGAGGGGAAAATACTCATTCAAATATAGTTCCATATACATTTGGCATTTCAATGTGTACATTTGTGGGTGTATTTCACACAGAAGGCGTGGAAAGACTGAAAACATAAAACAGAAGAACAACTTTTATGGAGTTTGGCAGTTTTGAAAAGTGACTTGTGTATATAAACACCATGAAGAGGAACATAATGTTCTTCCAAAGAACATTTTAAGATTTGAGAGGAGAACCATTGCAGATTATTGTCCATCTGCAATTTTATCAGCAATTCAACAGAATGAATGCAGGGGGTTTGTGAAGTTTCTTCCCCCGTTTGTGGGCTGGAATCTTATGTTTATTTCACTTATATCTACTCTGCTTCGGCCTGGTTTCACAGACAGGGCTTCGATTAAGCCAGGGTTAGGCCTTAGTTTTTAGGACATTAGGACATTTAAAGAGCTTTTTTAAAAGTGCCTTAGAAAAAAGAAAACATTACTGGAGTACATCTTGAGACAACAATGGCACTGATATATTTTAGGATATGTCAGAGCATGTTGTTTTGAGTACAAACAGCTCAGACATGCAATTTAGTCTGAAACTAGCCTTAAATGGTTAAATGAAAATTAACCTATGATTTACTCATCCTCAAGTCATCCTAGGTGTATGAGGTTCTTCTTTCAGACGAACACAATCAGAGTTGTCTTGCTTACGATGAAATGCCTTCCTTATTCAACTACGGAAAAAAGTGTAGAACCTGCGCCTCTCTGACTTGTAAATAAATACAGTAATAGTCGGGGACACTCTAAACAAATATCAAATGATAGAATGAGCAAACCTATAAAGGAAAGATTTTTATGAGTTTTTTTGAAAATTGGACACAGTGTAAGTGTTTGAATAGACAGGTTTTTTGCAGTTCTCGCAGTCTGAAGAGCCTTGTCTGTGAAACCAGGGGAAATGACTTTGGGTTAGTTCACCCAAAAATGAAATTTATGTCATTAATGACTCACCTTAATGTCGTTCTGATGTTTTTATTCCCTTTCTGGACATGGACAGTATAGTGTGCATACACTTAGATAGGCTGTCTGACTAAATATAAAATATCTTAAACTGTGTTCCTGTAACGTAATGACAGATCCCCCCTCTATGGGCGGCCCCTGACGCCCATACATAATTTAAACATCAATAAAAGTCTTGGGGGGTGGACTTGGTGGACGGATGGAGGGCCAGGCCCTTGCAAAGGCACCGGACATGGAGCTCTTAATTACACTTTTTCCGTAAGTTGAATGCAGAAGGCAATTCGCCAGAAGCTAGACAATTTACTTTATTATGCTTTAAATATGGATATTTTTTACTCAAACGTATCGATTTACTTCAGAAGGCCTTTATTAACCCCCCGGAGCCGTGTGGAGCAGTTATATGATGGAGAGATGCACCTTTATGGACTTCAAATATGACCCAACAGTCACTGCCATTATAATGCTTGGAACAGCCAGGACATTTTTAATATAACTCAGATTGTATTCGTCTGAAAGAAGAATTTCATATACACCGAGGTTGGCTTGAAGGTGAGTAAATAATGGGCTCATTTTAATTTTGGGGTGAACTAACCCTTTAAGCCTCGTCTGTTATACCTGGGGAAATTACTTAAATTAGAGTTTAATGCATTCCTCTTGTCATGTTTTGAAATTTGCTAATGCTAGCTGAAAAAAATCAGATTTTCTGCCTGCAGTGAATGACCATGTTTGCATCTGTTGTATGTCAACTCTCGTGTGGTACTGATAAAGATTTTAAAGGAATAAACTGGTTCAGTCGAAGCTGCATTTAAGGAAGAAAAAAATCCATCCCCCAGTTTGTGAAAGAACAAACACATTGACAATTACATGCTTACAATTAAACAATTGCCCCCTAGACTTCCATTTTAAGTAGGGATGAGTCGAAATTATTTTCTGTGGTAATTCTGCCTAAAAGGCTGTCGATGCTGCTTAACCTGCAAGGAGCTTCAATTGTACTGAGCCCAGAACATCCTTTAACCTAATCTGGTGAGTAATGGGTCTTGCCTGTGTTTTGTGTGAAATAAAATCCATTCATTACCTCTAAACTAACAGGTGGTATTTAGTTGATTTTACCAGTCTATCAATGTAGGCCATCTTGTCTCTGTCACTATTTCAAAGTGTTTAGCTACTGCCATCTTTTGGAGACACAATACAATGACTAGAGAAAGCATGCAAAATATAGACTCCATAAACTTGAACTAAGGTGTACTCAATTCATGAAGTATCTCTGATTTCACAGCTTTAAAATGCACTCAATAATAAAATGATTAACTAAATGTAAAAATAACTACCATGACAAATAAAACAAGACAAGTTACTGTAACTCAAATATTTGTGTAAGCCAATTTAAGCGGGCTAGATGACTGGGTCAGAGCTTCTCTAAAATTAAAGCTCTTTTGGGGTGTTCCTGGTCTGCAGTGGTCAGTATCTATCAAAAATAGTCCCAAGAAGGAACAGCGGTGAACCGGCAAACAGGTTCATGGATGGCTATGGCTCAGTGATGCACGTTGGAGCGAAGGCTGGCCCCTGTAGTCTGATCAAACAGACGAGCTACTGTAGCTCAAATTGCTCAAGAAGTTGATGCTGGTTCTGATAGAAAAGTGCCACACAGTGAATCGCAGTTTGTTGCGTATGGAGCTTTAGAGCAGTCAGGGTGCCCATGCTGACCCCTATGCACGGCCAACAGCACCTGTAAGCATCAGAACTGGATCAGAGAGCAATTGAAGAAGGTGGGCTGGTCTGACGAATCACGTTTTCTTTTACATCACGTGGATGGCCAGATGCGTGTGTCTCTTACCTGGGGAACACATGGCCCCAGGATGCACAGTGGGAAGAAGGCAAGCCCGCAGAGGCAGCGTGACGCTTTGGGCAATGTTCTGCTGGGAAACCTTAAGTCCTGCCATCCATGTGGATGTTACCTTGACACATACTTCCTACCTAAACATTGTTGCAGACCATGTACACCCTTTCATAGAAACAGTATCCCCTGGTGGCTGTGCCTCTTTCATCAGGATAATGCGCTCTGCCACAATGGTTCAGGAATGGTTTGAGGAGCATGAGTTTGAGGTGTTGACTTGGCCTCCAAATTATCCAGATCTCAATCCAATCGAGCATTTGTGGGATGTGCTGAACAAACAAGTCTGAACCAAGTCTCGAATCTTACAGGACTTAAAGGATCTGCTGCTAACATATTGGTGCCAGATACCACAGAACACCTTCAGGGGTCTAGTGGAGTCCATGTGTCAACGAGCCAGGGCTGTTTTATCAGCAAAAGAGGGACAAACGCAATACATAATGTTATGCCTGATCTATGTATATATTTTCACCAGTGAGTATAGGATAACTGATAGTTTATCAACAGCTAGTGTACACAAAAAAAGATTAAGTGTGGGTGTTAACAAGACCTGAGTAATGTGTATTGACTATTTTATGGGAAATTAGTAATATCTCTAATCTAGCAGGCAATAATTTGTTGTTAATAATGTATCACGGTAGGTGTTTTTCCGTCGGTGGCATTTTACATGTTTATGTACTGCCATCTATTGGAGACACAAGCAGATGCACCGTGAAAATCAGGAAAATGGATCAACTTAAGTTGATGTTTCGAGGTTATATTCATGACACATTAAATTCATATAGCCTAAAGTTATTTTAAACCACGTTTATTATGGCAATTGTAGCTCATGCTGCAGATAATATATATCGACTC